>NC_085859.1:15706229-15716229 GCF_034702125.1 Engraulis encrasicolus
GTTATATAAAGACATTTATATAAGATTGATTTCCCCATGGTTATAACTAAGCCAGCTGTCAGACATAAATCATATCATATCTGCCACAAGACAAAAAAAAATCTTTGAAAAAAGAGAACTGCAATTCATGTCAATGCTTCTCATTTGGAATGCTTTTTCCTGGAATGCGTAATGCTGAAACAAATATTTCTTTGGAAATGATATATGATGTGGGAGCACAGTCAGTGATTTATTTTGCTGAACGTTCCAGAACATTGCTCATCATTGAATATGCATCAAAGTCACGTAGAGGACGTTGCTAACGGAGCAGAAAGTATAGTGTAGTGTGTAATCAATCGATAAAACCACCAACAGTGCACTGAATGTTCAATTTTATTCCCAAAGTATTTCTGTCACATTTCATAACACTGGGGGTGCTAAAACTGACGCCCTGTGGAGAGGAGACAAACAGGAGGATAATAATTGAGTTATTTGACACAGCCCATAGATCTTCTCAAACTAATTGCTGTGCATACACCGGAGACAGTACTCTATCTCTACTCCTCTGCTTTTTTAAAAAGATTTTTCTTTGGTCTTTTTTTGCTTTATTTGATAGGACAGTGTGAGAGGCGGACAGGAAGCAAACTGGGAGAGAGGCAGGGAGGGGTCAGCAAAGGACCACGGCCGGGAATCGAACCCGGGTCAGCCGCATGGCAGGCGAGTGCCCCACCGGTTGGCCACGGCAGGGCCTACGCCTCTGCTTTAAAGTGAAAGTGAAAGTCCACCTGCGGAACTCCAACTCCCATTGTCATTGTGACACACACAGCACTCCACAGCACATAAGTCTTCACTGCACACAACTGATTTACATTTATGCCTCACCCGTGCAAGGGAGCAGCCCTCAATGGCGGCCCAACGGAGCAGTGCGGCAGGACGGTACCATGCTCAATCATGGAGGAGAATGGGGCAGAGCACAGGTTAATTACTCCACCCGTCAACCTGGCAGGTTGGGAGTCGAACAGTCGAACAAGAAGATCAGTCATGCCCCTGACAAAGGTTAGGGCGTCAGACTTGTAGCCCAGTCTGATGTCCTAACCTTTGTCAGGGGCATGTCTGATCTTCTCAAACTAATTGCTGTGCATACACCTGAGATCCTACTACTCTGTCTCTACTCCTCCCCTTTAAAGCAACTTTACGCAACATTTTTTAGGCTAATGAATTGTCTTTTTAATGACTGTAGTAAATAAACTGACTCATTCAACTCTTTCATGCAAAGCCTCTAGGCTTGTTATTACAAAAATGGTAATGGTCATGTCTTAATCTGTTACTAAAGACTCTTGGCAAAGTCATAGCAATGTTTTTTTAATGATAGTTGTTCAGCTTTTGCAGCAAACAGTGAGTTGGATCGGTCGGTGACCCCACCTGCACGAAGCTGGTACAACAACTCCACGCAACATTTTGGAGGTTAATGAGTTGTCTTTGTAAGACTGTAGAAAGTGAAATGACTCATTAAATGAGACATTAACATTCTCTCAGTCTCCACTACCCCAGGGACGCCGGGACGGGATGAACAGGTTCACGGCGGAGCATCAGGCAGCTTACAGCATATACTGTACGCTTGCTTGATGGCATAGCAGGACAGTTGCAGTTGCAGTAAACTAGAGATGCACTCAGAGAGTGCAAACATCCACCACAGAAGCTGTTTGATAGAACATTTGATTATGTTACACCCTAATTTTTTTCAAGTCTTTTTGCCTTGTTTTTGTGGAGTTAGAAACTGGAATGTCAAATTTAGCCCTATACCGCAATGGTAAAGAATCTTTAATAATCTGTTTAAAATTGGCCTAACAAGTTCAGTCCCCAGACTTAAATACATCTGATTCCCACAGCAGAATTAGAAATAAGGAAGTTTGATAGACGAGCACACAAAACACCTTCAAGCTCAAAAGAAGTGGATTCGTGGACGGATGAATGAATGACAATCCTCACAGATATCTTGAACCTCAGTAGAATTGGGACCCAACGCATCATCACTCAGCTTGCAGGTACATCCCAGTGGGACGAACGTCACTGGAAAAGCAGAGACTGGAGCACACTGCAGCTTAGTTTTTCAAGACTTTATCATGTGCACACACCCAACTAACGTTTCTGTGTTGCTACACCTTCTTCAGAATCTGAAAAACTAAGCTGCAGTGTGCTCCAGATATCTTGAACCTACAATGACTGGTGCCCCGGGCGACGTCCCCTCTGGCACCCTGTCCTCCACTACGACGCTGCCCTCGGCGAAAAAAACATTTCAAAATCTGTTGAAAAAAACTCTTATAACTTTGGGGGGGGGGGAAGGCAAGGTGGAGTTTCACAATGGTTCCACCCCATCGCGCAACCACCCCCGAAATCATTGCCCAATCTGACCGCCTCAAGGACCACCCCTGACCACTCACAGATATCTTGAACCACCTACCCTCTTCTCCGGTGGGGGTGGGGGCAGCGGTGTGGCCCCTCGTCTTGCGGGGCCCCCGGCCTGCTCCACCAGCTCCGGCGGGGGGGACACGCTGCGGCCCTGGGGGTCCACCCACGTGTACACGTGATTGGTCACATAGCCTCCAGGGATGCGGCCCATGGAGCAGACGGACATGGCCAGCTTCTTATAGCCCTTCAACACCTGAGAAGATGTGAGGAGAGGAGAGAAGAGAAGAGGTGAGGAGGGAAGAGGAGAGAAGAGGAGAGAAGAGGAGAGGAGAGGAGAGGAGAGGAGAGGAGAGGAGGGAAGAGAAGAGAAGAGAAGAGAAGAGAAGAGAAGAGAAGAGAAGAGAAGAGAAGAGAAGAGAAGAGAAGAGAAGAGAAGAGAAGAGAAGAGAAGAGGTGAGGAGGGAAGAGGAGAGGAGAGGAGAGGAGAGGAGCGAAGAGAAGAGAAGAGAAGAGGTGAGGAGGGAAGAGGAGAGGAGAGGAGAGGAGAGGAGAGAAGAGAAGAGAAGAGAAGAGAAGAGAGGAGAAGAGAGGAGAAGAGAAGAGAAGAGAAGAGAAGAGAAGAGAAGAGAAGAGAAGAGAAGAGAAGAGAAGAGAAGAGAAGAGAAGAGGAGAGAAGAGAAGAGAAGAGAAGAGAAGAGAAGAGAAGAGAGGAGAGGAGAGGAGAGGAGAGGAAAAGGGGAGAAGAGAAGAGAAGAGAAGAGAAGAGAAGAGAAGAGAAGAGAAGAGAAGAGAAGAGAAGAGAAGAGAAGAGAAGAGAAGAGAGAAGAGAAGAGAAGAGAAGAGAAGGGAGGAGAGAAGAGGAGAGGAGAGGAGAGGAGAGGAAAAAGACAAGACAAAAAAATCAAAGCCAAAGCAAAATCTTAATATAGTAACTGCCCTGATTCTGTCTGTGTACTACAGAAAAAAAAAATGATAAAAGCTAGTAGTAGTAGATGGATGACATATTCTTGCAATAGATGAAAGTATATTTTGTCAGACTTTGAACCATATTTAATGTAATTGAAGTGGCAGTCGTAAGAGCCGTGGCAACTTCTCTATGGCAATATCTCTAATTGAATCTGGAGAAGTGCCAATTAGAGGGAGATGTTTATTCCTGTCGTTGTGGCGCTGGAAACAGCAGGGGGGTGGCGGACTCTGCTGTTGTTATGGTTACGGTTATTGTTATGGCATTTAGAGAGAAAACACTTTTGTGCAAGTGTGTGTGATGTCAAAGCCTTGAACAGAACTTGAAGTGGTGCTATAGGAGGGGAGAGGAGGAACATGTCAGGGAATAGGCAGTAAAAACTGATGGTTACGACGTGGAATAAAGGTACAGTATATATAACATCTTGAGATGTACTTGTACATCATCAAATTTTGCGATGCCTATTCACAAACCTGTGCTTTTTCTCACATATTTACTGTATGTGACCACTATGAATTTGAAGTACTGTTATTGGCCAGGGGTGGACAAACTGGAGAGAGAAAGTAAATTCACTGCCAGATATTCCTTAGTTCCGCCTCTACTCCCTACAAGGGTGATTTGATTTCATAACTAAGCTCCCCAACCTGGCTGAAGGGGTGTGGTAATTACACTGTAGGATGTGCTGGTTCATTGATTTGGCTTGAACAGATGTGTTTTTACTTTCTGAAGTAAAACTTACTTTCTTACTGTCCACTTCTGCTATTGGTTTAACCCTTCTGTTGTGTTCGGGTCATTTTTGACCCATTTTCAAGTTTTAGTGTGAGAAAAACACACTTTCCTTTATTTTCTTGGAATGAGGGTTCATGTAATCCTCAGTCACAATCATTTTAACACAAAAAATATGATTTATCATTTTAGTACATTTAAAGGTCCAAAAAAAAAAAGTTACATCTGTGGTGTTTGGGTCAAAATTGACCCGGGCATAGATTTTTGGTTGTTGTATGCATTTTCTTCAGTTTGGTGATTGATGGTGAGGAAAATATATTTCTTGCCTAAAAAAAAAATTGCCAGCTTTTTCAAATTACAAATCCAATATGGCCGCCGGACAGTCCCATACAATACAATACGTCATATCTCCCGTTGTGAAAGGAGTACAGATGTATTTTTGGTGTCTACTCATATGTTTTCATGGTCAGGGAATCCATTTCTGCATTATATAATGAGAGTTTTTGCACATTTGTTTGCAAAATACATTTTTGCACATTATTTTGTCCAAACAACGTATCAAAAATTCATAATGGCACCCAAACATGTGGAACCGGTCTTATACTTTCCATAAAGTTGATGTGGCAATGAAATAATGGTCCATGTTCATAGCATAGTGGATTCAGATGAATAGTGCGACTTTTTTCATGTTCATTGAGGTGTTCATTTCCTATATCTTTGCATTAGATTGGCAAAATAGCTGTGACTTATTATTTACCACACTAAAATCATATAAATATTGAAAAACACCAAGTCAACATATTTAAGCATTGATTTTATGCACTGAAAAACTAGTTTAGTTGACATTTGGTCTTTATCCTGCTATGAATCTCTTTGGGTTGGTTTGGACCCAAACACCACAAATGTCACTGTTGATGATATTTTTCAATATTAGAGAAAAACTAATAAAAGAAATTTGGGGGTTGTTGTACTCTCATATCAGCTGTAATACATGGACAACATAATCATTAATTGTATCACTTTAGGACATATCAATAGTGAATTTACGGTATGCAGGTTTTGATAGTTTTGGTCATCAAAAACGATTTGCATAATGTAAGATAAAAGACCTGTGAAGTCAAAAAGATGAATACATAAAGTAGTATTTCCATGGATATGAATACATACCTAGGTAGCTATGAGATGAAAAACAATATTTGATGAGAACTAGTGTTTTTAGGTATTTTATGGCTGAGTTTTGTTATCACGGGTCAAAACTGACCCGAACACCACAGGTGTATGCAGCTTATGAACACAAAACAAGGGTTAAACAATTACTTTCATACAGTGGCCACGGTTTACATGGTGTTTTTAATTCTGAAATGTCAGAATTAAATAGATCCGTCAAGTTTACATTGCACTTTCATTTAACTGCTGATTGTGAGGTGTTTGTGAAGGGTTTTCAAAATGGAATCAATTTTTATGCAGAATTGAATTGAGTAAGTTCATTCTAAATGAATACCATCATGTAAACAAGGCCGGTACATGACGGGTGTTTTAACTTCCAGTTCTTCACCTACGGACACCCATTGTTCTGAATATGAAAATCGAATAGGTTTTTGTCACTTCTCAGTCGTGTCAATTACGTATGAAGCATGAACAAGATGAAAATGTGTGTTTTCCAATAGGCCTATTACTATCGGGTTAAAAGTTCACATTTTGTATGATGAGCGCTCCAAGTTCCATATCCATCTGCTGTCTAGAACTACTTCACCTAGGGACATACTCAGTTTATGAATTTGTCATTTTTAACTGACAAAAAAATATGTCCAACAGCTACTGGTATTGCCACTTCCAAGTTGGAAGACGGAAATGAAAGAAACAATCCACACAGGCTCCATAATTCATCAGGTGTTAAATATTACACGAAAATGACTCATTTCGCTCACACGTTGGACCTTCAAATATTCAGTAGCCACTGTTTTTGGGGAGGAAAAACAAAATTGAATTCTGTCCACGTTTCGGTGAGCACCCCCGATGATGTGTTTATCTGTTCCGCGCTAATCCAGGCATGTCCACAGCAGGGGTGAGGGTGGAGACTGTGGCCTTAGCCTTGTCTGCAAGCTAACTCTAACGCACGCACAGGCACGCACGCGTGCGCGCACGCGCACACATACACACACACACACACACACACCCTCAATTGATTCTACGATTACAGTGCGCTTTTGCCTAATCCAGGCATGTCCACAGCAGAGGGTGAGGGTGGAGGCTGTGGCCTTAGCCTTGTCTGCATGCTAATGCTAGCACACGCACAAGCAGGCGCGCACACACGCACACACTTTGCCTAATCCAAGCATGCACGCACACACACACACATACACACACGCATACGCACACACACACACACACACACACACACACACACACACACACACACACACACACACACACACACACACACACACACACACACACACACACACACACGCACACGCACACGCACACACTTTGCCTAATCTAAGCATGTCCGCAGCAGGGGTAAGGGTGGAGGCTGTGGCCTTAGCCATGTCTGCATGCTAACGCTAACGCACGTGCATGCATGCACACACGCACGCACGCACGAACGCACAATTTGCCTAATCCAGGCATGTCCACGACAGGTGTGATAGATACTGGAGGCTGTGGCCTTAGCCTTGTCTGCATGCTAACGCTACTATGAGCTCCGTGTCTGTCCAGCAGACCAGCAGAGAGGTGACCCCCTCAGGCAACAAGGTAATTATTTACAGGGGGTATGCGCACGGGCGTGGGTGCGGGCACAGCCACAGGCACACACACACAAACACACACACACACACACACACAAACACACACGCACACACACACACGGTGCAAAATATGTAGTAGGAATCTGTTAATGAGCATGCGCACACACACATCACAAACGCACACACACTCTCTGCCTGTCTGTCACACACACACACACACACACACACACACACACACACACACACACACACACGCACACACACGCACGCGCACACACACGCACGCACGCACACACACACACACGCACACACACGCGCAAACACACTCACTCACTCACTCTCTCTCACACACACACACACACACACACACACACACACACACACACACACACACACACACACACACACACACACACACACACACACACACACACACACACACACACACATGCACAAACACACACTCACTCACTCTCACACACACACACACACACACACACACACACACACACACACACACACACACACACACACACACACACACACACACACACACACACGCACGGACACACACATACAGCGTACACACAGTGCACACAAACACATGCTCGCACGCACACACACACACACACACACACACACACACACACACACACATACGCACACACACACACACGCACACACACACACACACACGCACACACACACACACACACGCACACGCGCACACACACACACACACACACACACACAGGCCCCAAGGCAAGAGCAGCTTCTGTGGCAACTGCCTCCAACTGTCTCCTGCCTGAGAATTTCAGGGGCCATATATTCTTCCTGGATGAAATATAGTCATACTTACAGATCTCTCTCAGTGTTGCCAGATTGGGCTGTTTCCCGCCCAATTGGGATGCTTAGGATGGTCGTGTGCGGGTAAAAACGGCATTTAGCAGAAAAACCCGCCCAATTTTTGCCATAGAAATCAATAGAATTGGGCACGATTTTGTGCTTCTAGGCGGGTTTTGAGCATTTTTTGAGCTGGAAATCATCAGCATCATCTGGCAACCCTGACCTCTCTCCATCTCTTCCAGATACTGCTCTAGCTGTCTACCGCTCTCCTTGCTCATTTATGCATCCCTGATAATCCCTCATCCTTTTGTACGTATCACACACACCCACACAAACACATGCACGCATGCAGTCGCACGCATGCAGGCACGCACGCATGCATGCACGCGCACACACAAACACACACACACACGCAAGCACGCACGCACACACACATATACGCATGCACGCACACACGCACACAGAAATACGCAAATACGCAAGTACGCAAGCACGCACGCACACACACACACGTGCACGCAGACGGAAAAACACACACACACACGCGCACACGCAGACGGAAAAACACACACACACACACGCGCACACACACACACACAAACACACACACACACACACACGCACACACGCACAGACACACACACACACACAAACACATGCCCGCACGTACGCACGCACATACACACAAATACATACACACACACACAAACACACACACACGCAAGCAGGCACACACACATGTACGCATGCACGCACGTAGGCAAGCACACAGAAACACACACCCACACACACACACGCAACCACGCACGCACACACGCACGCACATACACGCACACATACACACACACACACACATAAACACGCACACACACACTTGTACAAAGTGCTTGTACAGAGCATGTCTCTTTCTCCCACGGTTGCATTCGCTCTCTTTCATGTCTTTCATGTTTCATCCCTTTTTACCCAAATCTAAGCACCAAAGAATAACACACGCAGCCCCAGCCAGCTATTCCATCTTCAGAAAGTGATGTCGACAATAATCGATTCTGCGATGCAATCCAATGCGGCGCATGGACAATTCAATTCAATGCGGCAAGTTCCAGAATCGATGCGGCAAATTGTTTACGTTTCAGTTACTTCCGTGGATATTTCAGAAACAAATGAATGAAAAGCACTTCAAAGCATTGAAGACTGATAGACTGATACAGAAAACAGCCAATACAAAGTTGCACAGTATCTAACTACTTGTATTGCCTCATCATGACTGATGAAACGTTTGCTTTGCTTTCAGTAGAAATGTAATGCATTGCAATGCATCGTAGAATTGAATCGAATCGAATCGAATTGAATCGAAACGAATTGCTACCTCCCGAATCGTAATCGAATCGAATCGTTGAGGGCAGTGTCAATGCACACCACTATCTTCAGATATTATTGAGTTGTGTTGGTTGGATTCATCTCTGTTGGTTGGAGTCTACTCTGCAATCTCTGGCTTGGCTTTCTTCCTCTGAGGCTCACAGAGTGAATATGGGGGCATGCATACAGACGCGTCTCTCCTTCTTTCTTTCTCTCTCTCTCTCTATGTCTCTCTTTCTCCTTCTTCCTCTCTCACTCTCTTTCGTTCATTATTTATTTCTCCTTCTTTCTCTCTCGCTCTGTCTTTCTTTCTTTCTTTCTTTCTTTCTTTCTTTCTTTCTTTCTTTCTTTCTTTCTTTCTTTCTTTCTTTCTTTCTTTCTGCCTTGGGGCTTGTATACAATTACTTCTATCTCTCTCCTTTCTCTCTTGCTCTTATTTCTTCCCATCTATCTTCTCTGTTTTTCTTTCTTTACTTTCTTTGCTCCTCTCTCTCTCTCTCTGTTTGCCTTGGGGCTTGTATACAAATACCTTTATCTCCCTATTTCACCCTCCACCCCCCCCACCCTCCTCTCCTCTCCTCTCCTCTCCTCTCCTCTCCTCTCCTCTCCTCTCCTCTCCTCTCCTCTCTCCTCTCCTCTCCTCTCCTCTCCTCTCCTCTCTCTCCCCTCTCCTCTCCTCTCCTCTCCTCTCCTCTCTCTCTCTCTCTCTCTCTCTCTCTCTCTCTCTCTCTCTCTCTCTCTCTCTCTCTCTCTCGGTCTCAGACTGTGACTCACTTGGTCAGAGGTATCAATAGCAAGCAGAGCCAAGGACGCAGGAGACCAGACAGCACTTGTAGACAGATGTAGTGATATACAGTGCAGTTCAAGCAGGACCACACGCGGAAAAAAGTACATGTGGACATATCATTACACACACACACACACACACACAGATACATAATTTGGTGCGTTGCTTTGACCAGGCCCGGGACAA
>NC_085859.1:15723729-15728729 GCF_034702125.1 Engraulis encrasicolus
GTCATCAGGATGCAGGAGAAGTGCAGGGGAGGTCAAACTAGCGCGGGCCAAAGGCGAGGAGACCTCCGTGACTCACTTCAAGCGGAGGAGCAGGAGCAGGGAGGACGCAGAGCGTGTAGTCACACAGGGGAACGCAGAGAGAGACAAGGGGATGTGTGTGTGTGTGTGTATGTGTGTGTGTGTGTGTGTGTGTGTGTGTGTGTGTGTGTGTGTGTGTGTGTGAGGGTAGAGAGTGTATAGTCACACAGGGGCACACCGAGAGACGAGATGTGACACAGCATTCATCATGGGGCTGACCAGCAATAGACAGAAAGGGCACGCTGAGATAGAGTGGGAGAGAGGGAGAGAGAGAGAGAGAGAGAGAGAGAGAGAGAGAGAGAGAGAGAGAGAGAGAGAGAGAGAGAGATAAGGCACGCTGAGATAGAGAGGGAGAGAGGGAGAGGAGAGAGGGAGACAGAGAGAGTGGGAGAGAGAGGGAGAGAGGGAGAGGAGAGAGGGAGACAGAGAGTCAGAGGGTAGAGACTGGAAAGACACAGACAGAGAGAGAGAGAGAGAGAGAGAGAGAGAGAGAGAGAGAGAGAGAGAGAGAGAGAGAGAGAGAGAGAGAGAGAGAGAGAGTGGAAGACAGAGACAAGGAGGCAGAAAAGGCCCGCAGAGAGAGAGCGATAGAGACAGAAACACAGAAAGAGAGAGAGATAGAGAGAGAGAACGAGAGAAAAGAGAGCGAGATGGAGATGGAGGACGAGTCGAGGGCTTCACAATGATCCATGAGGCCATTGCCAGCCCGTCCGCAACCCGAATGACCAAAACGGGGACTAGAATAGCAGCGGGCGGCGCGACGCGAGGCCGCCTTCAAAACCCTATTAAAACGCTGGCCTAATTTCTTAGTCCAGTGCAGCGGAAGCATACTTGGATTGGCCATAAGGCATATAGGGCATTTGCCCAGTGGACTGTTGATGATTTAAAATATTTTTGGGGGCTTTCTTGCCTTTATTTGACAGGATGAAGGGATAGTGAAGGTTATGAGGAGGAAGGAAGTGAATGGTGAGAGAGACAGGGAAGGATCGGCAAAGGACTCTTACAGGGAATCGAACCCAGGTCGGCCGCATGGCAAACAAGTGCCCTATCATTTGTGCCACGGTAGGGCCAGACTGTTGATGAGTTTGGCCTGCTCCTCCTCACTGTAGTGGTACAGTATCAGTCCTCATGTCGCTACAACTGACCTCTCGGAGTCAGATTTAAAGGGACACTGTGCAAGATCTTTAGTTGTTTATTTCCAGAATTCATGCTAGTAGTAGGGAATGGATCGCACTCAATTTTTCTTCTTTCTTGTGGTTTTATTTTATTTTAACTTTGCAGGGACTGACATGACAGACGTTTCGGCTGCACAGAGCCTTCTTCAGTTGTTTATTTCCAGAATTCATGCTATATTCACGAATGTTACCTTTTTCATGAATACTTACCACCACCACCAAATTCAAAGTATTTATTATGACTGGAAAAATTGCATTTTGGTCCGCCATTTTACATTTCCGGAAATAGCCATTTTCAGCTGCAAACTGGCTGTACTTGGGTCATACTAGCAAATATTAGTTTATTACTTAGTAAACTTTCATGAAAAGATCAAATTTGGCAATAGGCAACCAAGTTTCAATGAGCATCATAGTTGCAGTACCTTTTTTGACCATTTCCTGCACAGTGTACCTTTAAATATTCACTTTGCCTGTTGTAGTCAAAATAAGTTGTAATAGATGACTAAAAATGTTGCCACAGGCTTCATTGTCTCTCTCAATGCCTTGGCTGAAAATGCTCAGAAATGCTTGGTATTGGCCGAAAACGCCCGGCCTGATGTTTTGTCCCAGGCCAGCCCTGAGCGGAAATGGCTGTTTAAAAAGATGATTCATGGCTCGTGGTTGGGGGGGTTAGTGCATACATTTACATTTCAACACCTTTCTGGAGACTGGAGACTCTTAACTGTCTAGTGTTTGAAGAGGCATAGGTGGGATTAGGCTTCTGGGTAAATAGATTTGCGTACACGTACTCTAGGTGAGTGAGTCAGTGGTTCAGCATGCATGTTTATCTGTGTCCAGTGGTGCGTAAGTGTGTGTGTGTGTGTGTGTGTGTGTGTGTGTGTGTGTGTGTGTGTGTGTGTGTGTGTGTGTGTGTGTGTGTGTGTGTGTGTGTGTGTGTGTGCGCGTGTGCATAAATTTGCATGTCAAGGAATGTTTGGGGCTAAATGGATGGTTTAGTGTGCGTGAGTGGTTCAGTGTGTGTGTGTGTGTGTGTGTGTGTGTGTGTGTGTGTGTGTGTGTGTGTGTGTGTGTGTGTGTGTGTGTGTGTGTGTGTGTGTGTGTGTGTGCGTGCGTGGGTGTGTGTGTGTCCAAGCATGAATTTGCAGACATGTGTTTCGAGGTGTGTGAACTGTTCAGTGTGTGTGTGTGTGTGTGTGTGTGTGTGTGTGTGTGTGTGTGTGTGTGTGTGTGCACGCATGTGTGTGTTTTAGGTACTTTGTTTGTGTGCGATGCTTTCCCCCTGCTCTCCGTTGTTTATGGAACCATTAAAAGTGGCACAAAATAAAAAATTCAGCACATTAAAAGATGCTTTCACAGTGAGATTCCTTGAGTCTGCCGCTGCTGTCCCCATAAATTCTGATTACTGCTCAATTTATTGGCTGTTGTAAATTCAAAGGCATGGAAGAAAATCCACCAGCCACCCCCCATCCAACCACCCCCTGGATGCTAAATGCTGTTGACCCAGATAGAGTACCTCTCTCACACACCTTCAGTCCAAACCAAGGGTGCATTTCTCGAAAGTGTAGTTGTTAACCAGTTAGCAACTTGGGTAGTTGCCAATGGGAAATTGCATCGCAAACAACAAAGTAGCTGACATCATAATTAACTATGCTTTTGAGAAATGCACCCCGGAACACTGTTTCTGGGGAGAGCAGTAAGAGGCTCTCTGTCTGCTGCTTAAAGGGACACTGTGTGATATTTTTAGTTGTTTATTTCCAGAATTCATGCTGCCCTATCAGTAATGTTACCTTTTTCATGAATACTTAACACCAGCATCAAATTCTAAGTATTCATTATGACTGGAAAAATTTCACTTTTCATACATGAAAAGGGGGATCTTCTCCATGGTCCGCCATTTTGAATTTCCAGAAACAGCCATTTTTAGCGGCAAAAATGACTGTACTTGGGTCATACTAGAAAATTTTAGTTTATTACTTAATAAACTTTCATGAAAAGATCAAATTTGACAATTGGCAGCCCAGTTTCAATGAGCAGCATAGTTGCAGTACCCTTTTTGACCATTTCCTGCACAGTGTCCCTTAGAGCTTATAAATGGAGGGCCCAATCAAATGGAGACAGAAGGAAACTGTGGGGTTGGCTAGCTGGCTGGAGACACAGGAGACAGTTGCCCCGCCAAAAAAATGTCTTGCCACTGTCCCTGTCCCCTTTGACTGTCACTGTTACAGGAGAGAGGAGTCGCAAGCCTTCTGGTCTGGGTCTGTCTGCTTAAAGGGACACTGTGCAGGAAATGGTCAAAAAAGGTACTGCAACTATGCTGCTCATTGAAACTGTGTCGCCTATTGCCAAATTTGATCTTTTCATGAAGGTTAACTATAGCCTAGCGCAGCCAGCAAATTCAATTTGCGGTCGCTAGGGGCGTCTAGATTTCTAGGCTAGGTTAACTAAGGAATAAACTCATATTTTCTAGTATGGCCAAAGTGCAGTCCGTTTTACAGCTAAAAATGGCTATTTCTGGAAATGCAAAATGGCGGACCATGGAGAAGATCCCCCTTTTCATGTATGAAAAGTGCTATTTTTCCAGTTATAATGAACACTTTGAATTTGATGGTGGTGGTAAATATTCATGAAAAAGGTAATATTAGTGAATTGGTAGCACAGATTCTGGAAATAAACAACAAAAAATCCTGCACAGTGTCCCTTTAAGTTTATAAATGGAGGGCCAAATCAAATGAAGACAGAGAAGGAAGTGTGACTGGCTGGCTGGCCTTCCCCCAAACCCCAAAATAATCCACTTGTCACTGCTACTGTTCCCTGTCACTGGCAAAAGGAATTGCAGCCTGGCCTTCTGGCCTATTGGCTGTTGTGGAAAGGTATGGGAACATCCACAACTTCACAAATTCACAGATTTCCAATGGATTCTTGACCCTGATTTGTTCTTCTCTGGACTATGCACAGTGACTTTTTGAGACAGCTGGACACTTTTTGATGTTAAATGTTGCTGACCCAGATAGAGTACCTCACCTACCTCCACACAGACCTTCAGTCCAAACTCGAACACTGAGTTTGTTTTGGGGGAGAGAAGTAAGAGGCTCTCTTTCTACTTAAGCTTACAAATGGAGGGCCAAATCAAATGAAGACAGAGAAGGAAGCTGTGTCATGGCTGGCTGTGTGGCTGGCTGACTGGCTGTCCCCCAAAAAGTTCCCCACCTGTCACTGCTACTGTCACTGCTACTGTCCCCTGTCCCTGTCGCTGGAGAAAAAAAGTTTCATCCTGGCCTTCTGGTCTGTAGGCTTCTCTACAGTAAATGCAAGACAAGACAAGAGCACAGAAAGAGCGGCACTTCACAGGCTGGTGAGGAAAGCGAGGTCTGTGGTGGGCATGGAATTGGAGGACCTCACTACAACAGCCGAAAACAGGACACTGAGCAGACTGGACTCCATACTGGAAAATGACAGACACCCCCTGCACCCGCTTCTGGCCAACCAGAGGAGCGTGTTCAGCTACAGACTCCGGGCCTTACCCTGCCGTACAGACAGACTACGGAAGTCATTTGTTCCTAGGGCCATCCAGCTCTTCAACACCACACAGAAAGACACAATGAAAGAGATTGTCATTGGTGACTGGACAGCCTAAACCACCCCCACCCCCTCCCGATTTTTTTTTATCTCTACTGAACAGCTACACTTCACCCAACACCCCCCCCACCCCCACCCCCACCCCCATGGAGCAAGCGCCTGCACTACCTT
>NC_085859.1:15748729-15816229 GCF_034702125.1 Engraulis encrasicolus
GTGGTTTAGTAGTGACCAACCTGGAAGAGTTGAACAGCCCGGCCGTGCCCTCCTAGTGACGCAACAGCGCTGCTACTAGTCAGGTCAAGAGCAATGCAAGTACTTTCTGAGCTCCCGAAAAAAAGGGAGCTCCTCCCACTTTGTCGGAAAGCAAACAACCATTAACAAACCATAGGAGGCTTGTCGAACCATGCCGTTTGGGAAATGTTAATTGTTATGCTCTTGGTCAGACCAAGTCTCGCAGAGATTTGAAGGTCGATGATACTCAGGCTCTTCACACTGTGAAAAATTACAATCTGGAAGAGTTAGTACGTTGGAGTGAGGGATGAATCTGCCAAAAACAAAATAATCTGTTCCAGGTTAATTTCCACAGAAATCCCTAGGCTGATTCAGTTTAAAGGTTTCTCAGCTGAGTGAATGGTAAAGCAACCAGTAGAACAATATTCTGGGCTAACTTCTTTAATAAAACAAAATCCACAGGGTAGTTATATTGAGAGGTTTACCTACCATTTTTTCCGAGTTAGCACACGCAGTGACTGACGTGACCAAAGCTGCTTTCTGGAATACTCCAGAAATTGTTATAAGCCTGGAGGGGGTTAGAATTGCGCTTCCAGGCATACACAAACAAACAAGCACACAGGCCAGCAAACCAACAAACAAACAGACAAGGCTGCCTGCCCTTCTGTTGCACGGCACATACCAGGGATCAGCTGGTCCCCAGCCCATATGGAAGATGGAGGCATAGGGAGAGGTCAGGTGGGATTCGAACCTACAACCCCACAGATTGAAAGAACAACTTCTAAAGAACCATTTCTGGGTAAAATCCCTTAGTGAAACAACGGGAAGCAAACTAACAAACCAACAAACAAACAAATACGTCTGCCTGCCCTTCTGTTGGACAGCACATGAGGAATACCAGGGATCAGCTGGCCTTAGCCCATAGCCCAGACTCCCTCCTCCCCCTACTCAAAGTGACTGGCATGTCTACTATTACGCAGAAAAATCTTCTGGATTAATTCCCTCATAAAGACACAATCATAGGGTGATTCTACTTGGTTTAGATATGCGAGTGGTATATCACATTACATTACATTACATTATACTTAGATGATACTTTTATCCAAAGCAAGTTACAGTTATTATTTTTCAGGGTATAGGTTACAGTCCCTGGAGCAATGTGGGGTTAGGTGCCTTGCTCAAAGGCATATCAGATATGGATGGAGGCGTAGGGAGGTCAGGTGGGATTCAAATGTACAACCCCCAGATTGAAAGAACAACTTCAGATCTACTAAAGAACCATTTCCGGGTAAAATCCCTCACTGAATGATGGGAAGCGCACCAACAAACCAACAAGGCTGCGTGCCCTTCTGTTACGCGCCACAAGAGGAATACCAGGGATCAGCTGGAATCAGCCCATAGCCCAGACTCCCTCCTCCCCCTACTGAAAGAGCCTGGCATGTCTACAATTAGAAGAATGGATAACACTAAATGTTATGAAAAAATTTGGTCATGAAAACATTGGGCTGTCTTTACCATAATCAAATGTCACTTTATGATAACAGCTATAAAATGTTCATGACATCTACACAATGTTTATGACATGTCAATGACTGCATTACGTCACTGTTATGACACTGTCACATCATCCGTATGATGCCGGCGTCAAGTAAAGTGCTACCAAAGAATCCTATGTATTGATTCCCTCATAAAGACACAACCATGATGCGATTCCACAAGATTTAGGTAGATCTACTAAAGAGCAATTTCTGGGTTAAATCCCTCAGGGAAATAAAACCAAAAGCATAGCTGTATTAAGATGTTTCCCCACTTATTATAAATTAACATACAACCGGAGAATAAAACTCCACTTTCTGCAACACCCCAGAGGTCATGGTTAGTATTTCTAGGCATGAAAAAAAACAAACAAACATGCAAGTAAGCAAACAAGCGAGCAAGGCTGGGCTTCTGTTGCGCAACACATAAGGAACAGCAGCCAGGGATCAGCTGGCCTCATCCCATAACCCCAGACCCCTCCCCAACCCTCACCAAGGTTGCCAGATGAGACCGATAATTTCCAGATCAAAACCCGCCTGGAAGCACTAAATCCTGCACAATTTGAACTAAATTCGAATGATTTCTATGGCCATAAATCTGCAGAAAAACACACCTAAATGCCCGTTTTAGCCTTTTGTAACCACACACGGTCATCCTAAGCAGCCCAATTGGGAACAGGAGACTGTCCAATCTGGCAGCACTGCCCCTCACCCCCACCCTCCTGGCCCATACATCCATCTCTGCATCCTAGCGCCCCCACCCCCCATCCATCCATCTCCGCATCCCAGTGCCTGTCTCTCTGCCTGGGCTGTCTGGGCTGCCACGCTTGGCATTTGCCCTGTTCCCTGCAGGAGAGGAGAGCTGGATGGGGAATGACAGACGGGCAGGGCCGCTGACAGCTTTGGCCGGGCCCGGGACAAAGTCATTTCACCCCAATGCATGCAATGCAATGAGGTCCCCAGATCTGGGCCCTTCGCCGTCTCCCTGGGCCCTCGACAACTGACCCCTTTGAGCTCCCCCATCCCATCCTGTCGGCTTCCCAGCAGACAGGCCTAGCGTTTGCGGGGGATGAGGAGGGGGAGGAGGAGGAGGAGAGGAGGAGTTGGAGAGCCAGGTTGGTTTGCTGGAGGGGCAGTGTGATCACAGAACTGCAGGGTGGAGGGAGGAGGGAGGAAGGGGAGGAAGAGGATGAAGAGGAAGAGGAGGATGGAGGAGGAGAAGAAGGGGGGAGGGGGAGGAGGAGGAGGGATAGGATGATGAAGAGGGGGAGGGGGAGGAGGAGGAGGAGAGCCAGGTTGGTATGCTGGAGGGACAGTGTGAACACAGACCTGCAGGGTGGTCTCCAGGGAACAGAGCGAGAGGAGGAAAAAAGACAGACAGCAAGGGGGCGGAGAGAGGGATAGAAGAGAAGAAGGAGGGGGAGAGAAGGAGAGAAAGGACATATGGAGGGAGAGAGGAGGGAGGAAAGAGATAGTGGACATATGGAGTGAGGCAGTGAGGGAGACCTAGAGATGAGTGAGAGAGAGAGAGAGAGAGAGAGAGAGAGAGAGAGAGAGAGAGAGAGAGAGAGAGAGAGAGATAGAGGACATATGGAGGGAGAGAAGAGGGAGGAAAGAGATAGTGGACACACAGAGTGAGGGAGTGAGGGAGAGCTAGCCTGGGCGAGAAGAGAGAAAGATAGAGACTTAAAAGCATGAAATAGAAGCTTAGAGAGCTATGGGAGATAGAGGGAAAAGAGGGAGAGAGAGAAAGAGGGAAAGGAAAGAAATGGAGAGAAAAGATTAAATGAAAGAGGGAGGGACATTGGCACGGACATGAAGGCTTCCTGTTGAGTCGAGTGAATGTCACACTATGACATTGCCATTCTGTTTCACAATCACTAGCCTATCCACCAAAACTATCTGTACAATATGAATTTAAATAGTATTTTAAAGATATGTTGGGTTTTTTGCCTTTATTGAAGAGGACAGTGTGAGAGTGACAGGAAATGAGTGGGAGAGGGATATGCGGAAGGATCAGGAAATGATCTCGGGTCAAACCCATAGAGCCAAGCATAGGCAATCTGCACAGATAGGGACAAAGTGGTGCTAAAGCACCCGCCCCTTTGCCTTACTGGACATAAAAAAGGCCCTTTTTAAAGTTATTACAATTTACTGTGGCCCATTGTTGACATAACCATGTCAAAACGCTTGACGATCAATAGTGAGTGACAAAATTGCCCAGGTACAATACATACAGGCAGCCTCTGTAGCAGGGGTGTCAAACTCAAATTGACTGAGGGCCAAAAACAAAATCTGGAACGAAGTGACTAAAATGACTAAAGTAGTGCTTGCATGCACTTAATACTCATAGTTACATTTCACACACTCTTTCCCAGCGTATATGGTAGGTCAAATGTTCCGTTTCATTGGCCTTGGCCAGGCCCACTCATATTCCCCAAATTTGGCACACCAAATGTCACGTTCAAGTCCTGTGCATTAATAGTTTATGTGGGCCAACTGCAGGACACATTTGCAGTACAGATTTGGCCCCAGGGACTGAGTTTCACATTCCTGCTCTATATCTTAGAAAGGCAGCCGGAAGTTACTCATGGGTCCCCGTCCTCCGCTTGAGCACCTGTCCCCTCGAAATATGCACGCCACTAGAGCCTGAAAATGAATCATTTGACTTCTGGCCATACTAATAAGTGTTACCAGAGACGATCTATATGCATATATATTAGAATAGAGAATCTTTGGTGTTACTAGTTCTTAGAAGCCAGTGCAATATGCAATACAGAGGACAGTGGGTAAGGCATGGTCCGTGGTCTGTGGTCTATGCTGCCTTAGATAGCCCGTTCAGGCCGACTGAAAACCGTGCTGGAGCTCGTTCCCGCACCTAATCGCGAAGCGGCCGTCGTGTTCACACCACAGATATTTTTGCGTTGCGAACCGGAAAGTTGCAAAATACTAGGTTTTTCTCTGCGAAACGTGACGACAGCGTGGCCGTCAGCGGGTTTATCCGGGTCACACAGTCACGTGCGGAAAAGGTTAAGAGCCCGGTATGAACACGGGCGGTTCGCAGACAAGCACTATAGTGCCAAACGTAACTGGTGCGGGCACCGACACCGGCTCTGTGTGTGTGTGTGTGTGTGTGTGTGTGTGTGTGTGTGTGTGTGTGTGTGTGTGTGTGTGTGTGTGTGTGTGTGTGTGTGTGTGTGTGTGTGTGTGTTTGACCCATGGCCTGTGGATGTGCTTACTTGTTTATATCTTGTTTATGTTCATGTTTTTTAATATTTGTTTTCCCTAGGGTTAGGGTTAGGGTTAGGGTTACTGCAGATGGAAATTAGCTATATAGCTATAATCTGGCACAATCCATCTTTTTACTTCTGTAATCAATGTGTATTGTGCATGGTCCCTGTTGAACTAAACTAAATAAACTAAACTAAACTAAACTCCGTTCTGGTCGGCCTGAAAGCCCTTAAGAGAGATGTCTAATTTCAGCCGGTCCATTCCATTGATGTTGAGGAGGAAAAGGACTGCTGAGTTGCCATCTCGACGAAAACCCGAGATTAATTCAATATTTCAATTTCCCTCAGATGTCATTGCTGTACAGATGGAATGAATTGATTACTAAAAGAAGAATGCTCCAGAGGGGGGGAAAAGACTGACCACTGATTTAATACAGTTTTTCTATTATAGGTACATTATCTTCATTTCAAAGGATTACATTTGGAGGGGAAAAGAAAAAAAAGAGGAGATACACAACATTATACGTGAGTGGACTGGATATGACTGTGTGTGTGTGTGTGTGTGTGTGTGTGTGTGTGTGTGTGTGTGTGTGTGTGTGTGTGTGTGTGTGTGTGTGTGTGTGTGTGTGTGTGTGTGAGAGAGAGAGACAGTACAACTATACTCCTCTGCCCTGTGTGCGACTGTTAGTACCCCCCTCTGTGTGTGTGTGTGTGTGTGTGTGTGTGTGTGTGTGTGTGTGTGTGTGTGTGTGTGTGTGTGTGTTTGTGTGTGTTTGCATGTGTTTGCGCGTGCGTGCGTGCGTGTTAGAGGCTAATGTTATGGCTTAAGTGACTGAAACTCCAATGTTCCTTGATTTGTATGCCTTCTCCCGCAGTCACAAACAAAACTCAGAGATAAAAACCTGCAACAGCACAACACAGCACAACACAAACAAAATGCACCACTGCGCACAATGTGGGAACGCTGAGAAAATGAAATGCAATTGATTGCAGCATGTCCGCTCCACCTGGGACGCCCATCATCGTCAGCTGGGGCTGATACGGTATAGGCAACCAGGGACACTAACAGCATCAGCTGGGCCCAGGACAAAGCCATCTGAAAGGGACCCCCCTGACTCAATACACACATTGTAATGGGGACACAATTGCAAAAGGAAAGAATAGCGAGCGCTCTATAGTCCTTTTCTCCAGGTTGAAAGGGTGCATCTGGTTATTCCTTTTAGGGCTTGACAGACTTTTGCATTATTAAGTACTAAATGTTTTTAATACTTCAACTACCTTGATTCAAAGGAGAGTAATGGGGACACGATTCTGGGGGCCCCTGCTCTCCCTGGGCCCGGGACATCTGAGCCCTTTGCCCGTATCCCCTGTCAGCCTCCCTGGGTTGGACTACCCACAGCTACTCAACCAGCAGAGCCAGCGTTAGCCACTCTCGCCTCCCACTCTCATATGCCCACACAAAAGACAGACCGAAAAAACACAACACACAATGAATGAACTAAAAAACAAGAGATAATAAAAAGAGAGAGAGAGAACACAAACACGTCCATGTGATGTGATTTTGACAAACAGAGAGGAGACGGTGGACTGGATGCACATGCCTCTACAGGGAAGTTTTGAAGCATTTTTGGGGCCCTATGCAAAGAGGGACTTGGGGTCCTTACAACAGCCCCCCCACCACCTCACACACACATCATTTCTTCTCTTCAAACTGTTGGAGGGGGGGCACCTCCCGAAATATTTCAATCAATTTATGGAGGTTTTGCTACTCTCACAAAGTTGTCATTGCTGCTGGCCTAGCCGTGGCTCAATTGGCTGGGCACTCGACTGCTACGCCGACGACCTGGGTTCGATTCCGTCCTGAGGTCATTTGCCGAGCCCTCCCCATCTCTCTCTCTCCGCTAGTTTCCTGTTGCTATTCACTATCTCATCACAAAGGCATACAAAGCCCACAAATTAAAAAATATATATATCTTTTTAAAATTGTCGTTGCTGTCATTTAAATACAAGTGCATAACCAGACATTACCCCCCCCCCCCCCCCCAGGGCCCTGAGCTCTTGCCTAATTATGACAGCCCTGACACTCTGCGGCGACCAACCCCCCACCCCACCCCCCCTTCTTGGTCTCTCTCTCTTGGACCACACTCAGAATAAACACAAATCATCATCACACTGACAGGCCTTTCATTATTCCCACCACTCCTGCAGCAGTTATATAACACGGCTCTTTAGCACAGGAGCTTTTGTCATGCCTATCTCTCTCTCTCTCTCTCCCTCTACCTCCATCTCTCGTTCTCTCTCTCTCGTTCTCCCTCTCTCTCTATCATCTCTTTCTTTCTCTCTCGTTAGCTCTCTCTCTCTCTTTATCTCTCTCCCTCTCTCTTTCTCTCTCTCTGATCATCTGATGCTCTTGAGTTACAAAATAGGCATCAGCGTTAAAAATAGTATCACGCTCTTGAGGTTTTTTTGTTTTGCTCGAGAGTTGTGAATTTTCCACAGAGCAGCAAAGGTACAACAGACCTTAAATAGATGAAGTTGGTCACACAGGAGCTAGGGAAGAGATCAGAAGAAGGAGCTGAGGAGCCGAGAGAGAGAGAGAGAGATGAATCAGAACTTACTTACTGTATCTCTTGAAAGTTGTTGAAGGTAAAAATAAGTACCAGTGCTCTTAAAGTTCACATTAACCCCATTCAGCTAACATTTGGTACACAGTAAAAATTTAACTCTTGTAAGCATAGGCCTATATATGGTGCCGCTCGATTTAGTGTCAAAATCAACTCTTTCGGTGTTGGAATTAACACTTAGGGGCTTGTATTTAACATTACTTTAGAACATAAATGTTGCTTCACAGTGTTAATTCACCACTTCTCAGTGTCAATATAACACAACAATTGAGTGGGATCACATGTGCTGAGAATAGTGTTAAATTAACACTGCAACATTTATTGAGTATGACTCTACTCAATGTTATGTAAACATTAAGAGCTGTAGAGTTGAAATTACACTGGCCACCTGCAGAATTTTACCTCAACTTTTGACTCCATGTTAGAGTAATTTCACTCTCCACAGTGTTGTAAATACTCTATCTATATACCTTTACAGTACACATCCATTATAGTGTCTTGTTATCGCAGCTCAACGGATTGGATACCCCAGTGTCAACGCATTGCTACTACAGCTCGCGTGGCACGGGAGTTATATACAGGAAGTGTATCAATCTACATTTCTAGCCGTTTTTATCGATATAGCAAACCAACTGCCCCTAAATTACAGCTCAATATGCTCTTACCGACCTCGGCACATGTTTTTTTCACACACAGCTTGACCACGTGTTATTATGGGTATGGTCAAAATCGAACATAATCATTTGAACCCAGACACCATAAGCACATGCATTGTTTGTAGTCTATATTTTGTACATCTAAAAGTTCGGTAGCTGTCAAAAATCTACTTATACGGAGGAAAATGCACCTTCGTGATGACCACAGGTATCATGGGACATCTTGAACTGAGCCCTGAGGTAGACCGAAAGCTTGGCCTATTGAAAAGAACACAAAGGGGATTTAAGTGTGCAGACATTTTTCTTTCAATCATGGGACATCAAATGCTCAACAGTCATTGGGTAACGCAATACGGCAGACGTGGCTATTTCCATAAACTTCAAGGTAGATTAACTTTTTGACGTGCCGCCGGTCCCACTCTCGCCATACTGGAATCCCAACATGCTTTGCGAGTACGGCGACGACTATGGCCCGGATTTCATCGAAAATTAATTAAATCCGTTGGTATGGCTCGCGTCAAATTGAACAATGGACGAGTACCGTTACTCTGAAACACACACACTATTGTTTTTACTGTGTATATTCCTGCTCCTGGTTCCGGCTACAAGAGGGATGTGCTCTTGGTCTTGAAGGTCTGGGACCTGTACAGCATATCAATGGCACTAAACGGGATTATTTCACTTTGCTTGTGTTTTTCACCGCCTCTGGCTCTTCTGTCTTGAATTCAAAGAAGATACTGAGGACAGAACACTTCAGCACACTATACAATAGTGTCTGTTAGTTTGTTTGTTTGTTGCCACCAAGCATCCGTTTTAAGCTACTTGCATACTTGAGTGCGTTGGAAAACAGAGCTTTCTGAATGGGTATTTTTATTGTTGACCATGCGAAAGCTTTGGTGTGTGGAGAGAGAGAGAGAGAGAGAGAGAGACAGAGAGAGAGAGACAGAGAGAGAGAGAGAGAGAGAGAGAGAGAGAGAGAGAGATGTGTGTGTGTGTGTGTGTGTGTGTGTGTGTGTGTGTGTGTGTGTGTGTGTGTGTGTGTGTGTGTGTGTGTGTGTGTGAGTGTGAGTGTGTGTGTGTGAGAGAGAGAGAGAGAGAGAGAGAGAGAGAAATACAGAGTGCACCTGGTGATATTGCGCCTTTAAACACTTTCCGCTTTGATTAAAAGCTTTAATGAATAATTTAGGCTCTGATGAGAAGGGAAAGTGTTGCCAATACATAAATGAGACCCTTAGTGCAGAATGATCGCCGCAACTGCTGACAGGGCACATTCTTTTTAGCTCTTTAACAGTATGCCCAAAATTACTGTTATACAGTATGTCACAGAAATGAGTACACCCCTCACGTGTCTGCAGATTTCTTTTCATGGGAAACCATTTAAGAAATGTCTCTTTCACACAATGGACAGTAGCCAGAGTACAACTTGTACAGCTCCTTCAATTTATTGTTAACTCAAAATAATCTGAAATACAGCCATGAATGTCTCATAAAGCCAGGTGCAGACTCAAATTGTAAAAGTTCTATGAAACGCACACTGATGAGCTCCCTGTAAATCATTTTTAATTTCTAGACCAGGGGTGTCAAACATACGGCCCGTGGGCAGCATCCGGCCCGCCAGAGGGTTCCATCCGGCCCGGATGTAAAAAAAATTTTTTTTTTTAAATTTACTTTTTTTTTTTCTCAATGAAATAACCGAAATGCGCAATTACGCCAATCAGGACAAAATCGAGACCTGCATGACATTAGGGGTGGGTATTGGCAAGGGGTTCACTATTCGTTGCGCCTCATGATACACATACCACAATGCGGTACTATCACGATGCATTGCGATACCGTACATGAATTATTGTGATGTATTGCGATATTTACTTCAGTAAATGTGTAAATATACAACTTATTTGTCAGTTGCTTTGTAGCTTTCTTACTTTGTAAGTCAGTTCATTCTATTTAAGCATTCTATCATCTGGGAGAGAGCTTACATCACAACAGAAATATTACCTATTCTCTACTGAACAAAATAACCCGTGGCAAATCGAATTTTATTGTTATCAAATAATCAATTGTCATGAATCCATGCAGTATATTGAGAAAATAAGTATCACGATACCTTGTCATGAATCGATGCATTGTATCGTGAGAGTAAGTATCGCGATGCATCGATATGACGATTATTTTGCACACCCCTACATGACATTAACCCAATGGTTCCTCTGTTATACTGTATATATGTAGTAAAGTGCACATCACACTTATAAATGGTGAATTAATTATAAAAGGTGAATTTGTACTGTAACAGGCATTTGATAAAGCTCATATATTATAGACCTCATATATAGAGATAAAATGTTAATACTTCTTATTCGTATTGTATTGGTAGTAATTAAATAATAAATATAATTGGATTTGTATTGGTTCCTATTAAGCTGAAACTGGAAACGGGACGTTAGAATGCGTGAAAATGCAGGAAATTACATCTAAGAAATACAAAATTTTCTGGGGGAAACCCCCAGACCCCCTGCAAAAATGAACGGTCCCATATTTAATTCATTGACGGTTGGCAATGAATGAATGAAGTCAAGGAAATGTTGCATAGGATTTTCATATTCAACACACTTAAAACGTGATAGTACTGAAGACTAATCCTCTGCTTTACGTTTTTTTTCGCGATGATGTTACTAATGCGGCCCGCTTGAGGTCCACATGGGTTGTATGCGGCCCCCAGACCAAAATGAGTTTGACACCCTTGTTCTAGACGTTTCAGGCCAACACTGCCCCTTCTCAGACACTCTCTAAGGGATTTTAACTTGGGGTGTACTCACATTTGTGGGTACATCTTTAAAAATTAATGGCTGTGTTTTGATACTTTTTTGAGTGAGTAACACATTAAAGAAGTTACGTCAATTGTCTGGTTACTATTAATTGTGTCAAAGTGAAATGTCTTTAATGTTGTCCTATGAAAATATATACTTACAAATCTGCAGAAATGTGAGGCGTATACTCACTTCTGTGACACACTGTATATGCTACATAGCCAGCCAAAAGCCAGTGACACCTCTAATCGCCCTGCTCCTCCGTGTGTGACACTTGGTGTGGCTCAGTCTAATATCTCTGGTGGCACTGGCCATTCATCAAAGCACGCGCTCTCACTAGCTCATGTAATTATTTGCCTGAAAAGAAAAATGAAGACACAGAGACAGCCATGCAAATCATTTGTCCTTTTCCAGCCCTTTGTTCATTGGCCACAACAAAGACGCTCCATGCCAGCCAGCCAGTCAAATGCCCACCACCCACCACCCACCACCCGCCACCCGGGCTGGTCTGGAGGAGAAATAGGGCCCGGGCACTTTTGGCACTTCGGGCACTTTTAAAGGGGCTTCTCTTATAACCTGATTTACATCATCTGGGCTGCGTTCGGCTACGTCATGCGGTGGGGCATTCCCATGCCTCACCACCCCATCAGATGGCAAGAGTCAGGTAACTTCTCATAATCAGTGGCGCAGAACTAACTCAGCACAGTGGGCCCTGCACCCTTGTGGGCCCCTATTTTCAGATTTTTTTATTTTATTTTTTTTAACATTTTTGAAAATAGGGGCCCACGAGGATGCGGAGCCCACCGGGAAATGTCCGCTATGCCATATGGCCAGTCCAGCACTGCCCGCCACCCTCCCCCATGTGACATTGGCAAGAAATGACATAGTCATAGCCCCTGTCAAGAGCCTTGCAAAGTGGCATCAGGATTGATCCCTCACTGTCGCCATCCTGGCAGAAGAATCTGGGTCACATACAAGAGAAGAAAAACTACAGAGGAAGAAATCCCAAAAGTACTTTTTTCTCTCTCTCACCATACATGTATGTATGTGAATATCATAGTGTGTGAGTGCGTGCGTGTGTGTGTCTGTGTGTCTGTGTGTCTGTGTGTGTGTGTGTGTGTGTGTGTGTGTGTGTGTGTGTGTGTGTGTGAGTGTGAGAGAGAGAGAGAGAGAGAGAGAGAGAGAGAGAGAGAGAGAGAGAGAGAGAGAGAGAGAGAGAGAGAGAGAGAGAGAGAGAGAGAGAGAGAGAGAGAGAGAGAGAGAGAGAAAGAGAGATAGTGAGAGGGAGAGAGAGGGACAAATCCCAAAAGCACTTTTTTCTCTCTCTCACCATACATGTATGTATGTGAGTATTATAGTGTGCACATGTGCGTGTGCGTGCGCGTGCGTGTTTGTGTGTGTCTGTGTGCGTGTCTGTGTGAATTTCTGTGTGTGTATCAGACACTCAAGAGAGGGACCATTTAGAGAGAGATGTGAGGCAGAGAAAGATCAAGAGAATTGGGGATAGATAGCTAGGCGGGCTTAAATAGGTTTCAAATGTGCATCAAAACAGCAGATGTTTTCTCTCATGGATACGCTATGTGAGCCAGAGGGACGGGTGGAGGGAGGGTGGGAAGGGGGTGGTAGTGGTGGAGGGATGGAGGTAGGGATGCACTGATACCGGTACTGATATCAGTATCGGCCCCGATGCTCATTATATCATACTCATACTCGTACTCGTCAAACACTTGTTGACACCAGGCACCGATACTGCTGTTACACGAAACAACACAACATTTTGTCATGTTCTGTTGACTTGAAAGCAGCATGGGAAAAAACGTCGCCTGATACATGCACCAACATTTAAATCTATACGGATATGGGCAATAAAACAAATATCACAGGTGAAAAAAAACAAGGCTGTGCATTTATTTTCATTGGATGTTGGTAGGAAAAGTATCGGTATTGGTATTCGGTATCTGCAAGCACAGAAATAATATACACATACTCGTACTCGTGATGTATATCTGTGATTTTAATTTCTTTTATAGTCTGCCTATTTTGGCCACCAGATGGAAATTAGCCTTTGTGCTATAATCTGGCACATGTACTGTACATATACAGGTACTATGTTTGTACGTATCTGTTCATTAATGCGAAGTGTCCTGAAAAACAAAAGTAAAGTAAAGTAAGGAAAGTAAAGTATCGGTTTTCAAAAAAGTTGTATCGTGCATCCCTAGATGGAGGAATGGAGCGATAGAGAGATGGAGAAATGGAGGGATGGAGGGATGGAGGGATGGTGTTCCAGTTAGAGTCACATTAGAGGGAAAGAGGAGAGCAGGCTGCTTACAGTGTGGACACGTTCCAGCTCCGCATTCCTGGAGGGCCAGCGGTACACGCTGACTCTGGAATTGGAGGTGAGTGAGTGGTTTGTGTGTGTGCGCCATGTGTTGTGGGTGTGTGTGTCGTGTGTCGTGTGTGTGTGTGTGTGTTTCTGCATGTGTCCCTTTCACACACACACACACACACACACACACACACACACACACACACACACACACACACACACACACACACACACTGACAAATCGTGTGTGTGCTTTGCGCGCGCATGTGTCCCTTTCACACACACACACACACACACACACACACACACACACACACACACACACATACACATACACGGCACACACACACATTCCACACACGCACACCTATTACCCATGCAAACTACAGCTAAAGCTCCATTGTAAAAGCGTTCAATCTCCATCTCTCCGCTCCATACGGTTAACAACAGCGCTGACATTAGTTTGGACAGGCTCAATGCCTCTGTCAGCAAAGCTCATCCTCTCTGTGATTGAGTGGCCGCGTCCTTTGGGAGGGGAGAGGGAGCGACGTACACGGACAGACCGGGACGGGTTGGAACGACTCGACTAAGTGCGACTCGACTTGGGGGCTAGTACATAAGCCATGCCAAGTAGGCCCCCGTCGGCAGGGCTAGATTAACATGGCCTGGGGCCCCTAAGCTACAGGTTGCACTGGGCCCCCCCTGAAGGCAAATTTGTATGAAAAATGTACGTACACAGTGTACATAATCACAACCTCGAAATTCAGGATAACCACAGGATTCAGGATAAGTACAGTCTGCCAACTGTACTCAACACGATGGATGACTTTTTCAACATTGCATTTTGTCACAATTTTGCAATTTTTCACTTTTTGGGGGGAATCAGGGGGCCCCTGGCAGGTGGGGGGCCCCTAGGCTGCAGCCATATCTAGCCTAGGTGCATTAATCCAGCCCTGCGGCCCGTCGGAGGAGGAAGGTGACTGATTGATGGACGTAATTGATGGCAATATGGTGCTGAGGTGCAGATGGGTCCTGGGTGAGCGACGAGCCACTTTAATCTCGCTCGCACCCGTATCGGAAAACCATCCATCTCCCCAACCAACCGTACCGCACCACACCGTACCGGGCCCCTGACCTCGTAAAGTTCCTTTTTTTAACTGCTGCGTGTGTCTATGTATATACTTACGTGTACTCTCTCTGCTCTCTCACTCGTTTTCTCTCTCTCTCTGCTGTCTTTCCCTCTCTCTCTCTCTCTCTCTCTCTACTTACGTAGAGGCTACTCTCTCTGCTCTCTCACTCGTTTTCCCTCTCTCTCTGCTGTCGCTCTCTCTCTCTCTCTCTCTCTCTCTCACTCTCTCTCACTCTCTCTCCCTCTATCTCTCGTTGCTGCGCAGCATCACAGAGCCAGGGGCCCCACTCTCCTTTCCTCTCTCTCCACTCCACTATCGCTCCGCTAAATAAGGGTGAGACGCACAGCCCACGCCACTCTCTCCTTCTCTCTCGCACTCACTCACTCACTCACACACTCCCACTCTGCCTTTCTTTCTCTCTCTCTTTCTCTCTCTCTCTCTCTCTCTCTCGCGCTCTTCTGGAGGGCTCAACAAAAACGAGGCCATTAAAATACAATGCACACACACTGACACAAAGTCACACACACACACACACACACACACACACACACACACACACACACACACACACACACACACACAAACAACACAAAGTCACACACACACACAACACACGCACGCACACACACAACAAACAGTCAGACACACACACATACACACATACCATCACAACTCACTTAAACTCTCCCCCACATTCAGTCAGGCTTACGTAACAACATAGGATGCATTAGAGAGACTTGATGGCAGAATGGAGAGCGGAAAAAGAACGGAGATGAATAAATGCGGCACCTCAAGGTCCTCTTCAATTAGCATCCTATACTGTATGGATGTCTGAGGGGCGGTAAGACAAAGCTCACGTCTCTGCAGTATGAAGCAGACACTCTCCACCGTCTCTCTCCAGCCCGCTGGTTACTCCGGAGAAAGACCTCTCTCTGTCTCTAAAAAGTCTCTCTCTCTCTCTCTCTCTCTCTCTCTCTCTCTCTCTCTCTCTCTCTCTCTCTCTGAGTCCAGTATAGAGCTTCTCAAGCCATGGCCAAAAGTCACAACAGTCCTGAGTAGGACATGAGCCCAAAATTGGGTAAAGACGAGTGGGGAGAGGAGGGGGATAGACGGAAGAGAAGAGAAGAGAAAAGAAGAGAAGAGAAGAGAAGAGAAGAGAAGAGAAGAGAAGAGAAGAGAAGAGAAGAGAAGAGAAGAGAAGAGAAAGATAGAAAAATACAATGAGAGAATAGGTAGGAGAGGAGCAGAGAGAGAAGGGAGGACAGAAAAGAAGAAGTAGATGAAATTCGATAACAGGAGAAAGAAGAAGAGAAGGAAAGGAAGAGTAGAATAGAATAGAGGAGAGCACAAAAGAAAAAAGAGAGAGAGAGAGATAGCGGAGAGAACACATAGCTGATAAGTTATGAGAAAAGAAGAAGAGACGGGAGGACAGGAGGAAATAAGGGAAAAGAGATTTGATAAGAGCAGAGCACAATTTCCTCCACGGAGGAGAGGAGGGCAGAGGTCAGTAGAGGGTGTTTGAGAGCTACGGGGGAGACACAATAAACTAAGCCAGGAGCCACAAGAATCAGATCGCTTTGCTGCCCCCTTGCTGATCTCAGTTCAGATGAGGCCGGACGCCGGGAGGCCTCTGCTCTGCTCTGCTCTGCTCTTTACTGTGTCATCTCTGGGGCCCACTTAACTGACGTGAACTTTATAGAGTGTAATGACACCCTCAGTGTCTCTAGGCACTGCTCTCCACATGATTTATGTATGAAGAGACACAAAGGGGATGCGGTCTACACAGTATGTGTGTGGATATGTTCCTGCACAGATTTTTTTCTGTGTTAATTCATCCCAGATAGAATAGGAACAGTTGGTGAAATTTGACACTCTGTGTTAAATTGACACTGTATAGGCCAACATTTCTGTTTGCAGTGAAAAAGGTGACATGAGATATCCCTGTGTCAATACAGGTCTGAAAAAAATAAGACGGATTGGTCTTCAATATACTGTAAGATTGCTGCTCTGGTGTGTATGGTTTGGGGAGTTGCTTTGAACAAAAACAATGCTTGCTGTGCGTTATTAGGATACAAGATGCGTTCAACATCCATTATAATTTACCTTCACCGCCTCTCCGTGCGTCACCCTGTCGAATACCAAGTCATTGACTGTGAGGATCTGGTCGCCAACCCTAAGTCCTTCCCTTTCGGCAAAAGATCCAGGTTCCACCAGGGAAACATAGATTCCGACGCCATGCTCGGACCCTCCACGGATGCTGAAACCCAAGCCCTCGTTGCTTTTGCTGCGCTTTAGAGTAACTTGTCGAATCTCGGTGTTCAGCTCAGGCAGAAACAGTCTCCCCGTGTCTGACAAGCAGGGAGCTGTCCCGTCCGCCGTGGTGCTGAAATTAGCAGAAGACGCTCGCAGAGACGTGTGGCTGGATACCGAAGGCTGCTCCGTGGGATAGGGACAGTGTGCAGAAGGCACTCGGGCGTGGGTGGTGGCATTATTTGTTTCCTCGGATGTTTCAGGGTTTCCACTTGCAGACAGTAAATCTGATTTCAAATACAGACCTTCCGAAGTGTACTGATCGAATAGCAGTTGATCGGAACGGGGAATGACCATGCGTAACATAGGCAACAGCTGCCGTTTGCTTGTTGTGTTCAGGATAACTTTAAGCGTTTGAACCAGGTCGAAAACATTTCGTTTGGCGTGGTACACGTTCAAGCAGTGGATGAACTGTTCTCTCTCGTAGTCGTTAAGAAGAATATTTAGAGCGTTGTGAAGCTTTCTCACGTTCAGCGACAGCGCGCGACCAGCCGAGCCCACCGAGTTCCCGGTTGACTTCAACGACATGTGCTCCAGATCCGAGCTCATTGTAAAGCTCAAATAAAAATCCACATATGGCGACTTAGCTTTTTTTAATTCATTGCATTCCTTGATTTTTCTTGCTGTCTACCTGGAGATGTATCTGCCACCAGTCACTGATTATCATGATACAGCCGATTTCATTGGAAATTCGCCTCTCATTGCAAGCCGGTAACATATACAGTCCAAAAAGAACTAGTAAATTCTTTGTTCTTTCTTTCACAACAGACCAAACATTGAGCCATGAACCTCGGTATTGCGTCGGTCAACTTTGCAAGTGGAATGAAAACACCTTCCAGTCGGGTTTTCCAAAGGTGTGCCTTATAAAGATGTCAAAAAGCGCCGAAAGAGGAGAAAAGCTTCAAATACATGTAAAAGCCCTAATCCACCGATACAATGAAGAAATATATCCACATTTGAGCCAAACTGTAACTTTCTCCGTCGCTGTTGTTCGCAGCATCATTTGCTGTTTGCCTCCGCGAGCCTTTTGCCGCTTGGAGTTCGAGCTGAAGCGAGACTGCTGCCGAGCTCTTCCTCAGGAGGAAATGACGCAAGTGTGGGCGACTGCGTTGCTTGGAAACTACCAATAGTTGGGGACTGGCTTTTTATTTGTTTGTGCTGTTTTGTTGATCTCATCAATGATTAGTTGCACTTTACATTGCTTTGCAACAGTCTTAATTACGTAGGCTAAGAGCAATGTGTGCGAGAACAAGTTATTGTAGCAATGATTAAGATAATACTGTAACTGTTAATTACTTGAATTGCATAGTAATTTAATTATGAATGAAATAAAATGTCTCCACTGCAAATGCAAAAAAAACCATGTGTCTCCATATGTAGGCTGTAGGTGTCATGTGTACGTGTGGCAATTACATAATAACTGGTAGGTATCATTGATCCTGTTAAGTCTGTCTGTAAACCCTACTGCTTAACCAGATCTCTCCCTCTCTCCCTCTCTCTCTCTCTCTCTCTCTCTCTCTCTCTCTCTCTCTCTCTCTCTCTCTCTCTCTCTCCTAGACAGCCACACACCACACCACATGCAGGCCTAAACCTCTCAGGCCGTATTAGCACCTTTCCTCGCAGCCTGTCAGCCATGACCTACCTTAGGCCTCCCCTATTTATAAACACGTACGGTATTTATAGAGTTCCCTCTATCCTGCGGCAAACAATAAACCCACTCCCATAAACCATCTCTGGGGACGGACAAGTGGCATCTCCGACCCTGTCCTCCCTGCCTGCAATAATTCACATCTCCCCTCTGATAAAGCCATCCAAAACAATTGAGTTCAATTTAGTTGCTATATTACTTTTATGGGTCCTGGTTATTGGCCACAGAAGCTTAGTCAGAAATTACTGGGCAATAAACAGATTGCGGCGTCTGTGGCGGGCCCCATTGTTTTATTGACACATTGACACTTCCCAATTTCCCAACGGGGATTTATGAAGTATTCGGTGTATTTCACTCATCACAATCCAAAGTCACCTTAGTCAAGGGTTGAATTGCAGCACGTCAGGCTGGCGCACATTTTGCACCGGCCCTCATTGTACTTGCTAAGTGGCAAAAGGGGGTGTGAAGCTATTTGCGGTGGGAGATATGAATATGCAAATGCATCACTTATGGCAAATGAGCTGAAAGCAAAAACGTAGTATAATGCGCACATTGTCCGTCTCCTCTCCCTCCACATTAGAGAGGAGAATCAAATTTAGGCGAAGGCGAAGGGAAGGGGAAGGGCAGACTTTGTGCAAGAGTGCAAAATGTCCTTCAGTCTGAATTCAGGGCCAAGTGCCCAATGTATTAATCCTTGTGCCTCTTAAAACAAGATTAAAACCTTGGAGCCCCGGGAACTCTGGCGAAGACCTTGGGGTCAAAACGCATCTATCAAGTCCTTTTTTGTAGTAAGTCAGTAAAAAGTGAATTTCAGTTAAAAAAATATGAAAACGGAGTGCCTCACAGATAGCTTCTCCTCTTCCTTTTAAGATTAAAACCCTTTCCCCATTATCTCACAGTACACAGTGCAGCAGCTGGCCACCTTTTTCTCTGGCCACTCCCTGTAACAACGGAGATAAACAGAAGATGTATGTGGAAGGTGCAGCGGTCAGGAGAGCATCGAAGCAGATTAGGGGAAGATTAAGTGGGCCAGCCGTTATGAGTGGGTAAGCACAAGTGGGGAACTGGATAGCCTACGTCAGGCTACTGTAGGTCCTAAAGATTCACTCATTCAATACTGTACATAGGCTGCATCCCATTTCTACCCCTTCCACTTCCACTTGCCCTTCACTTCCTTTGGAGTGAACTTCTAAGCGGGTCATCCACTCGACAATGAATTCAGAAGTTTATTTTTCCCTACAGATTGGGACAGACTAATAGTGTAATCAAAATAATGAGATACACTGTTTTCCCCCCATACACACAGTGTTAATTCCAGAGAGTTGAATTTGACTCGGATAGTGTTAATCTGACTTTCTGAGTGTTGAATTTAATGTGTAAATGTAATGTGTAGTCGTGCATCAGTGATAAGAGTCTTCTTAACCCATTAAAACACGGCCTTATGAATCTTCCAGAATGGCAATGACCGAGTCATATTGCATTACTAAAGGCATAGTAGAGTAATACTATGATAATTAACCTTTCAATGACTGTTAAAGTGTGCCACTGGTAGTACAGTGTACATTATGGGGCTATGGCCTGTCTTTGAATATAGAAAGCAAAGGGTGAAGAGAAAACGTTGAGAAATATAGGAGGAAGGAAGGGCACAAGGATAAGTGGACATGCAAGGGTACAGGAAGTTAGGGAAGAGAGAGAAGTGGATTCAGGGTGGTTGGTTGTCGACTGCCAAGTGAAGGCATGAATGAAGAATGAGTGTGAGCTGGTGATGGTGTAGGCGCGTTGCTGTGCTGTGCTGCACTGTGATCCGCAATGAGTCAGCAGCTGAGCTCGCCCATTACGAGCGTCAATCACTAACCGAGAAGAAACCGATGCCAACATGAGTATATTGGAAGCGGTGGTGGTTGGATAGTGCTTGTTGAGAAATCCAAGGACGAAATGTTTCATGTTTCTACTAGACTTGTAGGTTTTGTTTTATTGTCTATAGTGTCCGGGTAGTTTGTCCTTAGTCTTTTTTGTTGTTAGCTGTGCTCCCATTCTGAGCAAGGGCTGGCTGGAAGACCTTTCTGGTAAAACAAGGGATACATAAAAATAATAATAGCAATGCAGACCTCCGCCAAGGAAGCTGTTTGATAGAACATTAGACTGTGTTAAACCCTTATTTTTGTCAAGTCTATCTGCTTGTTTTTGTGAAGTTAGAAACTAGGATCTCAAAATTTGCCCTATCCAGCAATGGAGAAGAATCTTTTAAAAAATCCTGGATTCGGATCGTTATCCGGATCACCACAAAAATGTTATCACTTGTTCCTCTTGTCATTTCCAACAAAAATTTCATCAAAATCTGTCCATAACCTTTTGAGTTATCCTGCTGACAGACAGACAGACAGACAGACAGACAGACAGACAGACAGACAGACAGACAGACAGACAGACAGACAGACAGACAAACCAACGTCACCGAAACCACAACCTCCTTGGCGGAGGTAATAATAATAATAAATCACTTTTAAAAATTAAACCCAAATACAAAGAAATCCAGATGGACTTTTAGGAAAAGAATAGAACCAGACACCTCCATTTAAGGAGCCATTCTGATGGTGCAAACATGCTCTGATAATCAATTAGGCCAGCTCATTTGCCCCCCCTTCAAAGTGCCATTAATTTTCATCTCACACAATTACCTCCTCCCTCCTTCCTTCTCCCTTCTCCCACAGGTAACGCAATGCAACGCAACCTTATCAAAGAAGTCAGAGAAGCCAAGGTGAGGAGGACTTTATCAGAGCTAAGGAGATATGAGCAGGTTGGACAGAGGAGATGGAGCAGGGGTTCCCAAACTTTTTACTACGCCCCCCTTTTCACGTCCATAGTGTAATCATAGTGTGTGTGTGTGTGTGTGTGTGTGTGTGTGTGTGTGTGTGTGTGTGTGTGTGTGTGTGTGTGTGTGTGTGTGTGTGTGTGTGTGTGTCAGTGCTGCATATAGAATAACGATAATGTTCATAGATGCAATAGATTATTATGCAGTTTTTGACTAATGGAAATGTTGTTTTAGCTGATTGTGGTTTATTTTGGTGCACATTCATTAATCAATTATTTATTTTGATGTGCTATACTTTTTCTGCCAACCTTCCGCGGACCCCATAGCATCCCTGGTCCCGGCCCACTCTTTGAAAACCACTGAGATAGATGGTGTTGGGGGGTGGTGGTGGGAGTGGTGTAACGGAAGGGAAGGGGTGAGGGTGGGGGGTTTATTTGATTAACTACACAGCGCAAGCGGGTTAAGTGGCTCATGCCAATTAGAAATGAATAGCGTTCCTCTAACCACATCCAGAGGGGTGCCCATTGGGAGGAGAGCTGTCTGATATCGCCACTCTGTGGGTCTCCTGGTACCCTGCCAGCTCCAATGCCAATGAGCCATGCACACAGTCAAAGGAGGAATTAATGAGAAAATTGTGCCACACATTTTTCTGTACTGAACGAACGGAAGGTGATGTGCAAATTGTGCATGTGTGTGTGTTTGTGTGTGTGTGTGTGTGTGTGTGTGTGTGTGAGAGAGAGAGAGAGAGAGGGAGAGAGAGAGAGAGCGTGAGAGAGAGAGAGAGAGAGAGAGATGAAAAGAGAGAGAAATAGAGGGAGAGATGTATGTGGGAGAGTGAGAGAGATGTCGGTATGGGTGTGTGAGAGTGCCGCAAGGTGTGATGTTTTTTGACGGCGGAGCTTATGACTGAGAGAAAACTATTACCTCAACGAAAAGGACATGCTTAACTTTATTACCTTTAATGTGTGTGTGCTTGTGGTGCGTGTGTGTGTGTGTGTGTGTGTGTGTGTGTGTGTGTGTGTGTGTGTGTGTGTGTGTGTGTGTGTGTGTGTGTGTGTGTGTGTGTGTGTAATAGCCCCATGTGTTAATATTCTTTCAGCAAAATTACCTATGGCACCTTATCTAGCACGCACCCACACACCCACACAAGCACACACACACACACACACACACACACAAGCACGCATGCACGCACACACGCACTTGCACGCACACACACACACACACACACACACACACACACACACACACACACTCACGCACGCACGCACGCACGAATGTACACACACACAGACGTACACACACACAGACACACACACACACATAAAAAGACAGTTCAAAAGGGGCCTAAAAACAAAATTACGACAGCATTGCATCATGTGTGAGATGCATCAATGAGATGAGCTGATGCAGAGCTCTATGGGTGGACAGACTATTAAATAAAATGTATGACCAATTCAACAGGATTCAATCCATCAATAAATCAATCGGTAATACGTTTTAAACGTGTCAGCACCGCATATGTAAATGACATAGCTAGGCTTCTATACTATACAATGAACATTTTCCACATAATGTATGTAGACGTACTACAGTAGATCTTTGCTTTTGCACCTTTGAAAATCGAGAAAAGAGAGACGGAAAGCATTCAGAGGTAGTATGTATTGTGTGTGTGTGTGTGTGTGTGTGTGTGTGTGTGTGTGTGTGTGTGTGTGTGTGTGTGTGTGTATGTGTGTATGTGTGCGTGCGTGCGTGCGTGCGTGCGTGTTGCGTGGGCGTCATAGAGATGCAAATGCATAGAGAGCGGACTAGCAGTCAGGCCCACTTCATATAGCTCCAGCTGCCCCTTCTAATGACGCAACGACAAATGGAGAGGTGGAGAGGTGGAGAGATGGAGAGACGGAGAGACGGAGAGGTGGTAAGATGGAGAGGTGGAGAGATGGAAAGAGTGAGAGACGAAGAGACGGAGAGAGTGAGAGATGGAGAGACGGAGAGATGGAGAGAGTAAAATGCAAGGGAGGAAGGGAGGTCCCCCGCTGCTCGTGCTGCTGCCCAGGGCCGCTGACAGCATTGGCCGGGCTCAGGACAAAGACATCTGAAAGGGCCCCAAACCCAATACATACAGTGTAATGAGAATCCAATTCTGGGCCCCCCTTCTCTCCCCTGGCCCTGGACAAGTGACCCCTTTGTTAGCCCCCCCTGTTGGCTTCCCTGCTGCTGCCGCCAGCGCGTGCTGCCTACTGCTATACTGCATCTTCCTTTATCTCCCTCCCACCATTTGTGTCATCCGTAACTCCGTGACATTCGTCTGCCTATTAATTACTGGGCGAGAAAAGCAGACAGAGGGAGCAGAGCAAAAAAAGAGAAGAGAGAAGAAAGAAGAGAGAGATTTGCGGAAGAAAGAGTAAAAAATAAATTAAAAAAAAACCGCCAGCCAAGGCCACTCCTCGACGTGACTCTGGCTGAATCATACGACTATTTTTAAAGCCACCCTCTCTCTTTCTGCGTTCTCTCGCTCTCTCTGCACTCCCTCTCTCTCTCTCTGTGCTCTCTCTCTCTCTCTGCGCTTTCTCTGCACTCTCTCTCTTTGCGAGGGGACTGCTGCTTACGAATAATTGCATTCCATGGTCTAGCACTTCCGACCAGTCAGTCTGTGGTGTGTGTTTAAAGTGAGCCTGGAGGGAGAGGAGAGGAGAGGGTAGCATGTTACCAATTGGGGAATAAATCACAGAGAGTGAGAAGGCTTTTTTAATATACCCCATGACCGACTATGAAGACAAGTGTGAAATTTCTGGCTTTAGTTGAATGAATACAAAATATAGTAGGCAATTTTGGGCTGAAAGTTTTGTCGTGCGGAAGGTTTGTGTCATAGAATATTGATTGATTTGTTTGGGCTTTGCCTTTCATTCATACAAAATGTTGCTCTCTGACACATTGTGACAGTGTCAGTAAGAAGTTTGTCAAATATTTTGTTTTAACCCATTGATGTCTAAAGCACCTGCAAAAAAGGCTGCTGAATGCCTGAGCCCTTTTAAAGAAACGTTGCCCTCTGCCTATAAAAACCTAAATATCTCAGCCTCTGAAACACATAAAAACATGCAATAAGTTGCATTTAAACGCTAAGACCCCAACCTTTCATTCATCTCAAACATACCAAGATTTTTAATAAAGTTGTCTCAAATCTCATGAGCCTGAATGTTGCGTCATGCAGCTCCAGGCGCCAGGGCCAATGTTGCGCAACGCAACATCCACCATCAATGGGTTAACAGACGGTGGTTGGGGTGAGCCGTCAAAGCACATTGATTTTCAAACCAAAGACATCAGTAGCAACACACATCTGTTGACTCCAGCACCCTGCGTTGACAAAATGACAGTGTGCTCCTGTACGACACCCATCACGAGTGACCCCCAGAAACATGGAGCACAAACTTGTTTTGACAAGGAAGGCAGCAACCAACTGCCAGTCTGTCGAAAGCCTTCAAGGCACAAAATGTGTCTGCACTGGGTATGAAATAGTCTCGCAAGGGTCATACGCTCTGTTGAAGTTTCTGAAGAAAAAAAAACGGTTACAAATGTCAAAACACAGGTCTGGGGGAAAAAAACCAAGACAACAATTGAGGGTGTCAAACTTTTATCAAAAGGTGCATTATACATACAGTAGTAAAGTATTACAGTATAGTAGGCAGTATAGTATAGTATCGTATAGCATAGCATAGCATAGCATAGCATAGCATAGCACAGTGTCCAGTAGAGTAGTCTAATATAGACAGGAGCATACGGTAGCAATTGACATTACAACTAGAGGATATATCAAACTATTCTGCCCTACAAAGGCAAAGTGCAGTAACTATGCCAACATTGAAACTAAAAATGCCTTCAAAGTCTCTGTATTAGGCCGGGTATTGTAGTTACTGCAAATTTGAAAATAGCTATAAAAACACATTTGGGCCGTACGACTTTGTCACAAGATAAAGGAGGTGTAATGAAGTCCATTTTCAGTCTAAACTCAATTTTGACAAATTTGCCTTTGCCTTTGTAGGGCAGTATTGTTCCAAACTCATTCCCTTTAGGCCAACCACATGAGTGCCTACTAAGGATAAGACATGCAGTACCGCTGATAGCAAAGGGAATATCTACTGTACTTGTAAACAGATTTACATGTGCAAAGGTGTAGAGAAGGTTAACTACTATACCCAAATCAAACCAGATTCAGACATACTGTTTAAGGGTCAGTGACCTTTCTGGAGTATCGCACGTCAGGGCGGCGCAACGTCAGTGGCACTATTGTATGGAGTATTGTTTGTTTGTTTGTTTCTAGTAGATATAAGAAGCATATTCTTTGCTTCATATCAACCACCAATTACTAATTCATTTATAGGCATTAGATGTTTCACCTGACACCCCCTAAAAAGTGACCCTGGCTGTGACCCTTTGACCCCATGTCCCTCCCTATACATAGGGAGTTTGTGGATGGGCACTTGTTGTTCTGTGTGCTCACACTCCAACACCCTGTAATAGACACATAGACTTATACAATTTCATATTTGTAACAACATATCATATTGACTTATACAATTGCAGACTTGTAAAAACATATCACATATCACATATCACTGTTGTGGTGTCTTTATGTTGTGTTGTTTTTAACCCTTTGAGGAGTAAGGAATTTCTAGAGGTGCTTCTAGAATTTTACTGGAACACTCTACAGCTCCCATAGACGTCTGTGTTAAAAATCTCGCAAAGACATTATGACATCATAATGAGAACTCAAAATTTGGGCAAAATTCTAATCACATATTTGTGATGGTACTCCTCAAATGTGCTGATCTGCTGCGGTCACAAGCACATGTCAAGGACAGGAGTCTGCGTATTGGAAAGAACCTAACAACTGTGAATACATAAGTAACCACGGACTGGTCAAGGGCTGGACTGGCCATCTGACATACTGTAGCTGGCATTTCCCGGTGGGCCCCGCACCCTCATGGGCCCCTATTTTTTTTTAAATGCAACAACAACACACAAAAAATAGTTCTGCGCCACTAATTATGAGGGCCCTTGAGCCAAAAGGCTTATCGTGGCAACAACTGGAGCGGAGGGCCCAAGACAGGAGAGGATGGAAGACATTCGTCAATGGCCTATGTTCCTATGGGAATTTAAAGGCCTAAGTAAGGAAGGAAGTTGAGCAAAAAGTGCCTGGGCCCTATTTCTCTAAACCCCACCCCCGTCCAGCCCTGACTCTCGGTGTCCATCACAGCATGGTAGCCTGATGGAGCCCTTGGTTCTGCTCCTCATCTCGATAGGCGAAGCATCGGGGGAAGATGCCGATGTTCCCGGCCGAGTGTCCCTCTAGCCACTCCTCATTCACTGCAGAACAGAGCGGAACAAATGCAAACATTGGCAAGTCAGGGACACTGACACACAGACACAAACGTGTGCGCACACACACACACACACACACACACACACACACACACACACACACACACACACACACACACACACACACACACACACACACACAGAACCGTGACAAGAACAAACGCAACATTAGCAGTCAGGGACACTGCTGATCAGGGACATGCACACGCACACGCACACGCACACACACACACACACACACACACACACACGCTCACACACACACATACGCACACACGCACACACACACTACAAGTGACGTCATTCATGACATTGAAAAGTCTTGCCATGGCCATAGTAAACTTGTAGGCTAAAAATAGATGAGACTCATTGTATATAAATAGCCTGTAAATTGTGGTAGAATGGTGTGGTAGAATAAAAGAGGCTCAGGTGGTGATTTCTTCTTAGCTGAAATAAAGCTGAGTGTTAAGGGAAAAAGCAAAGTGCATTGAACAATAGGGGCGGCAAGCGCTATTCAGACATAACACTATTCAGACACCAGATATGCCGTAGGGTTAGGGGTAGGGTTACGATTAGGGTAACTGCATCTACTCTCCTTAAACTGAAAGAACCTCAGCAACGTAGCACAAACCACAGAAATGGCAGATTTCAATGGGAAACGTGCCAGTATTCAGACATAGCGCCATGTAACCGAACAAAAGCTGTGTATATACTGCATGGACACTTCTGATCCGATTAGAAAAGGAAATGTTTCTTAGTCCGAACAGGAATCCCCTTGTATACAGGCCGATCGGAATTGAAGATGTGGTGTATTTCTTTGATCGGATCAGAATTGTAATCAGAATACAAGAGGTGGTGTAGTCAACTGAGATGCTATACACTCTAAAATGGCATTCATGACAACTGAAAGTCTTGCTCACATACACATTAAACACATAGGCTAAAAATAGACTCCTTGTAAATGCCATGTGGTAGAATCGTCAATAGAAGGCCCTACCGTGGCCTTATGGTAGGGCACTAGCTTACTACGCCGGCGACCCGGGTTCGATTCAGGCCCAGGTCATTTGCCAGTCCTTCCCCGTCCCCCTCTCCCCACTCATTTCCTGTATCTCTGTCACTATCCTGTCTCATATAAAGCACAAAAGCCAAAAAGAACACACAAAAAATTTCGTTGATAGAAAAGAAAGCCAGAGACACAGAATGTGCTTGGTGTAGGATTTCTATCCAAAATAAATCCGGCCAGAGGTCTCTTGATTCTATCAGGTTGTAATTTCGGCTGTGATGTGTCATCGGGCACCTGCAACTACATGGTTAAGGTCAGGATTGACCTATTGACTACGAACTGAAGGGTTACAAATTCCATTACAGTGGCAGCAAAGGGGGAAAAAACACTGGGGGTGCTGTGGTGCACTGTGCTAGCGGTGGCGAAAATAAAAGTAGGAGGAAATTGGTTGAAGTACAACACTAGCACATTATATTATTACATAGCATTAGCACCAGTTATTCTATTGTACCTAATGAGGTGGGCTAGACATAGTACTTACTGAAAAAAAATCCATTACAGTGGCATTAGGGGAAAAAACACTGGCGCACTGCCCTAAGCAGAGGTGGGCGGCCAAAGTAAAAGTACAAATAAATGTATGTTTTAAGTACAACACTAGCACATGATATTACATTGCGGTTACACCAGTTATTCTATTGTACCTAAATAGGTGGCTAGATGTTGTTGTTGTTACTGAAAAAAAACTAAAAACCTAAAAAGAACCCTAAACTTGATTCAACCAGCCATCCAACCAGTAGAATCAGGTATATCACTCTACAGTAACTGTAAACCAGTTGGTCAGTGAAGTTACTTGTGTCGGAAGAAAGAAACTATATCAGGCTTTGTTTTTTTACTTCTACTTTTACGTTGGCCACCTCTGGAGCTGAGACACCGTACCATGAGTTGGCGAGTTGTCCATGAGGGCCATGAATTATACTCTAGCCTCGGTTATTTCTGAAGGTTTTTTAAAATTATTTTTCTTTTGCATTTTTGGGCCTTTATTTATTTTTTTAAAATATGTTTTTCTTTATTTGATAGGACAGTGTGAGAGGTGGACAGGAAGCGAATTGGGAGAGAGATGGGTAGGGGTCGGCAAAAGGACCTGGGCCGGGAATCAAACCTTCAGTGCCCTACCGGTTGGCCACGGCAGGGCCAGCCATTGCATTTCTGACAGGATAGTGAAGACTGACAGGAAGTGTGTGTGGAGAGAGAGATGGCGTATGGTTGGGAAATGACCCAGGCCAGATTGCCTGGTTGCCCCTGGGCATGCAAGCCCTTTGTGGTGGGCATAGCATGCTATTCCTCTTTGAGTACAAGGGAGGCGCCGCCTCCTGTCAAAAATCACGGAGAATAGTATGTAAACTAATGCTTTACACGACTTAATAACATTGCTATTTCAGACCCAGCTCCATAGAAAATGCATGTGCTCAACTTAGAGATGAAACCAATCTGTAATGATCCCGAGGCTCGCACGAGTTTTTTTTTCCGCTCATGACAACGCAAGCGAGTCGAGTCTCAATGGACTTCAATGGCATGTGGGATTGTATGATTTTTCAATGGCAAAATGCGAAACGGTCATTGGCTATTGCCGTGACATTTTTTTGATTTTGAGACTGAGCCTCACTGGGAGTGAATGGAGAAGAGAGAGGAGGGGGGAGGGACCGGAGACTGAACCTCCGACTTGTGATTGGGTGAACCCCGTGTCAGTAGGCTACAGTAGTTGAAATGCGGATATGTTATTAATTTGACTGAGAAGTTCCGTCGTGGTCACAGTAGACCTGTATTAACCAGGTCTGTGGTCGTGGTAACCAGTGAGGAAGCGGTGTACTCCAGTTTTGTGTACATATTCTTGTAAACCTATGTTGCGAATAAAGTCTTAATAGTAGCACGTCCTTATCCTTTTTAATCTCCCAATTCAAAAGTTGAGGTTGCCTACTTCGTTAGGGCTAGCTTGCAAGAAAGCTAGAGAGCTATGCAAAATGCCAAGCATTGTGGATTAAATTCTGGCGAATTCCAGTCGTCCTTATGAGGAGAAAATGAATATCAAGGAGCAGAGCAGAGCACTGCCTAATATTGACTTGGTGAAAAAGGTAGGGAAGAACAACCGTTTCTTTTGAGCTTTCGTGGTGTCTGATCAACTGGTTAACTGCCAAGTCCCGTGAGTGGCGAGTCCTTGTTTCCTACTGTGTTGGCAATGTCTGGTAAATAATTAAAGATTTTGCGACCTCTAGTGGTAAGTTAAGCCGTGCACCCAGTAAAGAACAAAGACAACGAAGGCAAACTCAATCACATCATTATGTGGCGGAAGTAGGCCTAATGATAATAATAATAATTAAAAAAAAAAAAAAATTCCCTATGAATAGGCTACAAGGGGGATAATGATTAATGATTAACAAATGTGTTTCAACAAGAGTCCTTTAGTGTGTGAGGCCATATGTGGCTCAGGACCAATGTAAGATGTGTGTCAAAATTGAAATTGAATTTATTTATTTTTGTTGCGTTCTGGACATATTGTAATTGAACAGCCTCCCCTGTTTGACAGACTACCAGCCGCCACTGCGCCACAGCATCCCAAAAGGAGTTTGGCATTCATTGGCATGATGACGTTTCAATCTTGTGGTCTTCCTTAGACTCACTGACAAACACAGGCTTGACACATTATCTAACACCTTTCTGAGTCAACCCCACCCTTACAAGTCCAGGAATGGTGTGACTACAGCCAAATATATTTGTACACCCCAACAATAACACATTGGCCCCACGTTGACCCCGTGATAGCTTTGATCTAGAACCGCCACTGGCCCTTTCCCAACCCTGCCTCAACTTCCTCCATCTCCAACTCCTTCCCCCTCCTCTCTACGCCGTCCTAATAAACACAGAAGGGAGATTGAACAACGCAAGCTCCTTCTCTGCCTTCTCCATTCTTATCTTGAAGTGCAAGAAACCTCACTGTCAAATGAGATAAGCAACACGGAATTAAGAACCTGAGGAAGAGCTAAGGAGCTCAGCGAGAAGCAACAACAAGGAACATGGATTGGAGTCTAACCTCCCTTTGATGACAGCTGGCTTGTCCCAGTCTTTACATTTTTAACAGGGACTTTAGATAACAATACAAAGTCAAATGTTGTGTTATGTAACAACGGATGTAAAAGAGGAGGCAGTACGGATTATGTGTGGCTGACTGGTACAGTATTACACAGTGAAAAATACCAGTGTAAAAGAGTTGAAATCAGAAAATATTTGGTCCCTCTCAAAAAGTGTTAATGTTACTTTCTGGTCAGTGTAACATTTTCAGAGTTGATTTCACTCAATATTGTGTAGAGATGTAGAGTTGAAATTACACTGGACACCTGTAGAATTTAAAACTGACTTTTGATACCCTATTAGAGTCATTTGAGTCTCCATAGTGCTGTAAATAATACTCTACACTGTAAAAAAAAAAACCACAGTTAACAGTGTTAATTCCACACTCAGAGAGTTGATTCCATATTGTAGTTGGTCCCAGGGTACTCTCCAAGCGTTGGATTAACACTGCAGATTTATAAGTTTACTCTGAAATATTGACACCCCAAACCCCAAACGATTAGGGCACTGAATGTTATGTCGGGGTCCCGGGTTCATTTCTTGAACCTTCCCCCCATCTCTCTCTCTCTCTGGCTGTGTCTCAAATCACACACTTGTGTCAGTGCACTGACAGTCAGTGCATAGTACACACAGTGCATTGAGGTCTTCAGTGCATAGTGTCGTGGAAAAAATTGAGCACTATGCACTGTGCCCTCGCTGGAAGTGACGGCTGAGCATGGCATTAGCTCGACAAAATATGAGTTTGCTACTGTTTACAATGCACAGCGTTTGGTGCTTGTATTTCCATGTCCTTCACCCCAAAGGACAACAATCACACATGCAATACTTTGGTTGGCATGAAAAGGGTGGTGTCCCATCAACATTACTTACAGAAATAGGAGACCAAACTTTCCCTCTGTGTCATTGTCAACATGACGGCCGTTTAGTGTGTGCAGCGTGCAATGTATCATTCAAGCACTGCATTTTTCCGCCATTGTTAGGGGATCATCCTGGCACTTTTAGTGCACTGGCTCAACTGAAATTTTCAGCGTGAGCGCCCTAGGCACTGAAAAACAGTGCCTGAAGTGCACAAGTGCGTGATTTGAGACACAGCCTCTCTCTCTCTCTCTCTCTCTCTCACTCACTTCCTGTCATCCTCTCACACTGTATCGAATGCTGGCAAAAAAGCCCCTTAAACACACAGTATATGCCATATATAGCCATGGCTCACAGTGGTTAGAGTGCTGACCTTTAGATCAGAGGGTTGCCGGTTCAAATCCTATGCATACCAGCACCTTCATCCATGGCTGAAGTGCCCTTGAGCAAGGTACCTAACCCCACATTGCTCCAGGGTCTGTAACCAATACCCTGAACCCTGAAGTGTAAGTCGCTTTGGATACAAGCGTCAGCTAAGTGTAATGTAATGTAATATATGAAATATTGACTGCCATGGGCATCTGGTAGGGCACTCACATGCCATGCGGCTGACTCGGGTTCGATTCCCGGCCCGGTTCCATTGCCGACCCTTCCCCATCTCTCTCCCACTCATTTCCTATCCTACTCTTCACTGCCCTGTCCTAATAACGCTGGAAAAAAAACCCTAAAAATATATATGTTTAAAAGAAATATTGCCACTCCTTTGTATACCTTCACTGAGGATGTCGATGGTGTCTCCCTCGCTGAACTCCAGGTCCTCAGGGCCCTGCGCCTCATAGTCGTACAGTGCCACCATCTGGTAGAGGATGGTCCTGTTCACCAGAGGGTCCTCGTTCTGTGGAAATCATTACATACAGTATACAGTCAGGCCCGGGTTAATGCACAGGCTAGATATGGCTGAAGCCGAGGGGGCCCCCAGCTGCAAGGGGGCCCCCAATTGGCCAAAACTCAAACATTTTGATGAGATGTGATATTGAAAAAGGCATCTGTCATGTTAAGCATAGTTTTACTTCTTATTAATACTCCTGTCCATAGCTGGCAGACATATCTTTAATTCCTTGGAATTATGACATTGCCTGTGTGATTTTGATACAAAATTTGCCTTCCAGGGGGAACTACAGCAACCTGTAGCCTTGGGGCCCCGGGTCATCTTAATCCAGCCCTGTATTCAGTCACTGGTGGAAATGGAGCATGACAGCAAGATTATGTCTGAGTGGAAACTGGAAAGTGTTATGTATTACTTTTCAGTTTTGATCAAACTGCTCAAGTTTTAACAAAGAAAAGAAATAGAGGGTTTGAGACTGGAGGACTAAAAAGAGGTTTAACTGTGAGCCGAGCATCGAGCGTTTATTCATTTGATGTCTGCCCCGCTTGTTGAATAACAATAGGAAAAAAAAGTCTAAATCTAAGAGAGTATGCAATCAAGACTGACAACACTGTAGATAAATTATATTGATTCAGATACATGCTGCAGCAAAAACTGCAGCAGAAATATGATGCAAAATGGGAAAATTGGAAACCACAGGGGATCTCAAGCCAAGTCTTTCCATCCGTACACTACAGTCAATTTCCATTTCCCTCTATGTTATCTCTGGGTGTTCTGGTTGGATATCATCCTTGACATTCATCATTCATCCAGACAACCGGCCAATCAGCGGAATGAGGAAGGACGAGGGAGGGCAGATGCACCTTCTCAACATCATGTTCAAAACGTTAGTGTTTTGGTAAAGCCAGATGCACATTTCAAACTTCATTGGAGTTCACCCCTCCTACCAGTATAATCCTGTCTCAATTTGACCATTCCAAGCCCTCTCTATGAATGAAATTAGTATGAGGGTATGGTTCAGTAAGACCAGGCTTGGGAATGTCTTCATTCCAGATGAAGATCACTCTGATGAATGCCTAAGTGCCGAAATGTCAGCACCAAGAAAAATAAAAAGTGGTGAACCGTGAAGAAGCAGTGGCGAACTCTTTCTTGTGAAAACTGATGACTGAAGTACCCTGAAAAGCTGCACCTGCTGAAAAAGATGCCTTTGAGGTGTGCAGGCTCTCACAAAACTTCATCCTAGATGATAACATAGTAAAGCAGGGTAGCCGTGGTTTAGTGGTTAGGGAGATAGTCTTTCAATCTGGAGGTTGTAGGTTTGAATCCCACCTCCATCCACCATGTCTGAAGTGCGAGGGATCTGGGTCCACTTTGGAGCATTTACATATATGCACAGAAAGTGCTGAGTCACAGGTCTGAGTTTACTGAAATGGTTGAAAGGGACCAGGTGTGAAAAAAATAGGACATGTACAGTATATCACGAAAGTGAATACACCCCTCACAGTTTTGCAGATTTTTGAGTATATCTTTTCACAGGAAAGCATTACAGAAATGTCACTTTGACACAATGATTAGTGACCTTTTAACAACATATTTAACCGCTTAAATTTCTTGTTCACTCAGAAAAAAACAAAATACAGCCATTAATGTTTGAACATGTACTCACAAAAGTGAGTACACCCCAGATTAAAATCCGGTAGAGAAGGGGCTGTGTTGGCTCGAATCGTCTCGAAATGAAAAGGGATGACAAGTGAGGTCATCAGTGTGCGTTTCAACCTTTCTTTGCATTGAACTTTTACATTTTGAGTCTGCATCTGGCTTAAATAGATTGGTGTGAGATTTGAATGCAATCCTATGGAGAATATCATGATCTGCTGCAGTAGTCACAGTGCATGTTGACATGCATGTTTCTTTTAGGTGTATTTCAGATTGCCAATGTTGACAGCATTCATGCATCCCCAAACCATGTCAGTCCCACTACCATGCTTGGCTTATAAGAGGATACACCTTTTTTGTAAAACTCACTTGTTTACCACCACACATGCTTGACACCATCTAAAGCAAATTTGTTTATCTTGGTCTCAAGAGAGATGAACAGACCAAGGATATGGATCACTGGAACCATGTCGTGTGATCTGAAGAGACCAAGATAAACAAATTTGCTTTAGATGGTGTCAAGCATGTGTGGTGGTAAACAAGTGAGTTTTACAAAAAAAGGTGTATCCTCTCATAAGCCAAGCATGGTAGTGGGACTGACATGGTTTGGGGATGCATGAATGCTGTCAACATTGGCAATCTGAAATACACCTAAAAGAAACATGCATGTCAACATGCACTGTGACTACTGAAGCAGATCATGATATTCTCCATAGGATTGCATTCAAATCTCACACCAATCTATTTAAGCCAGATGCAGACTCAAAATGTAAAAGTTCAATGCAAAGAAAGGTTGAAACGCACACTGATGACCTCCCTTGTCATCCCTTTTCATTTCGTTTCATTTCGAGACGATTCGAGCCAACATAGCCCCTTCTCTACCGGATATTAATCTGGGGTGTACTCACTTTTGTGAGTACACGATCAAACATTAATGGCTGTATTTCGTTTTTTTCTGAGTGAACAAGAAATTTAAGCGGTTAAATATGTTGTTAAAAGGTCACTAATCATTGTGTCAAAGTTACATTTCTGTAATGCTTTCCTGTGAAAAGATATACTCAAAAATCTGCAAAACTGTGAGGGGTGTATTCACTTTCGTGATATACTGTATATGTTCCCGGTTCTTAGAGTGAGACGAGGTCGACAGCCAATGAGCTTCTCCCATAGAGATGATGAACCGATTCTTATGAATAAGAACACTCTAAGTGTTGAATTAACACTGCGTGTGTTACTGAGTGGTACATTACCTGGCACCACAGGGTGGCTCTGCCCGCTTCCACCACCTCCGCCAGGCTGTGGAGACCCTCTGTGGTATCCAGCGGGGTGAGAGCCTGAGACCCATGCTGCTTATATCTAAGAGAGTAAAAAGCAGACAGAGAGAGGGAGTGTGTGTGTGTGTGTGTGTGTGTGTGTGTGTGTGTGTGTGTGTGTGTGTGTGTGTGTGTGTGTGTGTGTGTGTGTGTGTGTGTGTGTGACAGAGGTCAAATAAAGATAGTGTGTGTGTGTGTGTGTGTGTGTGTGTGTGTGTGTGTGTGTGTGTGTGACAGAGGTCAAATAAAGGTATGTGTGTGTGTGTGTGTGTGTGTGTGTGTGTGTGTGTGTGTGTGTGATAGAGGTAGGTATGTGTGTGTGTGTGTGTGTGTGTGTGTGTGACAGAGGTATGTGTGTGTGTGTGTGTGTGTGTGTGTGTGTGTGTGTGTGTGTGTGTGTGTGTGTGTGTGTGCGCGCGTGCGCGAGCGCGCGTGTGTGTGTGAGTGATCTCATTAGAATAATTAGAATAATTTAAGAAATTGATCATGTTTAAATCATATGACCTTGCATGTCAAAACATGGTTGAAGTTAACCAGAGCGCTAAGTGATTCTTGATTGAAATTAAGAACACATCAAACATTCATTACCATTATTTTGGGAGCTGAATGTTCACCACTGTCTTAAACTAAAGCAATTTCAAGAACCAAAATAAAATGGGCCATCTGCTGGGTGCGGTAAAAAAGAAGTCTTTAAAGTACCTGAGGCGCAACTGAGAGGCTGGCTGGCCTAGTTTGTTAGCCACCGTCTGCTGTAGCTTGTCGTACGGTGTCCCGGCAGAAACACGCAGTGCCACGGTGTACCGGTAGTGCACTTTCACCACCACAGTGCCAGCAGGGTCGTCTGTAGTGGGGGAGGGGGAGGGAGAGGGGGAGGGCGTCTCCTGTGTTCAGGGAAGAGGAGCGTAGGAAAAGGTCACCCAATCTTGTCATGTACTGTAGTTAAAGGTCACACAGTGTTGATTTAATTAATCTGTGTCTTTTCTTTCTTTCTTTCTATCTTTCTTTCTATCTTTCTTTCTTTCTACACACACTCGTACTCACACTCTCTTGCGCACATGCACACACATGCACACACACTTGCTTGTGTGTGTGTGTGTGTGTGTGTGTGTGTGTGTGTGTGTGTGTGTGTGCGCACACGTTTGCACACGTTCATGTGTACATGTTCACAGATAGTATACGGTAGCACATGCAACCACACCGTATACCACTTCTGCACTGTAATGATTTACAGATTTATGAACGTCTTTGACTCGAAGCCCCGATCTAAAACTCCAAATAGGTCACTTTGAGATAAAGCACCATCCCCTTGCTACGTCTCTGCAAGGCCAGTTTATATTTTCGTCCGTCTCCTATCCTCCTCTTCCTCCTCCTCCCCTGGGCTTGTAGCTGCTGACTTAATCAGGCCATAATTGCTATTCTGTGCTACTAAGTCAAACATTGTTAGTGAGTCGATATATTACAGACCTTCCCCACACTTTCAAAAACAGAAAGCACAGAGGAAGATGAAGCAGATAAAACCGCATTACCGCACCCATTCATTTATTTTTACGTTTTGTTTTTGCAATTTGTGTTTGCTTTCCAATGACAAAAAGCGGTTCGTTATTCAGTGTTTGTGACCGTTAGAGGGTTCAGGATCGATGGCGATAATGAAGCAATCTATAATGTCATGTCCACTGTAATGTCCGGGCTAATCTTTTACAGCAAATAGATGATGGCGGTAAATTGTGAGTATAAGGCTGATGAGCAATGGAAATCTACAGTAACATTACTGTAGCAGTGTAATGTGGGTTGTCATTGTCAGGGGATTCTATAGCCTAATAAACAAGGGGAAAAACAAGAGAAACAATTGCCCGTTGCCTGTTGAGTTTGTCTAGGACTACTCCCTCGGAGGTTAGACGCAAAAAGGAAGCAAACCCGTTCTCCACAGGTGACCAAAGTGAAAGTAGAAGTACAGGGGGTGGACAAAATAACTGAGACACCTGTCATTTTAGTGTCATTTTGTTCCTCTTGCATCCACAGTTGATCCTGTTGGATGTGGTTCATCCTTCTTGGTGGTATGCTTGATACATCACAAAGACTTGCTGTCTCGGTCAAAGATGCAACAGTTACACACGTGCCAAGAATTTCTCCTTTTTGAACACCCTTGTGGGCCCCTATTTTTTTTTTACATTTCTGAAAATAGGGGCCCACAAGGGTGCGGGACCCACCGGGAAATGCCCACTACGCCAGATGGCCAGTCCAGCCCTGCAGGGAACTCACCAGGTCAGAGGGAGAAGGGCTGACTGCACGAGCTGAGGGGCTGACTGCACGAGGAGACAGCCGTTGGTCAGAAGCTGACCATCTATCAACATGGTAGCGAGTAAATATCTTCTGATTTCAATGTTGAAGGTACCGTAGCCCAGCAGTCATTGAGCAGGTGTTTAGCACTCAGGAAGACACGAACAAGAGTTTCAGGAGATGGGTTTTTTATTTTCTTTAACCCAAATTAAGGCCATGAGGCATAAATCAAACAAAAGGTAAATAATAATTAACTAGAAAAGAAAAGACTGAAAAAATATGTTCAAAATAAAAATGGCATGAGAACCAAACAAAAAATACATATGACTAAATGCAGTCAAAATGTAGCAAAATGTCAAAATAATTATGCTAGCAAAAATAATAAGGAAATACCTCGGAGCTTAGAGACGCACGTCTCTTCACCAGCAGCTCTCCCGTTAGAATGAATTGAGCACCATTTCTACCCACTGGTCTCGTGACCAAAAATGGACCGTACCAAGCTGCGCTATGAATACAGGGGTGCCAAATGGTGATACACTAGAATTAGCTTTAAACAGCTTTTAAAGACATCATCTAAACATGACATGACACTGTAAATAGTTTAAAACACAGTCGCTAAAGTTTGGCGAAGCAAACATGAACCTTGCAGCCTAAATAAGCATTTTAAAATAATTAACCGGTTTCCTTCCGGGAAACCGGAAGACCAAAGACTTTTATTCTGACCGCTAAGCGGTTCAGACTCTTTTAGATGGTGGAGGTGATGCTACTGAGCTGGTAAGCTGGAAAACATTTTACTCATGAGCATTTTAAACTTAAAGCTAAATAAACAGAACCAAAGAAATGAGTTGCGTGGTTATTTTGACTTAAGAAGAACGGGATGCAATGATGAAATGGTTTTTAACTGTAAGGGGTTGTAATGGCAGATGACGCTAGCGTTTATAAACCTCACCGTAGTGTTTTGATGTTTCAGCGCGCTATTAGAAACATTACGGGAGACTACCTGTAAACATGAAATGGTGACTGGAATGATTAAACAATGCTCAACGGGAAACAAAAACATATTTAGAAAACAATGTGGCAGAAAGCCAAACAAATGTCCGTAGTGCATACAAAATGTTCATGAAGGCTACTTGCATTGGTAAGCAGCACCTGGCTGCAGTGACGGGCAGGCTTGCCCCGTCACACACCCCCCCCCTTAAGCCGGAGCGTCCACCTCAGGGCGCGAGAGGAAGTCCGATACAACGTTTTCTGCACCAGGTCGGTACCGTATAGAAAACCTATACGGCTGCAAGGACAAGTGCCAACGTGTAATCCTTGAATTAAAGTCTCTCATTCGATGGAGCCATTGCAAGGCCCTGTGATCGGTCTCAAGCAGGAACTCTTTTCCTATCAGGTAATACTTTAGAGTGTCAAGAGCCCATTTAATTGCGAGACACTCCTTCTCGACCGTAGAGTAGCGAGTCTCTCTAGGAAATAACTTCCGACTCACGTACTGCACCGGCCTTCTGTCACCCTCTTCACCCTGCAGCAGCACTGCGCCCACGCCAACGCCAGAAGCGTCGGTCTGCACAGTGAAGGGCAGAGAGAAGTCGGGGCTCTGCAGCACCGGCTCGCTGCACATGCACTCTTTCAGGTCTTGGAAAGCTCTCTCACTCTCAGGGGCCCAGACCACCTTGTTGGGGCTGGCCTTGCGAGTGAGCTCTGTCAACGGAGCTGCCCGGCTGGAGAATTCAGGTATGAAACGACGATACCAGCCCACCAACCCGAGAAAGGACCTCACCCCTTTCTTGGTGGTCGGCAGCTGGCAGTCGCGGATGGCGTCGACCTTGCTGATTTGGGGACGGATCATGCCACCCCCCAGGATGTGTCCGAGGTAGCAGACCTCGGGTCTTGCGAGCTGGCATTTGGCGGCGTTCACCACCAGGCCCGCCTGACGAATTCTCTGGAAGATGTCGCTGAGGTGTCGAAGATGCTCCTCCCAGGAGGCGCTATGAATCACGACATCATCGATGTAGGCGGCGGCGTATTCTTCGGCTCCCCTTAGCACCTCGTCCATAAGGCGCTGGAAGGTTGCCGCTGCACCGTGAAGACCGAAGGGCATTGTCCGGAACTGGAACAGTCCTGTTGGAGCCTTGAATGCGGTCAACTCCTGTGCTTGGGGAGTTAGTGGCACCTGCCAATACCCCTTACACAGGTCAAGAGTTGTGAGGTACTTTGCCTTACCCAGGCGTTCGACTACGTCGTCGACGCGAGGCATTGGGTAAGGGTCGAATGCTGATATGCCGTTCAGTGTGGAAAAGTCCACGCAGAAGCGTAGCCCACCGTCCTTTTTTGGAACGAGGACGACGGGACTACACCATTCACTGCGGGATGGCTCGATCACCCCCATTTCCAGCATGTCCAGGACCTCTTGTTTCAGCGCGGGGATCAGTCGTGCTGGAACTCTGGTCGCAGTCTGCCGGACGGGGCCTGGAGAGGTCAGCCGGATGTCGTGGGTGATTAGGTCTGTCCTCCCGGGTCGATCTTGGAAGAGGCCCTTGGGTGTGATGCGCCGTAGGTCTTGCTGCTGTGCGGCTGTCAGGTGGGAGACTGAGGGGTAAGTACTCTCACCAGCTGCCGTTGGGAAGTACTGTTCAGCTGGCTCTTCTTCCTCCTCTATGGTCCTCGCCCACAGCTGGTTTTTCACTGGAGATCTTTCAGTCCATGCTTTGAGTAGGTTGACGTGGTAGATTTGTTTTGGGCGGCGTCTGCCCGGCGTGGCGATCTCGTAGTTCACCTCGCTGACTTTGCGCAGAACCTGGAACGGACCTTGCCACTTCGCCAGCAGACTGCTCTCTGATGACGGCAACAACAGCAACACCTTCTGTCCGGACGAGAACGAGCGGCTGCGTGCTGTCCTGTCATACCACGTCTTCTGTTTCTGCTGAGCTTCGGCGAGATTGTCGTGGGCCATGGAACTCAGCTGGTCCAACTTTTCCCTCATCCTCACGACGTAGTCGGCGATGTTGGTAGGCTGTTGAGGAGCGTCCCCCTCCCAGCTCTCGCGAAGGATGTCCAGTGGGCCTCTCACTTGACGTCCGAAGAGGAGCTCAAATGGCGAGAACCCGGTGGATGCCTGCGGCACCTCTCGATAGGCGAACAGCAGGTAAGGTATCCATTGGTCCCAGTCGGCTCCGGTCTCAGAGACAAATTTTCTCAGCATGGCTTTCAAGGTTTGATTGAACCTTTCTACCAGACCGTCGGTCTGTGGGTGGTAGGGTGTGGTCTTAATGCCCTGGATCCCTAACAGTGAGTATACCTGTTTAAGTGACCTACTGGTGAAATTGGTACCTTGGTCGGTCAAAATTTCTTTGGGGATCCCTACCCGTGAGAAAAGTTGTAGCAAACAATTAGCAATGTTCCTAGCTTTGATGTGCTTCAGTGGAAACGCTTCAGGGTAACGTGTTGCGTAGTCGCAAACAACCAGAATGTAACGATGGCCTGCCCTGCTCCTTTCTAGGGGACCAACTATGTCCATGGCGATGCGACTGAACGGTATGTCGATGATGGGGAGACTGATCAAGGGAGCTTTCAAACCTCTTTTGGAACGTGCAGACAGTTGGCATTCTGGACATGATTTACAATACTCCACAATGGCTTTGTGATAACCTGGCCAGTAAAATCGGCTCTGGACTCTCTGCTCTGTCTTTTCTTGTCCCAAATGACCGGACCACGGAACAGTATGAGCCAGTTCTAACACCTTATCTCTAAGGGAAGCTGGCACCACTAACTGCTCTTTGTCTTGGCTCAATCTGTAAAGCTTCCCATCACGCATAACAAAGCACGCTTCTCCTTCTTGCATGATTTCCATAGCTTCATCATTAGTCTTCACAGCAGAAAAGCAAGAGCTAAGTGTATCATCATTCTGCTGCAACTGCTGAAAGTCAGCCACAAGGACAGTATCGCCCTCTAGAGGTGGGGTGGACAAACTTTCTTGCAAAACAGTGCCAGCAACTTTAGCTCTGCGTTTATCTGACCTGCTCTTCTTTTTAGTATCACCATACGGTAGTTCAGACCACAATTCCTGGTCTGTCACAGTTTTGGCCTGTGCCCGTGTCACCACATAAGCATTAGCAGTGCTAACATTATCCTGCAGCAACTCTGTCAGAATTGGGATATCCTGGCCTAAAATCACAGGATATGGAGATTTGTCCAGAACGCCAACAGTCAACAGATATTTTTGGCCATTAATCTCAACAGTCACCTCAACAGTATCATGTTCAGTCTCATCCCCATGGATACAGCGAACGATTACTTTCCCCAACGGTTCATGCTCCTCTTGCTTCAAGCATGACCTATGTACAAAGGACTGACTACTACCGGTATCAACCAAAGCTTGTAGAGTCTTGCCTTTAACTTTAACTGGGACAGTGACATCGGAGGTAAGGGCGGTAGAACAGTTGCTAGGGCCAGGGAAATAACACAAACTAGCATTTGCGGTTTTCCTAAAGGGACAATTTGGCCTAATGTGGTCACGTTGGCCGCAACCGTGGCAGATAAGAACTTTGGGCGTCGCAGGTGAAGTGTGCCTAACAGTAGGGCTGTGCGAGTGGGAACTATTGGGGCTGTAAGAACTATTGGAGGTGTTGGAGCTATGGGAGGGCTTAAACATTCGACCACTACCACTACCACCCACAGACTTACCATGGTGCTGGGATGGATGGTGGGTCTTCTTCCAGGCGTCCTGCGGACCCAGCTGGTAGCCTCTCCTGGATTGCCTGGCAGCCACGAACGTCTCCACCAGGGTTGCTGCCTCCGCCGAAGTCTTTGGGGCACGTTCCCTCACCCACACTTGGAGCTCGGGGTTCAGCATGTCCAGGTACTGCTCCAGAATGATCTGTTCACAGACTTCCTCCTTCGTCTTCGCCACCGGGCTCAGCCACTTCTCGAAGAGGTCTTTCAATCGGGCTTGAAGTTCTTTCGCCGTTTCACCTTCCAGGATCGTCTTGGCACGGAAACGCTGGCGGTAAGTTTCGGCGTTAATCTCGAACTTGTCCAAGATTGCCTTCTTCACCTTGGTGTAGTCGCTGCTGTCTTCAATGCTCATGGCTACATAAGCAGCTCTGGCTCTGCCTTTCAACAAGGGCACAAGGTGTAACACCCATGTCTCAGCAGGCCACTGACTAGCTGCTGCGAGTCTCTCAAAGGTGGTGAGATAATGTTCAATGTCTTCGTCTTCCTCGAAAGAAGACATCCGTGGCGCTTTCCACCCCTGCGGAAGGCGAGGGGTCATGGCTGTTCCAAGGCCTGTAGAGTTCAGGGAACCTTGCACGTTGGCTTGCTGGTCTCGCTCTGCGGGTGGTTGAGGAGTGGGGATGTCCAGTGGAGGCATGTGTAGGAACAGGTCTTCAACTGACGAGGGGCGCAAGGTAGAGGGATTCAGCAGGGCCTGCAACTCTTCAACCGGCTGGTTCACCGGCGGTGCTCTTGCTTCTTCCCCCCTCACTAACCGCTGTAGTTGAAGGAACTGATGCTCCATAGCCTTCCATCTCTGGTCTTGTCTTTGTGTGTCCACGTTCAACCGCTCCTGCTGTTTCCGCTGCGTCTCCAGGACTGCCTCCATGAGCAGCTCAAGCCGATCCGTCCGGTCCATCCGGTCCATGGGCCCTGTCGAAGATGGCCTCATCGTCGGTGGCTGCTTAGGCTTGGTTCCCGGGTCTCTCGTCGCACCGGCAGTAGATGGCGCCACACCACCTTGAGGGTCCATGCTTCTCTGAGTGCTTGCTCGCTTGACACTGGTTACCTTTTTCCGCTGCCACCAAATGTTGAAGGTACCGTAGCCCAGCAGTCATTGAGCAGGTGTTTAGCACTCAGGAAGACACGAACAAGAGTTTCAGGAGATGGGTTTTTTATTTTCTTTAACCCAAATTAAGGCCATGAGGCATAAATCAAACAAAAGGTAAATAATAATTAACTAGAAAAGAAAAGACTGAAAAAATATGTTCAAAATAAAAATGGCATGAGAACCAAACAAAAAATACATATGACTAAATGCAGTCAAAATGTAGCAAAATGTCAAAATAATTATGCTAGCAAAAATAATAAGGAAATACCTCGGAGCTTAGAGACGCACGTCTCTTCACCAGCAGCTCTCCCGTTAGAATGAATTGAGCACCATTTCTACCCACTGGTCTCGTGACCAAAAATGGACCGTACCAAGCTGCGCTATGAATACAGGGGTGCCAAATGGTGATACACTAGAATTAGCTTTAAACAGCTTTTAAAGACATCATCTAAACATGACATGACACTGTAAATAGTTTAAAACACAGTCGCTAAAGTTTGGCGAAGCAAACATGAACCTTGCAGCCTAAATAAGCATTTTAAAATAATTAACCGGTTTCCTTCCGGGAAACCGGAAGACCAAAGACTTTTATTCTGACCGCTAAGCGGTTCAGACTCTTTTAGATGGTGGAGGTGATGCTACTGAGCTGGTAAGCTGGAAAACATTTTACTCATGAGCATTTTAAACTTAAAGCTAAATAAACAGAACCAAAGAAATGAGTTGCGTGGTTATTTTGACTTAAGAAGAACGGGATGCAATGATGAAATGGTTTTTAACTGTAAGGGGTTGTAATGGCAGATGACGCTAGCGTTTATAAACCTCACCGTAGTGTTTTGATGTTTCAGCGCGCTATTAGAAACATTACGGGAGACTACCTGTAAACATGAAATGGTGACTGGAATGATTAAACAATGCTCAACGGGAAACAAAAACATATTTAGAAAACAATGTGGCAGAAAGCCAAACAAATGTCCGTAGTGCATACAAAATGTTCATGAAGGCTACTTGCATTGGTAAGCAGCACCTGGCTGCAGTGACGGGCAGGCTTGCCCCGTCACATCAGACATTATATGCTGTTTAAGAGGCTAGATATAGATTAGAATCAATGTTTTGTTCCGACACCGTCTGCATGAAAAATGTGAAGAAACACACCCTTTTAAATCGTTTGGTGTTTCGTACGAAAAATTACACAAAAATATCAGAAACAACACATGTGGAGCTCGTGGCACAATTCAAAGGGGATCGAAATATCATTTTAATACCGCCATTGGATTACATGCTAACATTTTCCGCTTTAAAAAGGCAGTTGAGGTCCCATGAAATCAGGGGAAGTGACGCCACTTTCAAGCTCTATAGGGAGCAGTTTCAATGAGCAGCATAGTTGCAATATCTACTCTTGCCACTATCCTACACAGTGCACCTGCAGTAGTACCTCTAGTTGGTAGGCCTAAGTATTTGTGAAAATGGTAATACTAATACTGACTACTAAGGGAACTCACCAGGTCAGAGGGAGAAGGGCTGACTGCACGAGCTGAGGGGCTGACTGCACGAGGAGACAGCCGTTGGTCAGAAGGACTGACTGCACGAGCCGCGTATGCGGGGGCCGGAGGCGACAGCTGTTGAGTGGCTGACACATAAGACGGAGGAGCCTCTGGAGGGGAGATGTGTTACACAGACAGACAGACAGGCAGGCAGGCAGGCAGAGGGGCAGAGGGGCAGAGGGACAGACAGACAGGCAGGCAGAGAGACAGACAGATAGACAGTCAGAAATAATTCAGAGGTAGACAGGCAGGCAGGCAGGCAGACAAACAAACAGACAGACAGAAAGACAGAGAAACAGACAGACAGACAGACAGAGAGACAGACAGACAGACAGAAAGACAGTGAAATTGATTACTGTGCAATGACTTTTTTAACTGTCATTTAGGGATACTGACTGGACACAATTTAGAAGTACTGAGTTTGCTATGGGGGGTGGGGGGTGTTGCTATCAGCTGTATTATATATTCCAAGTTCTTCTCCTCAGGGAGTGCATTATATAAATCTTATGGGTATGGGCGAGTGTGGCTTTGGTACTGAGGCTTCTGGGAAACTTTGATAAACTTGTCATGTCACGGTTCATTTCAAACATCTTGAACGGTCATTCAAAAAGCAATAGAGTAGTCATGAAAAGTGAAAGCTTTGTGTACCCATACCTGGAGGGTTGGAAGGGGTCTCTGGGCGTGTGGGTGGCTTCAGTGCCGGTGGGAGGGGGATGCCATTGGGCACGCTCTGTACAGAACAGACAAGCAGCACCACTTCAGACTAGAGATGCACCGGATCCTGATTTTTAGGATCCTGTCGGATACCGGATCCACTGCTTAAGATCCTGCCGGATCCGGAACCGGATACCGGATCCTACCAAAGGGTTGAAATACATACATACTACTTGCACACGTGGACCCTTTTTATTACGTTGGCTCAAACAATTTTTTTGACTCATTGGCTTACTGCCACACTGACTGCAACTGCACTGACTGCAAAGCGCTTTCACTCCATGCAGCGATTTGGGTTGTGAAAGACTGACTGAAAAGCCTAGGCTACGTAAAAACTAGATATGCACCTGATCCTGATTTTTAGGTAAGTGCCGGATACCGGATCCACTGCTTAAGATCCTGCCGGACCGGATCCTGAGAAAAACCCTAATATCCTGCCGGATCCGGAACCGGATCTTGGATCCGGTGCATCTCTACTTCAGACCCCATCACCAGGGCAGGACTGGCCATCGGGCATATCGGGCATTTCCCGGTGGGCCCAGCACCCTTGTGGGCCCCTATTTTCAGAAATGTAATATACATGTATATATTTTTGTGGTAACACTTTATTTTAGGGATACATCTATAAGCACTAATACATACAATGTTAATGCCTGCATAAGTAACTTATAAGGCATGTACTAAGCAAACGCTAAGGCCTACTAGGTCCTTACTAAGGTTAAATTGGTAATAAATCCTTTATTGTGTATGAACAAGACATTTGCGACATACATGTCTAACAAATGTTTGATTTTGCTTTGTACATGTCTTACAAATTACTTATACAGGCACATTGTATGTATTAGTAAGTGTTACCATTTTTTTTAACATTTCTGAAAAAAGGGGCCCACCGGTGAGTCAATTCTGCGCCACTAATGATGAGGGGCCCCTTTATCCCAAAGTGCCCGGGCCCTTTTTCTCCCCCAGACCAGCCCTGCCCATCACAAGTCAGCACCTCACGCTACAAGCAGGATTATAGGGCCCTACACCTGATTACAGTCATGTGGCAGGATGACAGTCATTTGCAATGCCACTTCACCGCTCCCCTTCAAATGGGAAATCAGGGGGACATTGACGTCCTGAGTACTCCAGCAGGGAACAAATCATGCAGCATTTTATGTGAAAGGGGGAAGTGGGGAAAGGAACATGCTTGATGACGAATTTGAAATGAAGTATTGTGCGTCACTCCTGTGAAGAAAACTCAAACAAATGATTGGACACTTCATGTAAACACACACACACACACACACACACACACACACACACACACACACACACACACACACACACACACACACACACACACACACACACACACACACACACACACACACACTTGTACCTATATGTACCTATGCACACACAGACAGACTCACAAGCACAAGCACACGCACACATGCCATACATACAAACCTCTTTCCTCTTCTGTCCTTTCTCAGCTTTCTTTCTTTTCTTTGGGTCTGCAGGTTCCAGCAGTCTGAGGGGCAGCATACCTCTCTGGGTGAGTGAGAGGAGGGAAAAAGAGACAGGAAGACAAACGGCACAGTAATAATGCACAAGATGACGCGGCTCTGACAACCTCATAAATGTCACAGTGAAATATATTCAGGCACTCGCTCATGGTATGAAGCCATTTACCATACGATACCAGTTGAGTAAAATGCAAAGCCGCTCTGGACAGAGGGCTTTGGTACATTACAGTGCAGTGGTAGTGGAGTGAGATGACAGCCCACACACCTTTCCGTCAAAGATGACGGTGACGTTGCCATTTGTGTCCGCCTCGCCGAAGACGAAGACCAGGCCTCCAGCTGCCACAGACAGCTCTCCCGGGGCGCGGGCCTCGTAACGATTCGTCAGACGCATGTAGCGGGACTCCCTTGAGGCAGAGGGAAAAGATTAGAAATAAACAAGTCAGACACTTAAAGTAGGTTATTTCCACCAGGATCCATGCTGCCCGTTCACAAATGTTACCGTTTTCACAAATACTTACCACCACCATCAAATTCTAAGTAGGCCTATTCATTATGACTGGGAAAATTGCACTTTTCATACATGAAAAGATAGATCTTCTCCATGTTGGCCATTCTGAATATCCAGAAATAAAAAAAAATAGCCACAAAACTGCCTGTCATACTGGTAAAAATTAGTTTATTACTTGGTAAATATTCATAAAAAGAGGAAATTTGGCCATAGAGCTTGAAAGTCCCGCCCCTTAGTTCCACCTTTCACGGGACCTAAGCTGACCATCTATCAACATGGTAGCGAGTAAATATCTTCTGATTTCAGTCATTATATGCGCTGGGCTACAAATATGCTGTTTAAGAGGCTAGATGTAGATTATTCATGCAGAAGTATCAATATTTTGTTCTGAGGCCGTCAGTATGAAAAATGTGAAGAAACACACCTTTCTAAAACGATTGGTGTATGTTCATTTGTGTGTACGTTCGTGGTGTGTGTGTGTTTCTGTCCAACAGAGGACAGAGGAGACTGTCATTCGAACTACAGAGGCAATGCCTTCTACTTGTACTCAAACTACTCCAAGCTCAGAGCCTCTTAGAGGATCATAATGATTCTTCATACGCATGTAGCGGGCCTTGAAGGGCAAAATTGATTAAAAACAAATATCAAACATTCATTATTGCGTCACCTATTGCTTTCCTGAATACATGTACTGAATGTTAAAGCAGCACTGAGTGGTCCTACAGGTTAAAAGCATTGTCAAAGCACAGACATTGCCTGTTCCTCCAAGCTTAGTTAGAGAAAATTCAGAGGTGTCACCTTTAATTGATTAATCACGGTCACTATAGCTACATGAGTATTAGGTTATCTGGATTGCCCTTTTAATTGTGTCGATAAATAATGTTTAGCTTCCATTTGTGGAGGGTTAGTTGCACAAATTCTTCAGACACATGTAGTGGGACTCCCTTGGTGTGATGAGGGGAGAGACTGATTAAAGACAAACATCAGATGTGTTATTGCGTCATCCATTGCTTTCCTGAATATATTAGAACGGCTCTAAGTGGTTTTCATCTTCAGTCACCTTTACTACATGGTGGAACTGACATTGTCCGTCATTCAAAGTACAGAGACAATGCCTGCTACTCAGGGCCGCTGCTAAGGTTTTGGAGGCTCTAAGCATAACCGGTCAGGAGACCCCCCCTCATAATTAAGTAATAACAATAATAATAATAATAATAATAATAATAATAATAATAATAATGATAATAATAATAATAATAACAACAACAACAACATAATAATAATAATAATAATAATAATACTACTAATAATAATAATAATAATATGTTACTGAGTAATAAATACATGTTTTGTAATGTGATTCAATATTTTCTTTCAAGATGTTTCTTAAGAGGCCCCAATTTTGGGGGCATAGTGGTTGGTGCCCCAAGCACTGGTTGGTGCCCTGAGGACTCTGTGTACTCTGCTTATGTCTACCGGTGGCCCTGCTGCCACTCCAAGCTAACATCCTCATGAGGCCTCATACGCTAATCTACATTCTTCAGCTGCTTGTAGCGAGACTCCCTTGAGGGGCAAGACTGTACATCAGACAATTGTTACTGCTTCATCAGTCTTTGCTTGGACACTGTTGTAAATGGCTTTCCGGAATATGCTAAAGCAGCACTGCTAAGTGGTCTTCATCGTCAGTCTTCAGTGACATTGTCTGCCATTCAAATGACGGAGACAAAGACCACTCCTTCAAGCGAACTGAATGAGGGTCAGTTAGAGAAATTTCAGAAGGGCCTGTCATACTGTTATAAGTTGCTGAACCGCTACCACTACAATTTTTTTGTATTCTAGGCTAAATAACTACAGTATGAGGTGTACCCATTCCCCACTACACAATATCTCAAGAAGCATGTGCAAGTATTTTAATATTAAAAAGATCTGCATGCTTCTTTTTCCCTGGATATCACTGACACTATCATTATACCAATGATATTAAGTGCATGGATGTCTGTGGATAAATGATGCTCAACTGCCCCTAGTGGAGGGTTTGTTTCATAGCCCAATGGGCACCACTTGACTTCCAACAGGAAAGAAAAACTTCAATGAGACATAACAGGAAAAAGGACCTCCACCAAAGTATCGCTACACAGTTCTGATGCCCTTAGCTTGTCGTTACATATTTATCAATAGGAAGCGGTGTCCATGTAAGGCCCATGCCGTATTCATGCAGTCAGGCTGTGGTGTCTTTTGTATACCGGTATTTGGTCTTCTGTTTATTCTGTCATTAAGTACTGTTATGAACCATTTACTTGTGTCTGGCATTAAAAAAAGAAATGAGCTTTCTCTTTGTTACACAGACCTTTCACAACCAGACTATTCAATGAAGTCTATCGTGTCAGTATCATGTTTTGATGTAAGAAACACTCACACTGTGGTGTAAGAAACACTAGGCTATTTCCTAGAGCAGGATAAGGAAGCGTTGACAGAATTATTGTCGCCCAGCTGACAACAAGAGAAGCTTAGCATCTGCTCCTTTGTCTTTTTTTGCCGTTTTGCGTGTTGTGTTTTAAAAAGAAAAACAATTAAACAAACTATTTAAAAAACAAACAAAAAGGCAGTTAAGGCAGAAAACAACATAGGCCTAATGATGGGCTTTGGCTTTTACTATTGTCTGTTTTCTTCTAATAACTATTTTTGAGGCACAGTTGATGAAAACTGTGTCTAAAAAAAGGACACATTTTCCCTGCCCGCCAGTATTTTATGATAGATATAGTGACAAAATAAACATACACAAATCATTTAAAATTCAAAATGGACATAGGCTATACTTACTGTCCTGCTGCATTCGGTTCATAGAATCCAGGTTTCTGCATGGCAATGAGGGAAAGTAAGTAAGAAACATGCGACACAAGCTGAATGCATAATGTAAAATAAAAATGCTGGTGGAGTTTAAACTCTGACATTTAAGGTTGGTTCCCTACCTGGCCTCTCAAGGGATCAAAGCCAGCAAAGTCATCATTGGGGATCATGGACGTTATCACCTGCATGCGGACAGACATGGGGGGGCATACAAATATCTGTTTCAGTGAAGTTTGTCTCTGTGCAAAAACTGGTTTGTGTGTGTGTGTGTGTGTGTGTGTGTGTGTGTGTGTGTGTGTGTGTGTGTGTGTGTGTGTGTGTGTGTGTGTGTGTGTGTGTGTGTGTGTGTGTGTGTATGAGAGAGACAAAGAGACAGATAGATAGATAGATAGATAGATAGAGAGAGAGAGAGAGAGAGAGACAGAGACAGAGATACGGAGACAGAGATACAGAGAGACAGAGACAGTCAGAGGGTGATGTGTGTGAAAGAGAAAAAAGTTTCTCATGTGTGTACAGTATGAAGTGCATTTGGGACCCACCTTGGCTTTCCCCAGGAAGTCGCGTTGTTTGAGCTGCTCCACTTCCTCCTTCCTGGGTCTGAACACTTCCCCCTCAGGGACCAGGAGAGGGGCAATCACCTCTCCTCTCTACAGAGAGAAACACACACCAGACTCATACACTATTCAAGCACTCCCCTCCCATTTACAACAGTAAAGAATGTGTATTAGTGTATGCCTTTTATGTAATGTTTTATCATTTTAGTGTTGTCCCAGTGCCTCTCTCGTCATTTTAACATCAGCTGTCATTTAACATCAAAGGACCACAAAGGAAATAAGCTTCTGGACTTTATGGTATTATCCTGACCCTCTGACCCTTCATTTAAGTATGTGGTGTGGTTTATATGGAACTTAATCATGTATTACTAAAAACACTAAATGATTAATCTAGAACAATTCAAGCCAAATCAACAAAAGGAGGGAATGTAAGTTCAAGACAAATGCACTAAGAGAGTTTTGCACTTGGTGTCTCTGTATATTCTAGTAGGTTTAAATGAGTAGAATACAAACAGCAGTTGGTCTACAGTTCAGAAGATTAAAAACACAGCTTTTCCTTTTCTACTTTCTGCTTCTACCTCCTTCCTTTCTTTTCCATTGCTTTCCCTTCTCCTTCTTCTACAGGTGACTTCCACGAACAGCTGTCACCTGTCTTCAGCAGTCTTGTTTACGATGTGCTGATGCAGCTGTGGTTGAATCATATTTTTGGCAGGCTTTTACTTTCGGAACCTGGCTGGAGCGTCTCCTGGAGAGAAACTGGAGAAAGCACACTACACTACACTCTGGCATTTCCTGGAACTGAAACTATTTCTCTCACTACCTCTGCCAAGGAGGTAATGTTTTTGGTCACGTCAGTCAGTCAGTCAGTCAGTCAGTCAGTCAGTCAGTCAGTCAGTCAGTCAGTCAGTCAGTCAGTCAGTCAGTCAGTCAGTCTGTCTGTCTGTCTGTCTGTCTGTCTGTCTGTCTGTCTGTCTGTCTGTCTGTCTGTCTGTCTGTCTGTCAGCAGGATAACTCAAAAACTTATGAACGGATTTGGATGAATCTCTGTGGAGTTGTTAGTAATGACCCAAGGAGCAAGTGATTCAATTCTGGTGCTGATCCAGATCACGAACCAGAACCATGACCTTTTTAAAGATTCTTAACCATTGCTGGCCTATAAACCTAGACGCCCCTAGTGACCACAAATTGAATTGTGGGACAGGGCAAAACATTCCAGTTTCTAACTCCACCAAAAGAAGGCAGAAAGACATGATAATATGGTGTAACATAGTCAAATGTTCTATCAACAGCTTATTTGGCGGAGGTCTGCAGTCTTTGAGTGCTTCTAGTTTGATATTGTATCACTTGTGAGAGGTGGAAAAACAGGCTTGAGAAAGTCTGTGTACTCCTTTGTTTCTGTGGTCTTAATGATGGAGGTGTAGGCTATTCGCAAATTGTCTCGCCTGCTACCAGGCTGAATTGCTGTGCTAATTAGCAATCCACAGGCTCAGAGAGTTGGTTGGAAATATGCAGTCTATATTGTGTCTGTATAGTGAATGACAGGACTTTCTGAGGCTAAGATGTCCTCCACTTCTTATCTGCTTTCAGATGTGTCAGAGTCAGGAGTGCTAATCAATGCTTTTTCGTCATTGGTAAGCAACACACAGTACACACCGATTCAAAGTACTTGCATGTTTTTCAATTTGAATGTTTTTTTTTTCCTTATCAAAACCAATTCCGTGTGTGTAAGTAAAATAGCATTGGTAATGCCAGACATACCACACTGCTTTCCTGCCAGCGTCTCTCACAGAGGATGGATCATTCAAACTCGTCTCCTCTGTTCTAAACTGTTCTTATCAAACTCCTATGTGTATAGGCCTTATTGCACACAGAATTTCAACTACACCCCTAAGCCGTAGACTGCTCCAGGCTTGTACAGACTGCAACATGAGTGCAGACTGCAACAAGAGTACCAATGTCTTTTTTTAATCATTAGCACCAAACTCAAAGAGACACACACTGCCCATTACGGCTTTAGAGCAGCCCTGACGAGAGGGCAGCCCTGCCTGGAGGCGCCCTTCTCTTCACTGGCCAAGAACAGTGCAGCTGTTTCTCTTCAGTTCAAAACTCCCATGTGTGTATAAGGCACAAAGAATTACAAATACCCTTAAGCCTTACTTACTATACAGTATACATTTGCCACAGTGCTACCAATATCCCTTTTTAAATCCTCATTCCCCTACTCACAGAGACGATGTCCATGGCTGGATCTCTCACAGAGGTTTGATCTTGGTGTTTCTCTTCAGTTCAAAATGTTCTTATTAACTTCCCATGTGTGTATAGGCAGAATTTTTTTTACAAATACCTAAGCCTTACTTACATACATATACATTGCCACATTGTTAGCGATATCCTCATTCCCCAACTTACAGAGACGCTGTCCATGGCTGCCTCGAGGGGCCCGGCCCTGGCGGCCCCCTTCTCCTCGCTGGCTCCCTGTAGGATCTCGTGGGCCTCGTCCCAGTTCCCCATCCTGGCGTGCACCGCCGCAGCATTGTAAAGCACCTGCCAATCAAATAGATGCCATGCCACTCACTCCATGCGACTGCGATGCAATGGGCAATACAATGTGATGCAATGCACCATTGTTGTTGTTGCTGACAACTTTGACTGGGCCCGGGGCAAAAGCATACATATTCATCATTCAAAATCATATCGTTCCATACATACAAAGTAATTGGGTCCCAATTCTGACCCCCCCTACACACGCACGCACGCACGCACGCACGCACGCACGCACGCACGCACGCACGCACGCACGCACGCACGCACGCACGCACGCACGCACGCACGCACGCACGCACGCACGCACACACACACACACACACACACACACACACACACACACACACACACACACACACACACACAGACACAGACACACACACACACACACACACACACACACACAATGCAGTCAGGCCCACCGACAGGATGCAAACAAGTCAGTTGTCCAGGGCCCTGGGAGATGGGAGGGCCAGAATTTGGTCGTCAGTAAATTGTAGGTATTAAGAAGTGATGGGGGTTGGGGTGGGCTCAAGAAGGTAGAGAATGCGCACACATCAGTGGCACAGGTGCTGGACAAAATAAAGCAACTGAAGTAAATGATAGAAGTCCGCAACACTGTTAATGCTCCCAGTTGTTTTATTTGCACAAATTTGAGCAAATAAAACAACTGGGAGCATTAACAGGGTTGGGGTGGGCTTCCAGATGATTTTGTCCTGAGCCCGGCAAAAGCTGGCAGTGGCCCTGCAATGCAATGCCCTTACGTAGAGATGCACCGGATCCAAGATGCGGTTCCGGATCCGGCAGGATAATAGGGTTTTTCACAGGATCCAGGATCCGGTAGCCGAGGCTTTTCAGTCAAAATAGTTTGAGCCAACGTGATAAAAAGGGCCCAGGTGTGTGAGTAGGCTATGTGTTTCAACCCTTTCGTAGGATCCGGTATCCGGTTCCGGATCCGGCAGGATCTTAAGCAGTGGATCCGGTATCCGGCAGGATCCTAAAAATCAGGATCCGGTGCATCTCTAGTCCTTACGTAGAGTTTCTACCAGCCTCTGTCTGATGCAACTACTGTGGGCTTCAGAGATAAGCAGTGCATCCTTAATGGGAAATACACTAGAGCAGTGATTTTCAACCTATGGGCCGGGGCCCACTGGTGGGCCCTGAAGGTATTCCAAGTGGGCTTTGAAATCATTTTCTACAAATTATTATCATATTTTGGTGTGTGTTGCTATTGATTTGTTTGAGTTTTACTCTTTATTGGGTCAGAAGTGGGCCCTGAACATTTGTGACAATTTCGAGTGGGCCCCACATTGGGAAAGGTTGGGAACCCCTGCACTATAGTATAAGCAGAAGGGAGTTAGAGGGCTTGTTTGCAAAATGTTTAATAAGAAAAACATGTATAATGAAGCAGATAATGCAATGCAATGTTTACTGAATAAGGGATAATAATAAGTAAGCTATTTTCCAATGACTCACAAAAAAAAGACATGCAGGGGGCACACAATCAGACGTTACGCAACCAGGAAAAAAATTAAGTTTTCTTTTCTTTCCAAAAAGGAAGCAGCCCGAGATAGCAGCAGAGGTGAATTACAAAAAGTTTTGACTCCCACGCCCACACAAGGCAAGGCCTAATGGAAAGCGTCTAATCTGACACATGGCATAACTTCCTGGGCAAAAGAATGTCAGTCTTATCTCTTCTGGGGCAGGTGGATTTTTGTAGTTATTGCGTAACGGCAGAATTTCAGCAGCATGCAACTTCAGAGTTTTTCATTCTGAGGGAAGCCTTTGTTGAGATGCGAGTGTGGTGTGAGTAGGCTTTACAGTGTGTGTGTATGTGTGTGTGTGTGGTGTGGTGTGTAGTGTGTGGTATGTGTGTGTGTGTGTGTGTGTGTGTGTGTGTGTGTGTGTGTGTGTGTGTGTGTGTGTGTGTGTGTGTATGGAATCTTGGTGGCGTAAGAACTCTGACATTGAATACATTATTTGAAGGTCATGAGGGAGTGCTGAAAACATCTTTCATAATGTTTGAGTAGAAATCCGACTAGTGTTGGGCAACATAATGAACAAAAAGGTGGTTTCAGAACACAATCTAGTACAGGAGGTAGCAGGACTGGCCTGGGACCACAAAATGGGCCGGACATCTATGGGAAGGGCTGCTCTTGTAATTCTGATTGGCTCAGTCCAGTGTCTAAAAGGAAGACGGACCATTTAATTGGCTCCCCTCTAAACTCTGGGCCAGTTCCTATAAAACATTGGCCCCTGGGAATGGAAGTGTCAGCCCACTGGGCAAATGTGCTGTGTACCAGATTTTGACTTTGCCTGATGAAGACCTGAAGGTCGAAACATTGTAGCACCTCCACGGAGTAGCACAGAAAAGTAGCCAGTGTGCAGCGATTGGACTGCGGTACACGCATTTTCTCTCATTGTCCTGCACCTGGCCCATCGGGTGGGATGTGCACACATCTACTCCTCTGAACTGTATACCAGATTACCAATCCAGGGCAGGTGGTTGTTGTACGCATGTAACACGTACAGGCAACATGCCCCAAAGGGAGGCAGGTTCGATTCTGGACTGGGTCATTACCCAAACGTTCCCCATCTCTCTACAACTACGTTCCCATCGCTCCTCACGTTACTATCGGAATGAAGGCAACAGCCCAAAACAACTGAAAAACTATATTCCTGAGCTGTGTATATTGTGGCAATGTAGAGGATGTTTCCTACACACTTCCTGACACTTTAGGATATATCAATATGTATGGACACAGCAGTAATACAGCAAAAATACAGAAGTAAATTGTTTGACATACATAATTGTCCTTTAGCACATCCTGTCATATTACATAACACGTTTCCCCAAATGTGAAGAAAAATGACATGCAGACACGTGTGAAGAAAAATAACGTGCAGCCATGCAGAAAAATAACATGCAGTAATATACTATATATAGGAATAAAAACCAAAAAATATTGTTGGTTGAACAACCCCTATTCTATAGCACACCCTGTGGAATTACACGAACCGGTTCCCAAACGTGAAGGAGAAATAACATGCAGAGCCAGAGAAAATGGCTTATACGGTACAATGTAATGGATTAGCAAAGTCCTGTGGGAGAAGGGCGTGAAATTGAAACTGTTGTCATGTTACTGTAACTGCCCAGGGCCGGATTAATGCACAGGCTAGATATGGCTGCAGCCTAGGGCCCCCACAGGCTAGATATGGCTGCAGTCTAGGGGCCCCCACAGGCTAGATATGGCTGCAGCCTAGGGGCCCCCACAGGCTAGATATGGCTGCAGCCTAGGGGCCCCCACAGGCTAGATATGACTGCAGCCTAGGGGCCCCCCCACCTGCCAGTGGGCCCCACTAGATATGACTGCAGCCTAGGGGCCTCCCCACCTGCCAGTGGGCCCTTTATAGGCCAAAAGTAAAACAAATAATTGCAGAATTGTGACAAGATGCCATATTGAAAAATGAATCTGTAATCGCAAGTATAGTTTTATATCTTGTAAATACTCCTCTCTTCACATGGCAGACATGTTATCCTTAATTCCTATCTTGCAATTATGACACTATGTAATTTGTCGTCATAAATTTGCCTTCCAGGGGGGCCCACAGTATCATGCAGCCTAGAGGCCCCCAGGACATCTTAATCCGGCACCATTGGCGTGCACAGACATTTTGAGGGCTAAGTGCTGAAGCTGGGGGAGAGGGGCGCTTTTTAGCGCACATGAAACACTATACAGACATTGTGAAGTCCTTGGATAAAATCAGGACAGAAGTGTATAAATGGTATCTCTGTGAAGAGGTAAACTTCTCTTTACCCACCACTGTCTGCAGCAGAGGCAATTCTAGGGTCAGATGGGGCCCCAAGCAAAAATGCAAAAAAATGAGCATTTGAACCAAAATCGCCACTACTGTGGTAAAATGTGGCCTGTTATTCACTATCTAGGGGCTTGGGGGACCGAAGCGGCTGCCTGCCTTGCCTGGTGGCAAGATGCACCTCTGGTCTGCAGGCCTAGCTAAGAACAGACTGTAGTAAAACCGGCACTGTACCTGCCAGCTGTAGAGCTTGTAGCGTAGGCCCAGCTGTCGGTAGTCGATGACAGCGTTGTCTCTCATGTACTTCTGGGCCGAAACACAGTCGGCTAAAGCCTCCTCCGTTCTGACAGATGGACGGAGGGATATGAAATGAGAAGAGGGAGTTGTATTGTATTAGAGAGAGAGAGAGAGAGAGAGAGAGAGAGAGAGAGAGAGAGAGAGAGAGAGAGAGAGAGAGAGAGAGAGAGAGAGACACACACAAAGGAAGCAAGAGACATAAATAGGGGGAGTGGGGTAAAGAAAATAAAGCAATTCAGTCAGTGATAAGCTCAGTACACAGAAAAACCTTTCACATACAGTAAAGTACATGTAGTGAAAGATCATTTTGTTATGACAAGCACAAAACTGCAATGTACTGTACCTATCAGCCAGCAAATTGACTCCGGCCCTTTGGAAGAAGCCGACTGCAAGTCTCTCATCCTTGGCAATGGTCTGATTTAGAGCCTGGATAACACAATGAGACAACTGTCACACAGCCACATAATAAAGTGTTACACACACACGTGGGGGCATACAAATATCTGTTTCATTGAAGCTTGCCTCTCTGCAAAACTGGCATATCTGTCTGTGTGTATGTGTGTGTGTGTGTGTGAGTGCATAAAACACACACACACAGAGAGAGAGAGAGAGAGAGAGAGAGAGAGAGAGAGAGAGAGAGAGAGAGAGAGAGAGCGCGAGAGAGAGCGCGAGAGAGCACATTGATACTGAACTGAAATTGCCACCTCGTTTGCCCCATCCCACCCCCACCCCCACCCGCATCCCCCCGGCTGCTACCTGAATGGCCTGCTCCAGCTGTCCCAGGGCTAGGTGAGCAGCCGAGGTGACAAAGAGGGTGCGGGCTGTGGGCTCGAAAATCTGGTCCAGATTGGCGAGCGCGCCCTGCCAATCCCGCTCGTCCACAGCCTTGACGGCCAGGTCCCAGAGTCTCAGCAGCTCCGTGTACAACATCCTGCCCTGTGACACAGTCAGTTACGCATTACATCTGTCAAACTCAAAAATTGACTGAGTGCCAAAATGAAAATCTGGTACAAAGTTGCGGGCTGAACTCAATAATTATTTTCTTTAAATGGGCTAAATTGCAAAAGTGCAGGCACTTGATACGCAGGGAAATTCCACATACACTTTTCCATCATACTATGTGGTAGTTCAAACATGCTTGCACATATTGTGCTGCATATGAGTGTGAACTGTTTCATTGGCAAGGCCCTACTCATATTCCTGTGACACCCAACATTTCATGTTCAAGTCTTGTTACAGTATACATGAATGCTGTATGTGGGCCAACTTTAAAACACATTTGAGATGATCTCAAGGGTCGATTAAAAGGACTCTATGGGCCAGATTTGAGACAAGAGAAAAACTTTTCTTGTTTTTCCGTTTTCATTTTAGTGTGTTGGGTTTGGTATCATCTTTCTTTTCTTGTCTGTTTTTGTTTATGTGGAATACTTTGTATATAGTTCAAATAAAATAAAAAAAGCGCAATAGAAATGCATGACAAAAAATGACGAGAAAGGCCAAACACCTGATTCAGGATGACACAAAACACTGCCACAGTTTACCACAGGAGACTTGACTGAGTGGTTTACATGCCTTGTGTACTCTTAACTACCAGATGATTCAGAAGTGGCTGTACCAAATTTGCGTCCCAAGTATTTTTATGTTTTGAACCTGGGATTGGCACTTCTGTGTAAATGACAATTACAAAATGACATAAATCCAACATTCAAAGAGATTAGAATCTTAAACCATGATGTAATGCCTTGGTAATGGAAAGGCCAAAGAAAGAAAGAAAAACAGACAAGTGAGACTAGTTCAACCAGTTTTCTTTCTGGGCGCAACAAACAAAACTTTAGCTGCTTGACAGCCTATAGTATGATCTAACTTGAGAAGTACTCACCTCAGCACCACTATAATCCAGTAACTCGAGTGCCAATTACAGCAATGATTTGTTCCACACAGAAGCAAAATGAATGGGAGTCCGTCCGTCTGCCGTGCGGTGTGAGTTCCCGTGGCCCCTGCCCTGTTTAAAGCAGGCTTCAGAGGATAATGCTATGCTGCAGGTGAGGCAGACACCTGCTGTGTGAGTTGTCAGTGTTGTAATGTCCACACCCACTGCCCGGTTGGCTACCAGGAAGTGCACCTGCCATTCCCTGCCTGATAGGTGATAGGTGAGGAGGAGGAGGAGGGGCGATGACAATGTCCCCTCTCGTCTCGGCATGGCTATTATGCGGACATACAATCAGCAGCGCAAAAACGGCACGTAGGCACACACACAATTGTTCTGGGGAAAAAAGGGTTGTTTTGAAGTGAGTTAGTGACTATAACATGTAGTACAAAGGTGCATGCCGGCTGAGATCTGGTAAGCTGGCAAGGAGGGACAAACAGCTCACTTTTCCCGGGCCCAGGGAGAGAGGGGGCCCAGAATTGGGTCCTCATCATTACAATCTATGTATATTGGGCGGGGGGCCCTTTTCAAATGACTTTGTCCTGGGCCAAGCCAAAGCTGTCAGCTGCCCTGGCTGAGACAATTGGTCTGTTGAAAAGGCAAGCACCGGGACACCAGGAAGTGAGGGCTTATCTTCAGTGGAGAGAAAGAGTGCGTTTTAATTTGCGACCTTGCCTCCTCCACTTGCCTCCTCCACTTGCTTCTCGTCATGATGACATCACTGACAACAGCATTATATTTCAATATCTTGCAAAAGCTCAATTGTAAAGTCTTTTTCTCATTTGCAATTGGGATGGTGAATGAAAAACAGTCCCTCAAAAGTTATTGTGGCGAGGCTGACAGCTGGGAAACTTTATTGTTTTCTCCACAGAGGAGGGGCCAGGAGGCGGGACGAGGAGACAAGCACAAGTGGAGGAGGCAAGGTCACATATTGGGATGCACTCAAAGACTCTGACGTCTGAGGAGCTGAATGTTTCAGGGAAAATCGGAGATACTTACGCACTTCCTGTTATAAAACCAGCACCATGTAGTTTAGGTATTTTTCCCAGCAAGAAACCACTGATCTCCGTCCCTTCTTTTTTGGGCTCTGGATGCTATTAGAACTCACATTAAAATAAATGATTTTAATGAATCACATTTAATTTACAATGAAGTAACGATTACAGCATTAGTGATTTTTTTTTATGAATCTATAATAATCTATCGATTTCTTAATATTATAACTAATACACACATCACAGAGATCTACGACTGGAAGTAAGACACCACATGAGACATTGTTGCTACATTCAAATGATTCATATTTATTATTTTCCATTGTGCACACCATCAAATCATTTTCAGACCTTTTCTTTTTTTATATTCTTTTTCTGCCAGTGAGTGCAGTCTATACATACACAAGTGCTTTGGATTACTCAAGTCCTGCCTCTGAGGGATGAGCGCCTCACTTCAGCCAAGGTTTAGTGTCTAGACACAAAGACGCACATTTGCTCAAACACTTGGGATGTGCCATCGGTACAAACAAACAATACCTCCTCTCCTCTTGGTAGTGCCGACATGTTGTATGTCGAGTGTCAATACAGCCACATAGAGAAAAAACTAAACAAAACATCAGAATACACAATAGACTCTTGATTGGGTCGTCTTTTTTTCATGAAGTCAACATCTTTATATACTGTCCAGTTATATTCCAACTGTCAGCTTAAACAAAACGTCACATTTGAAATGAAATGTGAGATGTCCGTCAGAGTACATTTTCAAAATAATTAAGACGTGGTGAACCAGTGTCCAAAAGGATGATATAAAACATGTATGCGCTTTGCAGTAGCCTCATGAGAATATGACTTGGAAACTAACATCAAAGGAGGCAAGAGCCTAGCCTAGTTGACATAACCCACAGCCATTCAGGTGTGGGGGGGAGCTCGAAGTTGAGTTGCAACCAGTGTCATGACGTGAATCGCAATGCTGTAACAATGGCGCATGTGAAGCGCCTATAAACATATAACGAAATAATGACAAGAATGGAAATAAAGAATCAAGAATCAATAGGAGTGCTGAGAAGGTAGCTGCATATACTTCCTTTGACTCATGTCGCATTATTAAAGACATGACGGTAAAATAGTTTATACGTCACAGCTGGGTAGGCTAAGGCCAGGGACCTATACTACAAAGCTGGTTCAGGACAAGTTGAGGTTAAGTTTAGAGGTAAATCATCTAATAGAAGACCCTGGAGTCCTCTTCTTCTTTAGAAAATAAGGACTCCAGGCTCTTCTATTAGATTATTTACCTCTTAACTTAACTTGGTTTACTCCTGAACCAGCTTTGTAGTATAGGCCCTGGTCTATTTACCAGGGTCTGTAGATGTGCAAGAGAACGGCAAGAGAGACAACCATACTGTGATACAAACAAACAAAAGGTGTGTCAAAATCCAGGGGGTTATACTGTACTTAGAAGCTGGTTAAGTGATAAACCAGGCTAAGTTAACCTACAGGAAGTGGTAAACCTGCTGATAGATGTACCCGCAGGCATCATTTAACTTAAGAAAATGAGGACTCCAGGCTCTTCTATTAGTTGATTTACCGCTGCCAAAAGATTAACTTAACCAGGTTTACCACTGAACCAGCTTCTTAGTATACCCCCCTGTTCAGAAGTAAAAATCCTGCTACAATTTCCTTCCAACACAGGTGACTTCACAGTGTAACTGGTCAACCTGTCTTACTCATCACAAGAGATGGTTGGATCAAAAGAAAGTGTCAGTGGTTCTACTTTCCGAGCCAGAGATTGACACCTTTGCAAAGAAACAAAAAAAAAATGCAAACAATCAGGAAAATCAGCATGTGTCTTATGTATTAGATTCAGATGAAACTGGACATGATCTTGACCAGAGTCACTCCAGCCCACAAGTCACTTCCTGGACGATTTAGAAGACGAGACGAAAAGGTGTCCTTGAGGTCAGACAAGGCCTGCCTCTTTTTAAACAAGGCGGTTAAAAATTAAGACTCTACAAACAAAGTCTCGACAGTCATGATTTGCAATGCAAACTTCAAGAGTTCAAACAAAGGTAGGAGTTTGTCTTATTATATGAATTGGAATTAATACACCAATAGTCATAACGGCAGGTTAATGTTAGTTAATAATAATAAAAAAACAACACACGATTGTCAACAGATGATAAATTAAAATACTAACATACAACATACCAAAACTTTCACCAAGCATAACTTTTTTTTTGCAGCCAATACCATGTTACAAACAATTTCAATACCTCATTGATGGCATACCATAACACCAACACCGATAGGAAAATCTCAGCATAGGGGATCATGTGAAACCCTAATCACAACAATACAATTCAAGAGTCCAGTACTTGTGCAATGAATTATCCAGCATCATTTTTTTAACAATCACACACACCTAGTCCAGATGGGACTCAAAGAGAAACCACACCATCCATCCATACAACAATACACACCAATTTCATACTTAGTTGTGCTCTTCGCCATTGCAGAAGCATTTAGTGCTGCCAAACCTAGAATGCCACAACAGGAACGAGGGATTCAAGAGGGATACTTAAATACATTCATAGACATAAAGATGCCTTGGGGGACTTAATACAACACAGATGGAAATTGATCTGATGTGACATAGTGGGAAATACAGCAAAAGCATTGAGGTGCAAGCCAATCTTCGTCCTCCTGTCCTTCATCATCGATGACCAATGTTTTTATGCAATATCTTGCAAAAACATGACTCAAGAGTTAATTCTCTGTTTTGCAATGGGGATGTAGGATGGCAGCGAGCCCCCATACGGTAAGAGCAGAGATTCTTTAAGTATATAGAGATATGCCAACATAATAGGCTTCTATGGGCACCTAACGTGACCAGGTTCTGGTCTGCCTAAAGGGGCGTGTCATAATAATACTAGCATTGAATAGAACAGTCCTTAGGTCTGCCTAAAGGGGGATTCCCCCCCGCCCTCTCCCTTGCAATAATAGAACCTGGAAACGATGGGCCAATGGAACCTCTCTCTCTCTACTCTCTCTGGTAAGAGTGTCTCTGCACTGGTTAACAGCAGGGAGGGAAGGACGACGCCGAGGCAGGAGGCCACAGGAAAGGACAGAAGGACAAGCATTGACTTGCACCCTCCAGCACAGGGGTGGGAAACCTTTTTTATTCTAGGGGCCACTTCAAATTTTAGAAAGCCCTCAAAGGGTCATACAATGAACACTTTAGACTTATACTGAGGACAGACACCTTTAAAAACAGCCTCAACCTTCTCTAGGTCCCCTGATTATAACTTAATTGTATTGCAAATATAATTTCTAAGATTCCTTTTCAAAATATATAATATTTCATGTGAAGCTGCATACGAAAGCGCTCACTTGAGAAAAAAAAAAAGCAACACGGGAGCAGTGTGCGGACATTCTTCTTTGTTTTTACAAGCTGTATACCATTGAAATTATATCGGGTGGACGGATGAAGCAGCCTCAAGGGAGAGATCGGTTCCCCACCCCACCCCTGTTCTAGCCTGGCATGATTTGTTTTCTAAATAACCAGAGGAGGGTGCCAGATTCCCCAATAGTGTTTTGTTCTTAAACGATTCACCAAATCAGCCTAGGCAGCCACACCTCTCTCTTCACTGTAAGGCACACACATACACTCAAATAGGAACAAGGAAGTAGTCCTTGGTGGATTACCACTGCAACACCTAGGGTGGATTCCAATATGCGCACGTCGTCCTCGATCTGTGCTTGTGGCCTCGCATCTCGCTAACGGCCCGCCTCCATGGACAAAACAATTACGTTTCCCCGCTGTCAGCCTAACCACAACAATTTTTGGGGTACTATTCTTCATTCACCGTCCCGTTTGCTAATGGGATAATGACATTAGAATTGCGCTTTTGCGAGATATTGAAATACATTTCTGTTGTCGGTGATGTCATCGCGAGGCCACAAGGAGGCACGTGAGCAAGGAAGGACGGCAGTGTGCATATTGGAATGTACCCCTAGATTGCCAGCTAAGCAGTACTACAGGGAAGCGTGTCTGTCTGTCTACTGATTTCTGCCTGAGTAGCAGAGCATCTTGGGAGCTGAGGTAGGCAGAAAGAATGAAAGCTCAGGGATGGAAGAACAGCCTGACACAGTAAGAAGAAGACACAGTACCAGTAAGGAGAAAAGTGTGAAACTTCATGACAGTGACATTTTACCCTTAACTTAATTGGAGTGTCAGGGTGGCTTAGCGTGCCTGCCTGCATGAAAGCTAGCTGATAGCAAAGCACTGCCGCCAGTTCCACATGACAAGCACCTAGAGAGGCAGTACTGTATCTGTTACATCCCACAGCACACTAATGCCTCTCAAAAGGCAGGATGAGAGGCTGCTACACCTGTACATTAACACTAGAGGGAGCTACAGGGCTTGTTTGGGTTTTTTTCCCCCCTGTGGAGTGGATGCATGGCATTATTACATGGTGTCTGGTCAGGCCCACTCTGCAGCCTGCAGATACTGTACTTGAAGGCTTTGTGAGATCCTCTGAGCTGTGTGTCTGTGATGTACAATTCAAACACATGCTTAAAAGTTGTTTTTTTTCTTTTCGTTGGAAGACAAATGAAAGTAGCCAGTGTAAGATAAAAGAGAAGTCAGTGTATAGCGTAGAGCATTAAATGGACGTGGCTAGTGTCTTTTCGGCGTAGTAGACCACCCAGGGTAGAAGGTCACTAACCAACGAGGCAATGAGTATGACCGAACAATCAATCAGTCAATCAGTCAATCAGTCAATCAATCAATCAATCAATCAATCAATCAATCAATCAATGCTTCTCCTGGCGTTCTTTCAGGTGGAAGGGTGCAGAAATGAAGGGGTCGGCGGCAGCAACTCCACCCCCACCCACACTCCCCTCTGCCGCCCAGGAGTTGGGCGGCACCCTGGTGACCATGGGAGACGAGGAGGCGCTACTGGACCGGGACACTGAGGCGGAGGAGGAGGCCTCGTAGTGCCTGGAGTACTTGGCCAGAGCCTGCGGCCGGAACGGCTGCTGGGCCACCTGGCTGAAAATGGCCGCCTCGTGGCCCGCCCCGGGTGGTGTCGGGGCGCCACCCCCCATGGTGGCCGCCAGGTGGTGGGGGCTGTGGCTGCTGGGTGGTGTCCTCGACTGGTAGTGGTGGTGGTGGTGGACGGGCGTCGTTCCTGCCAGAGGCTCCTTCCTCCGGCCGAACGGAGCCTGGAGGAAGACGTCGGCCGGGGGCTGGGGCTGGGCTCGCGGGAAGGGAGCCTTGGCGAAGACGTCGGCTTCATCCTCCTCGATAGCCTCAGTCACCTCCTTGGCTACCTCCACACCCCTTTCCCTCTCCCTGCCGTCCTCCTGTCCCACTCGAAACGGAGCGCTGGAAAAGGGGTCTGGCTCGGTGTCTTCCGGCTGAGCGGCTGTGTGGTTGTGGACATCCACATCCACGGCGGTTTGGGCGAGGTCATGCTGGCCGTAGATGCTGGGTGCAGACGAGGCTACAGCAGGGGGCTGCTGCTGGTGGTGGTGCTGCTGGTGGTGGTGCTGCTGGTAGTGGTGGTGGTTGCGATGGTCCTGCTCCTCATCAGAGTCCTGCAGCAGCGGCTGGGAGCCGCTCAGGTCGAGACCGCCCACCTCTGCGGCACACATCGTCTCCCGCCGCGCCCATTCCCTCGCTTCATCATCATCATCATCATCATCGTTGTTGTTGTCGTCATCATCATCCCTCTCTCCTTCTCCTCCGTCGTCCTCCTCTTCCTCCCTTGCGGCACCCTCTTCCTCCTCTTCCTCCTCCTCACTGGAGTGAATGCATTGCTCCTGGTCAGCGTCGTCGTTCACCTCCACTCCAGAGGGGTCGCCACCGTCCCCGAGCACACTGTAGCCGTTGCTTTCTCCCTCCATATCTGAGAACAACAGACAGACAATAAGGAGGAAGAAAAGAAAAAAGGGGATAGGGGGAGGCAAGAAAAGAAAGAAGAGAAAGAAAGTTAAGAGAGAGAGGCAGAGAGAGAAAAGAAAAAAAAGAGATTTACACAAGATTACATAACTCATAACTTGCATAATAAAAGCAGATTATGCGGCTATGTTGTGACAGTGGTTTATATGTTCCATATGTTTCTGTGATTTCACAGATCAAATAAAAACATTGGTGGGGAACACGTCTAACAAAGCCACATAAAAAAGCTAGCACTAGCACATGCCAGCAAGGATGACAAATACCTCTACTGCACGACATCAACTACTCACGACGACAGCACTTCTACGCTAAAACAGAAACCTGCTACTCACTATTCACAAAGACACACAACTACAGTACACCACAAACCTTGTGTCCAGGTGGATGGCACATAAAACCCCACCTTGGCCTGTTTTTCACTACCCACAAGAATCCAGGCCGTTGAGGTTTGTGGTGTTAGCACTTTCGCTTATTCAAGTGGATTAGAAAATTGAGTAGTATAAGATTAGTTGTGTGAAAGGTTAGGGGGGAAAAAACTGTGGAAACAAGGCAGTGTAAGAGAAGGAAGGAGTTAGAACAACATACCAGAGGCAGACACAGAGATTAAACTAAATGTGTTTTTGAGATGTCAGCTGTCAACATGTCCAGAAGCACTTTCTTCAAACCCTCCCCCCCCATCCCCCCCCCCCCCCCCCCCCTCGAGATGCTGGATTCCCCCATGGTGTGAAACAGAAAGCCCTCAGCCTCACACCCCCCCCCCCCCCTCACCCCCTCTCTCCTCTCTCTCCTCTCTCTCCTCTCTCTCCTCTCTCGTCTCTCTCTCTCTCTCTCTCGCACTCTCTCTCTCTCTCGCACTCTCTCTCTCTCTCGCA
>NC_085859.1:15821229-15831013 GCF_034702125.1 Engraulis encrasicolus
ACTACAGCTCTGAAAAAATAAAGAAGAAAAAAACTGCCCTGACGACAGAAGCTTGTTTTGGGAATTGAATATTGACAATGTGACCACAGTGAGACCCATGAATAACTGCTTTGATATGCACATTTCTGTACAGCGTGTTGACAAAACAACTACCGGTACATATCAGAATAAATATATCATGTACGCCATATGATACGAACATTTGCAACAAAGGAAGGAGCAATGAACAAGAATGAGGAAAAAAAAACATAATTGACACTTGGGACTCCACCACATGCTAAGATGCTGAGACAACAACAACATTAACTGAGGAAAACACTGCACACACCATACAGCCCATCAGCCATACACACAACAGGCAGGGCAGGGCAGGGCACGGAGAAAGACACAGAGATAGACAGTGAGTTTGAGCTCAGACAGTACAGCAGGCAAACAGGCAATGACAGCCAGTACTGGAAGTGCACTCAGGACCAGGGGTGAATTTCTCAAAACCAAAGTTGCTAACTACAGTAGCTACTTTGCTGTTTTCAATGCATTTTCCCATTGGCAACTACCAAAGTTGCTAACAAGCTAACAACTTCTCTTTTGAGAAACTCACCCCAGATCTGGGCTGTGTTTCTCGACAACGACGTTGCTGCTAACTAAAAGTTAGCAACTTACTTGGTTGCAATGTGATTTCACATTGGAAACATAGTGAGTTGCTAACTGGTTAGCAAAAATGGTTTCGAGAAACGGGGGTCCTGGGCTGTTTCTCGACAATGTCGTGGCCAACTACGTTAGCAACTTGGTTACAATGCAATTTCCGGTTGGCAAAAAAGTAAATTGCCATATGGTTAGCAACAACGGTTTTGAGAAACGTGGACCAGGCCTCCCTCCATGTTTGGCGGGGAGCCAGGTTAGCCCCTGAGTGGCCTCTCTACTGTATTTTTTCTGGACAGAGATGGATGCGAGAATGGAAAAAGCAATGGGGAGCAGCCAAGACTGTACAGCACAGGACAGGACAGGACAGGACTGGCAGGTCAAACACCACGAGTGGACACACACAGAGGATTGTTTTGGTAGTTTGGGTAGCCAACACAAGGGGGCGCTAGGGACATACAGGCGGGCGAATGTACAGTGCGAACAGAGGGACAGAGGGACAGAGGGACAGAGGGACAGAGGGACAGAGGGACAGAGGGACAGAGGGACAGGAGGGGTAGATGTAACAGTTATGCTACCCTGTGGGCTAGGCTATGTTTTGAGAGAGTCAGGTTCTTTTTTTTTTTTTTTTCTTGAAGGTAGGACAGAAGTGCCCCATCCGTCTACCCACCCACACAATACACCCTGAGGAGTGGGGAAGGTGGGGAGTTGCACACAAATGTCCCAGCAACCCCTCATATATTTGCACCTTGATAACCCCCAGGTAAACTGAAACTCCAACCTTGGCCTTTCACCCCTCACCCTCCCCCGCCTCCCCAACCCCTCCAGCCCTCTAGCGCCCTCTACAGGTCGATGAGCTGGTCCACCAGCAGCATGGTCCGCGCCAGACTCGGCAGGCTGGACTCTGAGCTGCCACTGTTACTGCGCGAATGACCACCTAGAGAGCATGCCGGGAGGGGAGAGAGGGAGGAGAAGAGGAGAGGAGAGGAGAGGAGAGGACAGGAGAGGAGGTAGAGGAGGAGAGAGGACAGGAGAGGAGAGGAGAGGAGAGGAGCGGAGAGGAGCAGAGAGGAGAGGAGAGGAGAGGAGAGGAGAGGAGAGGAGAGGAGAGGAGAGGAGAGAGGTGGAGCGGACATGAGAGGAGAGAAGAGAAGATGAGAAAGGGTGAGAAAGCCAGGGGGGATGGAAAGGAAGATGTAGGAAAAGAGAAAGAGAAAGATGGAGATAGAGAAAGACAAAGAGAAAGAGAAAGAGAAAGAGGGAGGAACAGCATAAAACAAATGACGGGACGTCAGACAGAGGTCAGCAGGAATAGATTGGAAACGACAGAAAGAAGGAATGGAAAGAAGAGGGGCAAAGGATCGCAAAGAGGATAGGAGAAAGAAAGTGAGTAAATGAATAGACAAATAAAGAATGATTGGAACGAGAGGAAGCGTGAAAGAGACAAAAGTTGGAGGTCATGTGAAGGAGAAGTAGAGAATTAGAAAGAAGGATGAAAGCAAGGAAAGGGAGGGAAGAGAATTAGAAAGAAAGATGAGAGCAAGGAAAGGGAGGGAAGAGAAGGAAGAGAAAAGAAAAAAAGAAAAAGGAAGTGAGCGGGTGTTAAATTGGACAAGCTGCAGTTTCAGGAGTACCATCACAAATATGTGATTAGAATTTTGCCCAAATTTTGAGTTCTCATTATGATGTCATAATGTCTTTGCGAGATTTTTAACACAGACATCTATAGGAGCTGTAGAGTGTTCCAGTAAAATTCTAGAAGAACCTCTAGAAATTCCTTACTCCTCAAAGGGTTAAAAAATGGGCAAGTTTTCTGAATAAAAGAGGAATAAAATGTTCATATTTGACGAAGAGGGACATACAAAAAAAAAAATCGGTGTTAAAAAATTGTACATAGATTAGAAAGCAATTAGGGTGGTTGGATATTAAGTGATTCTGTTGTAAGTGAAGTGAGAGCCACAAATCTGCAGTGCCACTTGCAAAGTGTTGGACGTCGCCATCTGTACCCGATGCTAATATTGCCATTCATAAAGCTGTGCCGCGGGAGCCATCATGAGCACTTCCTGAACCATGCTGGAGACAAATGACTATAATGGGCCACCGGAAAGTGAGAGGAGGTCACACCATGCATTGACTTTCTGTTTTATTATTAGACAGACTCGTTGCGATGTTCTGCCTTCCTGAGGAATGCATGGTGCGAGTGTCTCTTACTATTCAGTTTTATAATATTTTGGTCAGCACCCTAAAATGAAGAAAAATCTGTTTGGGCGAAGCCTGCCTCAACCTTTATGAACTGTACCGGGCAACCACCATCACCCAGACAGCTGCAGTACAAGGACCTTCCTTCTGCCTATCTGACCGATACTCAAAGCAACTGTGAACAGAACTGTGCTGTGGGTTCTGCCTTTAAAACTGCAATAAATGCTTACCAAGTCATCTTCTTATCCAGAAAATGTGAAAGTCACCACCACTCAGAAAGCTACAGCAAATGGCCTTTCTGAGCCTATATGAGCGATTGTCAAACTAACCTTAGAACTGTAGGATTTAACTTTGGATAGTTGTGGTCTATACATGTTTATCTTTGTCAAGATGTGATTAAATGATTACTGAAGACAAATGTCTGTGAAGATGTCTCATTCATCCATGTCATGGTAGTCAAAGGAGCCAAGTTGTAAAGAACTGGATTTTGTTTTGTTTTGTAACTTGAAGACATTTTAGGAAAGTGTCATCATGTGATGATGGATGCAATTTACACATCCTGCCCAACACCCGACATGTCATAATCATATGATGACACTTTGACCACGCTTCAGTTCATGGTGTCACACCATGACGCAATATGCAAAGGTGAAACAACCAATGTGGCCCCTGGCCACTATTCTGTCAAGCAAGTTTCAGTGATGGTTAAAGGGACACTGTGCAGGAAATGGACAAAAAAGGTACTGCAACTATGCTGCTAATTGAAACTGGGTTGCATATTGCCAAATTTGATCTTTTCATGAAAGTTAACTAAGTAATAGACTAATATTTTCTTGTATGGCCCAAGTACAGTCAGTTTTACAGCTAAAAATGTCTATTTCTGGAAATTCAAAATTCGGACCATGGAGAAGATTCCCCTTTTCATGTATGAAAAGTGCAATTTTTCCAGTCATAATGAACACTTTGAATTTGATGGTGGTGGTAAATATTCATGAAAAGGGTCAAATAAGTGAATGGGTAGCATGGATTCTGGAAATAAACAACAAAAAATCCCGCACAGTGTCCCTTTAAGTTTGAGGAAGGGCTATGCCACCTGGCCTTTTTGCCTTATGATGCGATACAGAAGTGGAAACTTTGGCTTCACATAGCACTTGAGGGTTGGGCTGGGCAGAAGTACAGTATCTCTTTAGCGTTATACTGAATTCAACCATTTTTTAAAATTAATTTAACCATTTTTTATTTCAACCTTTTTTTGTAATCTTTTTTTGCTGCTGTTGTTTTATTTGTTGCTGTCAACTAACAATTAAAAGTACAGTGAGTTGCATGTTGGGTTGGGTTGGATGTTCAGCTCCTACTTCCACTGACAAACAGCTCTTGGTCCAGCTACAGGACAGGAAGTCTTTTAGATATGACACGTAAGTAGTGGTCGAGTTGTAAAATCAAACCAGGGGGGACGGTCAGAGATTGATTATGATTATTGGGCGTTTGGGGGTTTCTCCCCCGACAAAAATTGAAGATGTAGTTGTTAAAAGTGCAATTTTAACACAATATGTGCAGAAGAGAAGCCTGTTTTAGAGGGGGATGATTCTTGACAGTTTTCCTTGAGGGGGATGATTTTAGACCATTTTCAATGTTGGGGGGATGGCACCCCCCCTCATCCCCCTACAACTCGAGCCCTGCACGTAAGGTCAAATGTCTCCAAGTTTCAAAACGATGTCCAGACTTTGGCTACTTTGACTAACAAAGACAAGGCCTGTGGTACAGCCTGACTGTGTAGTACATGATGCAATGTCCTCAGCAAGGGCCGGACATAGTGGTGGTGGTGGGGGGCAGACAGGAGCAAGGGAAAGGCCACAGGGGCTTACCTTGGTTGGAGTTTTTGGAGATGAGAACAGGGATGGGGTCAAACTGGTCATCCGCACCCTTCACCCCGCCCTCGACCGAGTCAAAGCCAGAGATGAGGTAAGCAGAGTCTGCCGGGAGGTGAGGTGATGTGAGGGGTGGTGGTGGTGGTGGTGGAGGAGGAGGAATTGGGGGAGTGATTAGAAAGAGTAGAGGAAGAAATAGAAGGGTTGAGAAGAGATAGTCGGAGTGTGTGTGAGCGAGAGAGAAAGAGAGAGAGTGAGTGAGAGAGTGAGCGATAGAGTGGGCGAGAGAGAGAGAGAGAGAGCATTGGAGTAATGAGAAAAGCAAAGAAGGGTAGACAGGATTGAAAATGTGGATTAGAACAGCGAAGAAAAATTTGGAAAATAACAGTGATAAGAGAGAAAGCATTGGGCCTGACAAATAGGAATGCAGAGGCCATAAACAAAATCCACCTCAGCGACCTCAGAGAAAATCGCTCCAATTTGAAGTTAGCACATAGCAGTCATAAAGTTTCTCCTGTGACAACTCAACCCTAGCACTAAATACTTGTATGCAAGTTCGTCAATAAACAGACTGTGTGAATTCATCACAAAATGTCCTTCCAGACAGACTTCTTGTGTGACTGATGCACGGTCAGTGCCCAGTCACATGCGTCATTCACACTCAGAAATGCCAATCCCTGTTCAAGGAAGTAAAAAACCCTGTCGAAAATTCAATCTTATCAGCTCTTAGTCATCAACATCATGAGTACTTGAGACATATTCAATATCCTGATTGAGAGGGATGAATAGCGGAACACTATGGCTGAATAGTGCATCAAAATGTATTCAAATAAAAGCTAACCCATGGGTGCCTAGCAACCATCTTGAATAGAAATTCATGTTTATCAAATGAGCTTTTCAATGAAGTCAGCTGTGTGAGAAGAAAACCATGGCCTTGAAGTCAGGGCTTTAGTGTTTTCAGAACAATGGAATCGGCACCTTTGCCCAGATGAAAAGTAATTGCATAAAATGATATTCATATAATACAAGTCATGCAGTACATACAGTATGCAGCAGATGTTAAAGTGACTAATTTCTTATTTTCCATTTATGCACTGTGCCGTATATGAGTGAGGTACACATTACAGCTACCATGCCTAAATGTTGCAGTCCCATGTTCTTTTCACGTTTATGCCTGTATGCATGTATGAGATGTCCATATATTGCCTTGTGGGCAGAAGAAAGTTTGGGTAAGATGGTCTTTGTCAATACACACACGAAGTGCAGTAACTGCATATTTTGTCAAAATTGATCTTGAACTGAAAATGGTTTTCATAAACACCTCCTTTATCATCTGACAAAGCCTTATGGTCCAAACGTGTCCCAGTTTAGAGATATTGCTGTGTCAGTTTTGCATTTGAAGCTTTGAGGGCATTTTTCTCAGTTTCAGTTGCTGCACTTTGCCTTTGCACTACCAGAGAGAGTAGAGAAGAGAGAGATGTTCCATTGGCCCATTGTTTCCGGGTTCTATTATTGCAAGGGGGAGGGGGGGGTAATCCCCCTTTAGGCAGACCTAAGGACTGTTCTATTCAATGCAAAGAGTATTATGACACGCCCCTTTAGGCAGACCGGAACCTGGTCATGTTAGGTGCCCATAGCAACCTATTACATTGGCATATCTCTATATACTTAAAGAATCTCTGGCCGTACTGTATGTCTTACCCGCAGCTGGCTGTTGAGCTGTGGCCATGGGAGGCGCTGGGGCAAACTCATCCAGGCCCGCCGCAGCAGCTGCCACAGCAGCCAGGTTGGCAGAGAGGGGGGCAGGAGAGGAGAGCAGGTCAGCCACGGCCACGGCCCCCCCGCCTGCGCCAGGGTTGGAGGGGTGAGACAGCAGCCCAGAGCGGCCCAGCAAAGCCTCCTCCCCACCCAGCACATCTGGACGGAGGAGGGGAGAGGTGGAGGTGGGGAGGTAGGGATAGAGGAAAGGGATGGAGAGATGGAGAGTGATGGGGTAGGGATAGAAGAAAGGGATGGAGAGATGGAGAGTGATAAAGGCAAGGTGAAAAGAAAAGATGACAGAAAATATGGGGAGGTAGGGATAGAGGAAAGGGATGGAGAGATGGAGAGCGATGGAGTAGAGGTGAAAAGAAAAGATGACAGAGAACAGGGGTGGGATATGGTGGTGAGAGACAGGGATAGAAGAAAGGGATGGAGAGATTGAGAGTGATAGATAGGAGGGGAAAAGAAAAGATGACAGAGAGGGATGGAGAGACAGAGCAATGGGGAAGAGGTAAAAAGAAAAGATGACAGAAAACAGGGGTACGTATAGAAAGAGAAGGAGATATAGAGTGATAGAGGAGAGGTGAAAAGAAAACATGACAGATAATAGAGGTATGTATAAAGTAATGGATAGGGATATAGATAGAGCGATAGAAGGGATTTTCAAAGAAAAAAAAGGGAAAAAAATAGGGGGGGGGGGAGTGAGCGGGCAGATGAAGACGGAGGGATTTGAAAAGAATCAAGACAGAGAGAAGGCAGAGGAAGGCAGACATTGAGAGAGGAAGATGAAGAAAGGAAAGGAAAAAAGAGAGATGCACGCCATGTTAGATGTTAGAGGCCACGGTACAGAAAAGCATTGAGAGCTTGAATGTCAGTAATTACAGTGCCCTCCATAATTATTGGCACCCCTGGTTGAGATGTGTTAAAAGCCTTAAAATAAATTCAGTGTTTATTGCAGAAGAATACTGTCACACTGAAAATGTTAGGAAAATGTAGCCTTCAACTCAAATGAATTGTAGGAAAATAAAAAAAATCCCTGACTAAAAAATAATTATTTTTCATTAAATCACCTGTTCCACAATTATTGGCACCCTTAACAATTCCCAGGAAATAAATATAATTGAAGCATTTCTGTCATTTCTACAGTAGTTTACAAAGTTTACCAGAGTATGTAGGAACATTTAATTAGTAATTCATCACTTCCTGTTTCCCTGGGGTATAAATATGATGTGACACAGAGGCCATTTCTCTTATCCACTCTTAAACATGGGAAAGACAAAGGAACACAGCATACAAGTGAGGCAGATGTGCGCCGACCTTCACAGGTCAGGCAGAGGCTACAAGAAGATTGCCACTCAACTGCAGCTGCCCATATCCACTGTGAGAGGAATAATTAAGAAGTTCAAAACAACTGGAACAGTGGTAAACAAGCCTGGACGAGGACCCAAGTTTATTTTGCCATCACGCACAGTGAGGAGGATGGTAAGAGAAATCAAAAGATCTCCAAGGCTCACTGTTACAGAATTACAACAAATGGTAGCATCCTGGGGTCACAAAGTCTCCAAATCAACCATCAGGCGCTGTCTACACGCCAACAAGCTGTTTGGGAGGCATGCACGGAGAAAACCTTTCCTCACCCACAATCATAAACGCAAACGTCTGGAGTTCGCCAAGCGGTATTGGGGCTTCAACTGGGACCGTGTGCTTTGGTCAGATGAGACCAAGATTGAGCTTTTTGGCAACAAACACTCTAAGTGGGTCTGGCGTGCCACGAAAGATGCGCATGCTGAAAAGCACCTCATACCCACTGTGAAGTATGGGGGTGGGTCAGTGATGCTGTGGGGCTGTTTCGCTTCCAAAGGCCCTGGGAAGCTTGTTAGGGTGCATGGCATCATGAATGCTTTGAAATACCAGGACATTTTAAATCAAAATCTGTTTCCCTCTGCCCGAAAGCTGAAGATGGGCCGTCACTGGGTCTTTCAGCAAGACAATGACCCTAAACATATGGCCAAATCTACACAGAAATGGTTCTCCAGACACAAAATCAAGCACCTCCCATGGTCATCTCAGTCCCCAGACCTCAACCCCATTGAGAACCTGTGGGGCGAGCTGAAGAGGAGAGTACAGAGGAGAGGACCCAGGTCTCTGGATGATTTAGAGAGATTCTGCAAAGAGGAATGGCTGAAGATCCCTCTTTCTGTCTTTTCCCATCTTGTGAAACATTATAGGAGAAGATTAGGTGCTGTTTTGTTGGCAAAAGGGGGTTGTACAAAATATTAACAACAGGGGTGCTAATAATTGTGACACACATTATTTGATGTCAAATAATTATTTCTTTATGTAGGATTTTTTCCCCACTGAATAAATGCACTTGTATTGAAGGTTGGATTTTTCTCTTTTTTTCCATTAAGGTCCCATATTATTTAGAAAAAAATAATAATAATTGGAAGCTAAAAAACACATCTCAACCAGGGGTGCCAATAATAATGGAGGGCACTGTATTTCCGTTCTCTTTTAGTGCTCATTTTAATTAAAGCTTTCTTGGTGATTGATGACACTTATTTACATGAGTCTACAAGCCTGACACCTACGACGTATATGTGATAATTTTATTTTACAGATGAATAACAGCACACAGACTTTATATCACAGCGTGAGTGTCACATTCATTAATAATTTAGCGCAGATATATTACACTGCCCTTCCTGTGAAATGAAACACAAAATATAACCACACAGATACAGTCACACATGCACCCTCACACACACACACACGCGCGCGCACGCAAACGCCCTCGCACACAAACCTGCACGCACATGCACACGCAGGCGCACATGCACACGCACATGTGCACACACACGCACATGTGCACACACACTCCACTTTATCTTGCACAGGAACAAATTACATATCGGAAGCTATTTTGGAGCACTGAGAAAGTCAGATGTATCTCACTAGGTTATCAGTTTACATCTACACACGCTTCTTTTTATAGTAGGTGAAAATTTACCACTGAAGGGATTGATTGGGATACAAGTGTGCGGTTATTGCATACGTGGAGAAAGGCCTTAAAATTGGAAAAAGAGTGAAACAAACACGCTGATGAAGCTAATAGAAAAAAAACGACTACAAAAGGGGCGCGCTGTGGTGCAGTGCACTAAGCCCCCCGCATTTGGGATGGCATGCCCATGGGGACCCAGGTTCGAGTCTGGCCTGGGACACGTCCCAACACTGCCCTGTCTCCCTCTACCCACTCACTTCCCGTCATAATCTCCACTTTCCCATTAATAATAGGCAAAAAAGCCTCTAAAATATCT
>NC_085859.1:15831113-15851766 GCF_034702125.1 Engraulis encrasicolus
CAATTCCCATTCCCGTATCTGTAAGTCGCTTTGGGTAAAAAAAAGTCAGTTACGTGTAGTGTAATAATGTAATAACTAAATGAGAATTGAAGTGGATTTACTGCATTCAGCTGTAGAAGTTAAAATCTAAAACTCACTGATTCCTTCCCTTCCTAATTTCATATCCATAACCTGTAAAAGCCCCAAATACCGTAAAAGCTACTGCTTTCGTAGGGTTTCTCGTGTTTTGGAAGGAGAAGGAGAATTAATGGTCTCAGACTGTGCCCCATGCCCCAGACATGCCCCATGCGTGTTAAGTGGGTCTGTGCTTGAGACGGGGGGGAAACTTCGGCTGGTCAGACGGAGGGATGGACATATGCTGTGTCTGGCGTCATACTTACTACAGGCCAAGCCAGCTGATATGGGGGAATGAGAGAGCAGGAGGGCTGACGGGGAGGGGTGGAGCAGAGTGGAGCAGAGTGGAGCGTAGTGGGGTAGAGGGCAGGACAGGGTGGTGGTGGTGGTGGTGATGGTAGTGGAGAAGGTAGACCTGACGTCCGTGCCTCTGCCTCTCTCGGAGAGTTTTGCTCGGTGCGTTATTCCAAAGGAGTGATTCAGGATGGAGAAAGTGTCACCAACAAAGAGGAGCTGGATGCAATTCAGAGAAACAGTATTAGAAAGTCAAAAATAAAGAAAAGCCTAAGACCCACTTTGTCTCAGGCTTTTTTTTTATTTTCGCTTTTTTTTTAAATCAAGTTTCTCTGAATTACATCCAGCTCCTGTGTGTGACTCCTTCTTCTCTTTCCTGAATCACTTCTTCTCCTCGGTGGTGATGGCAGTGGGTCATGGGAGGGTCATGGTTCATGGGGCCATGGCTCATGTCAAGCAATGGCGCAGCAGATCTGGTGCTTTGACCCTTTCACTGGGGTGAAGAGAGTTCAAAAGGTCAGCAGCAGAACCACCAAAGAGGTCAGCAGCAACATCACCCAAACAAAACTCATGTGGACCATGTGGAATGTTGTTCTGTATATTTCCTGTGCACTTTGTATTTGCTTGTGATGTTGGCTTGATTATGTCCTCTTTTGAAAGTCGCTTTGGTTATAAAGCGTCTGCCAAAGGCAATGTAATGTAATGTAATGTAATAGATCTGGATACGACATGGCCGTCTGACACACACCCAGCCCAGCTCATTATTGGAATTCTCCCCCAGGGAACATCAGTTCTCGTCTGATGGGACAGTCTAAGACAGCTGAATGTGAAGATTGCGCACATCCCAGGAAAAGGTGCAGGACAAAGGCGGACTATAATCCTGGAGTGAGGAGTACGCACACTTAAAATCCTTTTTTCTTTGTCATTTTATTCCATGGCAGGATAGGATGACGGTTTGATTGTTTAATACAGTACATCACAAAAGTGAGTACACCCCTCACAGTTTTGCAGATTTTTGAGTATATCTTTTCATAGGAAAGCATTACAGAAATTTAACTTTGACACAATGATTAGTGACCTTTTAACAAAATATTTAACTGCTTAAATTTCTTGTTCACTCTGACAAAAACAAAATACAGCCATTAATGTTTGAACCCCAGATTAAAATCCGGTAGAGAAGGGGTTATGTTGGCTCGAATCTTCTCGAAATGAAAAGGGATGACAAGGGAGGTCATCAGTGTGCGTTTCAACCTTTCTTTGCATTGAACTATGACTACTGAGGCAGATCATGATATTCTCCATAGGATTACATTCAAATCTCACACCAATCTATTTAAGCCAGGTGCACACTCAAAATTTTGAAGTTCAATGCAAAGAAAGGTTCAAACGCACACCGCTGACCTCCCTTTTAATCCCTTTTCATTTCGAGACGATCCGGATTTTAATCTGGGGTGTACACACTTTTGTGAGTACATGTTCAAACATTAATGGCTGTATTTAGTTTTTTAACGAGTGAACAGGAAATTTAAGTGTTTAAGTATGTTGTTAAAAGGTCACTAATCATTGTGTCAAAGTGACATTTCTGTAATGCTTTCCTATGAAAAGATATACACACAAATCTGCAAAAACTGTGAGTACTCACTTTCGTGATATACTGTAACAAAGAAAATAGGATTTTAAGTGTGCATTCTCCTCACTAAAGTTACAGTGTAAGACGGAGGCAGTGACTAGACTAGTAGATACTATATAGGGAATGGGAGCAGTTATGGTGTGCTCTTTTTGCAGTCAGAGCTAAGGACCATGCCATCATGTCTGCTAAGACTCTGAACATAAATTGGTTGTTTGCAACTGTATCTTGTGAATAGTCTGGGCATAATAGTGCACAGTATGGTGGAAAATAACATCGATTTCAACAACACTTCACAGTGTCATGACAAATGCTGTAAAAGTGCAACATGTTCTAGAATTTACTTCAACTGTCCAGATCCTTCTTGGATGATTAACTGCAGATCCGCTGTGGTTCAACATTTGTGTACGCTACTACCCAGACACTGAGCTCCGATTGCAAACAAAATCCACCATTAGATATCCACAGTTACAGATACTTGAGGTACTCGCGTGGAGTTTAGCCACACAGTGCTCAGAGGATACAAAGGTCTGTCCAAAGGCCACAGTGAGAAAGGTGATACAAATAAAACAGAACATTTTAAAGGGGACAGGCCACTGTATGCTCAATAGGCTCACCTGAGGCGCACTGCGCTGTCTGCACAGAGTGTGAATGTGTGTGTGTGTGTGTGTGTGTGTGTGTGTGTGAATGTGTGTGTGTGTGAGTGTGTGTGTGTGTGTGTGTGTGTGTGTGTGTGTGTGTGTGTGTGTGTGTGTGTGTGTGTGTGTGTGTGTGTGTGTGTGTGTGTGTGTGTGTGTGTACATCGTCTAGATAGGATTACCCTGGCCTAGCCCAGCTTACGCAAGACCTGCGTCTCATTTTGATCTCCTGCAGTCCCAAGACACTGGCGTCTGAAAGCCCTCTGTGACACTCGACAAACCCCCTCCATTTGCAGCGCAGCGCGAGGACAATTGAGAGGCTGCCATTGTCGTCAAGTGGGTGGGTCAACCTATTCCTTCCTGCTTGCCAATCACTGTGAGTGCTTTCCAATATGCGGACTACAGTCTTCAGCCTGCGCTTGTGACCTGGCATTTTGCTGACGCCTCCCCTCCTTGCTGACAGACTAGCCACAACAAAGTTTTGGGGGACTGTTATTCATTCACAATCCCGATTGCAAATGAGAAAATGACATTAGAATTTGTTTTTTTTTGCAAGATTTTGAAATACAATTCTGTTGCCAGTGATGTCATTACGAGGCCACAAGCAGGCGAGTCAGCAAGGGAGGACGGGGAGACACACATTAGAAATAACCCGCTGTGACGGTTTGCCAAGTTCATGCCCCAAAGCCCCGCCCACCTACAGTAGGATAGCCCATCAAATCAGCCGGAACATTCCGATTCCGAGCTGGAGTGCACAATCTAATTAAGGAGAACAAACCAGATTCTCTTAAACACTTAGTGGTTTCTTTTGCCTTAAGACATGTAAAAGTTTTTATCTTTTATATGAGATTCCGTGCCGGTCATGCAACAAGTCATATATTGGGGAGACAGGGAGGACATTCAACATAAGAAAAAATGAGCATAAAAAAGAGTGTGAAAAGGAAACAGAACAAAGACATACAAGAGCAATAAAGGAGAGAGCCACACAGGAGAACCTCAAATCAGCCATAACTGACCACTGTAGGAGGGAAAATCACATCATGGACTGGGACAAGGCAAAAGTCATACAGCAAGAGAACAACAGATACCACCGCTGGATTAAGGAGTCCATGGAGATCAGAAAGCGTAGCCCAAGTACCATGAACAGGGATGAGGGGGCATACATGCTCTCACACACCTGGACCACCATCCTAAGAGGACAACTCTAACAGCAGGAGGTGTGACCAACCTGTCATTATTGACAGGGAGGTCACACCTCCACAACAACATCAGCTGTTTTTAAAGCACGTCACGCATCAACATCACAGTGACCCTCTGATGAAGACGGAAGTGACACCGTCGAAACATGTCAGGTAAAAGATAAAAACTTTTACATGTCTTAAGGCAAAAGAAACCACTAAGTGTTTAAGTTAAACAGTTAGACATAATGAACTTAATTCATATGATAAACCAGATTCTCTTTTGTCTTTTCCACATGTCATGTTGCTTGGCAACAAGAGAGTGTTTGGACTGTGTGCCTAGCCTGATGTCCTCTCTAGGCCCGTGACATGTGTATGGTAGTGTATGGTGGTGTGTGCGTGGCGTGGCGTGGCGTGGCGTGGCATTGTGTTGTGTTGTGTGTTGTTCTTCTGACCGCACACTAATGCGATGGGTATGGATGAGGCCATGTGATGATGTGGTGTTTAAGTGTCATTGTAATAATAACCCGATTATGCTGGATACATGACACGAGAAATCAGTTTATTAGACAATAACCTACCTGTGCAAATCGGATTTCTCATAAACCGATCACGGCATTAAACCAGTTATGAAAACTGTTTATTCAGTTTACATGAGCGCTCGAATAAACCGGTAACTCCAAAAACCTGATCATAAACGGCTTATTGATGCTCATATAAACTACTGATGCTATATATTAATTTGGACATTTGTGCCATTTAGTCATAGTGTCACGATTGTCTTTACAGAATTTTAAGGGGTGACATGGTTCATATAATGTCAAAAAATACCTTAAAAAGGTGCACAGTGTAGGATTGTGGGCAGAGTAGGTATAAATAGCTAAAAGCAATACACAGTGCACCTATAAATCAAGTTAGCAAAACATTTTCCCCCAGTATATAATCAAAGGACAGAGACGGACACAAAGGAAACCCACAAGCTGTTGCAAGAGTTAGATGAGGACAGAAAAAAAACTTCTTGACAGTATTACCCTGATACATGAGAATACGTATCTGAACCTGTGTCATCGTTCAGGAATGATGTCATTAGGGTAATGGCTCGTTCTTTTGAAACTCGATTGTCGGAAACTCCGGGCTGTGCCTCGGAAAAGTGCAAAAGAATGGGTACTCAAATCGGGGTTCCAAAACACAAACTCGGAGCGCTTCTGTGTACTCCGAGTTTGTTTAACATTAGTGTTGTCAGACGTTTGAATTGTCCCCAGCTCCAATAGAAGGCATTTACAACGGTTGTCGGTAGAACAACCTCGGATCTACCGACGGCAGAGTTTCAAAAGAATGAGCCGTAACACAGGGAGGCTAAGTTACATGGTGCACCTGCGGAGGGGAAAGTGGAGGAGATGACCTGGTCTAACCAGGCAGGAGCAGATGGAGAAGAGAGGGGGGGGGGGGCATATCTATGGCATCAGAGGAGAGGGGTGGTAACCAAAGACAAGGAGGAACTGTGGAATGAAAGGGGGTCTCAGGAGAGAGAGAGAGAGAGAGAGAGAGAGAGAGAGAGAGAGAGAGAGAGAGAGAGAGAGAGAGAGAAAGAAAGAAAGAAAGAAAGAAAGAAAGAAAGAAAGAAAGAAAGAAAGAAAGAAAGAAAGAAAGAGAGAGAGAGAGAGAGGGCATGAGATCATGAGATAGAAAGAGAGGGGCGAATATTCGGTATCACTTGGGTGTTAAAAATGATCTACTAGTATTGGCAGAGGACGCGCTCAACTTCTTGGAAAACCGAAAAGCTTTTGGGTGCGAGATAAAAAACGTCAACTTAAGGAAGAAGAAATCCGCACTCACAAACTGCGTCTCATTATTTATTTATATTACCACCATGTCCAAAAAGCAAACGCGTTTCGGCTAACAAGCCTTCATCAGTGCGTGGTACCTGATGATCTACGGCCATTGAAAACATTGGCATCGGACCATAGCAATGAACATGAACTGAGAGAGTACTAATAGGACATTCAAGTTCAAGGAAAACGGGTCCAAGGCTGCCCAGCTGGACAGCGCAGGTGTGTGTGTGCCTGTGTGTGTGTGTGTGTGCCTGTGTGTGTGCGTGTGTGTGTGTGTGTGTGCCTGGTGTGTGTGTGTGGTATGATCAGGGGAAAACAACAGGCCAAGGACATTACATATACTTTGATGTTTTATGAGATACTACTACTACTACACGTGTGGAAGAGCAGCACCACATTCCTGTCATGTCACCAAGGCAACCAGGTCAGAGGTCATGGAGGGGGGCAGCTGTGACGGGCGGCCATGTCTAGTCATCACCTCATGGCCTCATGAGGCATGCCAGACATGGAGTGGACTGGTGTGTGCGTGTGTGTGCGCGTGCGTGTGCGCGTGCGTGTGTGTGTGCGTGTGTGTGTGTGGTGTGTGTGTGTGTGTGAAGAAAAAGAAAAGTCCATAGCAATGAACGGGGGGGTGGGGGGGAGCGATTTGTAACGCCAATATCATGTGTGCTTGCCTTGCACATCTCCCACCTTTCTAACAAGCCGTCGCCAATATGGCCGCCAATGGAGGGACTTATACAGACAGATTTTGTTAGGCTCTTACCTGTGGTTGGTGGGAATCCCTTGGTGGGTGCCTGGGTATTGGGAACAGACTGCAGGCCCGCCAGGAGGCTTTCAGAGGAGTTCGGCCTCTCCACAGGCTTGCCTGAGACAGAGAGGGTCACAATACACAGAGCTTTTCAATATACACTACAACCTACAATGCACCTCTACACCCATTAATCAATATCCATTTTCAAGTTCAATTACCTGAGAAGGTTGCAATGAAGACACTAAAATGGCTATCAAATCAAACTTTTTAACTCAGCAATATACGTAATATATCCTGTATATAGATTTTTTTAAGACATCTACTCTACATAGTTTGCAAAAAATGGCACTAAATGCCTATTAATTTCATTTCATTTTTCAACTCTGGGCATGACTGTGCAATTATGTATAGCCATAGCTCAAGAGAGCAAGTAAGCAACTGCTTGTGCTGCCTAGCATTAATGCATTCCAAACATTATTATTTGTATCAGAGGCTTACAGTACAATACTATACTAATGAGCTGGGCACACTGGAAGCCTGAAGGCATTATACTTCTGTAATTCCCTGGTATGGACATTTTCTGGCATTGAAGACATGTCGTTGAAGGAGAACTACGGAAAGTTTCGACATGCAGTTGTATTGCACACACAATCCCTGATTTAGGCTTATTTAAAAATGGATTGAAACATCTGGACAATATCATCTCAAGAGTTATTGCTTGTGTTGCATTATCACTACTATTTGATATTGTTGTTAATCTAACAATTATGTTGATCTGCATGTTTTGTATGAATTGTACTATATAAATACAGTAAATAGTATTATAATTTACCATCAGCGAGCTTGGCAAAGTCCTTGTTGAGCAGCTCCTCTGCTGTGAGCTTGGAGAAGTTGTCATCTCCGAAGGGGTTCCAGCCGGGCTGCGCTCCAACGGCCGTGGGAGGGGGGGCAGCGGGGGTGCTGCCGTCCGATACCTGGTACACGCTCTGCTGGGAGGAGCGCGGGGAGCCCGAGGGTGTGGTGCTGGCAGACCTGCAGAACAGAGATCACACACACACACAGATGCAGTCACACGCAATGCTACGCCTGCGACCCGGGTTCGATTCTGGCCAGGGTCATTTTCCCATTTCCCCATCTGTCTCTCCCCTACTCGTTTCCGGTCTGTCTCTCCTGTCAAGGCTCTAAATTAACACCAGCCAACTCGCCAAATGCTGATAAAATATCAGTTTGGTTGGTAGAAAAGACCAACTTCCTAGCCACTTCGACCTAGCCTGATAAACCAGCCTAAATGTGAGACTGGATGCGTAATTTAGTCTGGACCCGATGAACGACACATTGTTGATGAGAACAGCCCGTTGTTTTTCACACCATGCCTGTGCCTATAGGCCGGCACTCTGACCAATTAGCGCCATCTTTCTCGTCTATGTCCTTTCCCAACGTTGTGAGCTTCGTCGCCACTCCCTCAAATCCCTGACAGCTTTGATTCAAAACAAATTCAAAACAAATCTATGCGTTGTGATTGGTTTGCCAGACTCAGTGGCACAGTGTTCAAAATATTCGACCGATGCAAGGCTAGACGACCACTCGCAGCCGAAAAATGTCGACGTCCAGCGAGTGGCGCTGGTTTACTAGGCTAACTTTGACCCATTGGTGAGTGTGTGTTTGGCAAGTAAGATCAGACTCTACTAGCCATTTTGGCTGGTATTGAGAAATGTTGATTAAGAGCCCTGCTCACGGTCATACTGCAAAATAAATGTGTAATGGCCATAAAAATATTATCTAAACCAGGGGTTCCCAACCTTTTCCAACGTGGGGCCCACTCGAAATTGTCACAAATGTTCAGGGCCCACTTCTGACCCAATAAAGAATAAAACTCAAATAAATCAATAGCAACACACACCAAAATATGATTATAATTTGTAGAAAATGTTTTCAAGGCCCACTTGGAATACCTTCAAGGCCCACCAGTGGGTACCAGCCCATAGGTAGAAAATCACTGATCTAAAAATAAATAAACGGGAGCGTCTCACTTGGACTTGTTGAGGCCGGCCTCTGCGGCGGCGGCCTGGAGCAGCTGGGTGGACTTGCTGACGGGCACGCCGAACACGGCGCTGTGGGTCACGTCACTCAGGATGCGCCGGTGGCCCGACTTGGGCGCCGTCTTGGGAGAGGAGGGGGGCGTCAGAGAGCCTACCTTGTGGAGCCCACGTCCCTACGGAGGAGAAGGGGGAGAAGCAAAGAGAATAAAATAAAAAGAGAGGGAAAGAAAAGAGAACAGTAAGGCATACTGAGTTTACAATGGCAAGCGCGATAAAAGAAAATACAAATTGAGAAGCCAAAGTTAATTTTGGAATAATCAATCAATGCCGAGAGAACAAGCACAATCGCTGGGGTAGAGAGGCGAGTCATCGATCAGACCCAAAGCGGAGAATTGATTCGTACGAGACAGACAAAAATCGTTCAGAAGCAGAGATAGTCACCAGCACCCAGTATCCATCACAGACATAGCTTTAGAGAGAAAGTGAAAGTAAAATACCACCGAACAGACAATCGTGAAAGCATGTACGGCAAAGAAGTAGTTTAAAACAATATCTAATTAACCCCTATCTTCCTCCAGAAAACACCCAGCAAAAGTTTGTCAGTGATGCTCCATCTCCGTCCCAAAGCACCCATTAAAAAAACACATTTCGCACGTTAAGTCTGATCAGTATCTGTGTAATTACATTTCTCATAATGTGCTTAAACAGGTATGTTCTGCTATATGAATGCCATACAAAGAGAGAGTAATAACTGATGCTGCGAACGATAGGTGAAAAAAATGTGTAAAAGAAGATTAAGAGCCATGGGGTTTTGTTCTGTTTAGCAGATGTCCCTATAAAATGTCAATGGAAATGGAGGTGCTATATTCATTTCATTAGATCTGGCAGGCAGGCAGGCAGGCAGGCAGGCAGGCAGGCAGGCCGACAAAACAGGCATCAGGCTGCACATTAAAAAGTCAGCGAGAGATGTGCAGCTAGGGGCAGGGGAGAGAGAGAGAGAGAGAGAGAGAGAGAGAGAGAGAGAGAGAGAGAGAGAGGGAGAGGGAGAGAGGGAGACAGGGAGACAGAGAGACAGAGAGAGAGGGAGAGAGAGAGAGAGAGAGACGCACAGACAGAGAAAGAGAGAGAGAGAGAGAGAGAAAGAAAGAAAGAAAGAAAGAAAGACAGACAGACAGACAGACAGACAGACAGACAGACAGAGAGAGCAAGAGAGAGACAGACATACAGAAAGAGAGAGAGAGAGAGAGAGAGACAGAACGATCGAGTTAAGAGAGTTGCGGCGTTGAGAAAAGGTCAGGCGGAGCCGGCGGTGAGGTGGTGTGCATGATTCGGAAGAGGGGGGGTTGAGTTTGTTTGGGAAGGTTGGACGGTCGAGCTTTACAGTACCATCGTGTCAAGGTCTTCTAGCTGCTCGGGGGGTGGGGAGGGGGAGGGTGATGGTGATGGTGATGGCGTCGGGGTGAGAGAGCGGCTGGCTGTTGAGTTGGCTGATGGGTAGGGGAGTTGAAGGTGAGGATGAGGATGAGGATGAGGATGCTGCTGCAACGGAGCCACTGGGGCAATGGGCCTCGCTCTGTACTGCGTAGACACAGGCGCAGGAGCAGGTGCAGGAGCAGGCGCAGGAGCAGGAGTAGATGAAGGCACGGCTGTAGATGCAGGCACGGCCGCAGGCGATGGATACTCCGGCTGCTGCTGCTGCTGTTGTATGGGATGCTGAACGTGCTGCTGCTGCTGTTGCACATGCTGATGATGCTGTGCACGCAGTTGGTGCTGATGCTGCTGCGCGTGCTGCTGCTGCTGCTGTGCGTGATGCTGTTGAACATGCTGACTCTGCATTTGCTGCTGATGCTGTGGAGGATGCTGATGCTGCTGGCGATGCTGTGCATGGTGTACATGTTGCTGATATTGTTGTTGCTGCTGCTGCCTTTGCTGCCTATGTTGAACATGCTGCTGATGCTGCAGATACTGGTCCTGATGCTGCGGATGCTGTACATGATGTTGAACATGCAGCTGCTGTTGTTGTTGTTGTTGTTGCTGCAGATACGGGTTGTAGTGCAGTTGCTGTGGAAACCGTTGCTGTGGAGGATGCTGCTGCTGGTGCTGGTGCTGATGCTGAGGCTGCACATACGGAGTCGGCACCTGCTGACGCTGCAACAAGTGACAGGTATTGATCTGCTGTCCCCGACCCGGACTGTGTGTCACCCTGTGAGGTGTGGTTTGGTGTTGTGTTATGCTGTGTTGTTGTGGCTCTCTGCTCTGCTCAGTGGTGTTTGAACAGGCTCAAGTGGACGCTTAAAGCTGCTGTTGTTGTTAATTAAGCAATGTGCACACACATGCACATACCCATGCACGTTTGCACACACAAACATATTTGTGCACAACCTCAGGCACGCACGCACGCATGCAGACACCTCCTCTAGCTCCTCCTGCTGTACAATTCTTCTTCCTTATGATGTACTAAACATGTAAAACATTGCAATATCATTTCAGTGGTGAACACACACAATTTCGACAAAAGCCCAAATGAGGCCCTTTGAGAGAGCTGTGCAATAATTGTTTCCCGATGTCGTTATAAAACCATTAGGAGAGATGCGACATCATAATAATGGTGTAGTCATCCACGGGCTATTGTCAAGTCTTAATACACAACGCAGACAAAACAAGCAAAGAGCAACTATGACCCGAATCTGTCAAAAATCGCTCATGTATTTTCTAGCTGTACAATAATTGCTTCGACAAAAGGCGTTAGAAAGTCATTAAGAAGAGCTAAATAATAAACTGTGTCTGTTCATCCACAGGCCATTAGTCCTAATATACAGTAATGTGTCCACAACATGAAGACAAAACAAAAAGAAAATGGCTTTTAAAAATAGCTGGCCTAGTCATCCACGAAGCTTTGTAATCATTAAATGTGACTATAATGTGCTAAACCCCCACTCCAAATAAAGCAAGCACAAAACAATTATGTCCGAGGCTCATAAACATAACCCATGTATTGTCTCTGCTTAAGACCTGGAAATCAAGGCATATTTAGTAGGGGTGGTACGGTTCACAAAATTCACGGTTCGGTTCATATCACGGTGTCAAGGTCACGGTTTTCGGTTCTCTACGGTTCTTTTTTTCAGTTCATGATAAATGGTGCACTGGGAATATTAAACAATATTTATATAACTGCAGTTACAAAGTGATGATTTTTTTGGACAGTACATGAATTGCGGTTTGCCACGGATTGCACGGTTCGGTTCGGTATGTGTGTGAATTGTACGGTTTCGGTTTTCGGTGCGGTTTGTGCCATCCCTAATATTTAGCAAAGCATAGTCCCTTTCAAGCGTTCCATTTAACATGCTTAATCTGGCTAATGAGAGATTTCCTATACTGTCCTAATGGTGGTAGCAGGGCAGAGGACAGATGTTCCGATTACTTGCTAACGCTATATTGCCAGGTTTACGTAACAGTGTTTCCCACAGAGTAGCGTTGTATGGTGCTAAGGGCTCTGATCATACAGCGTCGACGACCCTAACCCCCTGAGTGTAAAGCGGGCCATTATGCTCATACTGTGTAACTTGCAGTATGCTAGAGGAAGAACTGTACTACGATTCCTGTTAAAATCAACAGCCCTAGTGGAGCGACCAGCAGAGATGAACAAGGGAGAAAGACTGAAGCCAAATCCATAGTAGTGACTCACTCTAACATAATGCGTATGAAATAGTTCATGCTATTGTATTGACTCACTAATAGTACATAATCTAACACTGTGTGGTCCGGTTCTCGATTCTGATTGGCTGATAGCTGTGGTCAATCGAGCGTAAACCTACACCTTCCACCTGAAAATTCTATGCGCGTCTAAATTAGACCCAGCGCATCTACATCGGTAATGAGAATATGTGCAGTTGGGGTATGTGTTCATCGCCTCTTGCTGAGTTTTTGTAGAGAAGTGTGTTTTCTGGCAGCGCAACCCACACACGCACGCCGAGTAACGTTGCCGGGGTAACGGCAATCACTTCCTCAACTTGTCAACTCATCGCGGAAGAAATTTATTGTCATTAAAGCGTCTTTAAAGAAATTTGGTCAGTGATTAAGTGTAACAGTGTTAGATAAGCAATAAGCCACTTGAGTCCGTGGGTTATGCTCTATTGATAACGGGCAAGGGGACGTTTACGGCACTCCGCTTCGTGTCGTGCCCCACTCCCCTTGGCCGTTATCAATCGAGCATAACCCACGGCCTCTCCTGGCGTATTGCTTAAGTGAAGGCATTTTACTTTTGAACAGACAGGCAACTGGTACTGTGCTTGAACACAGGCTATCATATCGGCCTCATAGTAAAGGGGATCCATATGTCGAAGTGAAAAAAGACCATTTAGCCCAACCATAAAAATATCCATGCACTGAGGAATGAACATCTAAGCTAAAAAAAAAAATCATAATTTATGTCGAAGTAGAAGCAAAGAACATGTTGAAAGCCGAAGAGCATGTTGAATGCCAATGTATAGGGCAGCCAGAATGGTGCCTTCATCATGAAGAAAGGAGAGTTGTTGGTATTTTCCCAATATGTAAATTTACTTCTGGTGGCTCACTGAATGGAAGATTGTGTCCTCCTTGGATTAGGGAACTAACACAAACCCCTGGCAGAGCGCAAATAGAGCACAGTTCCTGCCAAACCAGCTCAAGACAACGCCAACACCACAGCTAACTAGGCTAAATAGACAGATGCCATCTTATCTCATAAAAGCAATATAATCATAGGGTCCATCCAAAAATATTGATCTGAAAATAAAAAAAGCATAATTAAACGTATAACACAGAATATTGATCAGTTTTGCTCCGTAATACACAGTGGCCCCTCCTCGACCCCTCTAGTACAGTCTTCTGGTTCAAAATAAAAAATACTAGACACCCTACCCGAGACAAAACACTTAACAAAATGTTCAAAGAAATGAATGGGGGGCGATTCGTAACGCCACAATGGAATGTGCTTGCACATCTCCCACTTTTTCCAGAAAAAGAGCCAATTGTCTACTGAGCAGTGCAATATAGAGAAATAGCTAGCCCGAAATAACTGCCCCAAGGTGTGGCCAAGATGGCCGCCAAGGGGAGGGGCTTCTAGAGACGGACGTTGACTGTACCCAAAANTACTGAATCAAACCAAGATAACGCAAAACACACCCACTCAATGCAAAAGTGTGTGCTCAAGTTGGGTCTCCTAAAGGGGCGTTGTCCCCTACTTCTTCTTCTCTTTTTGAGGTGTTTGCGCAAGACGTGCGCTACCACCATCTACAGCGCTAAGGGGACTTCATTGATTCTCAACCTCAGGACTCCGAAGGTCTCCTAACCGAAGGCGTTCACCCGACATAAAGTGGATACCGGAAAAGGAACAAAATGACGCTTCTTGTTAGATCCACCTTCTTTGCTGTACCTGCTGTTGGTGTGGTGAGAAGAAGGCGGCTGCCGGGTTCTGTTTGGCAAACAGCTGGGCGGTGGCCTGTGATGGCGAGGGCGTGGTCTGCACCGGTACTGGAACGGCATTGGCTGACTGCTGAGCTGCTACGGGCACCTGCTGAGGCTGCGGCTTGTGTGGTTGGGCGACGGGAGTGGGAGGGCCTGCATTCATATTCACACCTAAGCCAACCAGAACAAAATATGCAGGTTATGCATATAACTCTGTCGGTCAGGAACTAAACACAACATTTTACACAATAGAACACTATTTTCTTTTCAGCTGAACACATGAAGGGTACTATTAGATATTTCCTAACATTTAATTGCTTAGCTAATCTCAATGATCAAACTACTGATGAATGAATTATAGATGTGGCATACAGAAGTAGTCATTTAGCAGTGACCAACACTTCAATCTGACATGATGGTAGTGCGTTTCTATTTGACTTGAACAGTAGCAAGTGATTTTGAAGACACCCAGCAGTGAGTTAAATTATACACAACTGCACATAATATTAACACACATGAAATAACTCGGCAGCAGCAACATCACAGTACAAATTAAATGTCTTAAAAGATACGTAAAAGGTTATGCCTTTTTGAGATAACTGCATTTCATAGGTCAATTAATCTGTGATCTTACAGCACACACCCTACTTGTCTGTAATAATAATAAATAAAAGCCAATTGGATATACAATAGCCTGTATAATTGACAGCTTTGTGCAGATGTGTAGAATGAGCAGAGGGGGACATTCCTATGACACGTCTAGCTCATTAAGCCGCGTTTAAGAGGTCCCCAACATGCCGACAAATTGCACCGCTGGGATGACTAATCTGATGGAGCTGAAGGACCAACAGGTCAATAATGCATGACTGGCCAGGGGGGAGAGGTCTCAGGGAAGAAGGGAGGATGGGAGGGATGGATGGAGGGATAGAGGGAAGGGGAGAGGAGGACAAAAGATGATTTGAGGTTGAGTAAGAGAGAGTGACCGTGTGTGAGAGAGAGTGACCGTGTGTGAGAGAGAGTGAGGGAGAGGGAGAGAAGAGGTGTAGCTGGACATTGAGGGAGAGAGAGAGTGAGAGAGTGAGAGAGAGAGAGAAGAGGGCTAGAGAGAGAGAGGATGGGGGGAGTGAGAGGGAGGGAGGAACAGAGGGGACAAAAAGGATTTAAAAAAAGATAACTTTCAAAATGGAGAGGAAAAGACATGATGCAGAGAAAGGAAGCAGAGCAGTGAAAGACTGAATGAGTGAAAAGGAAACGTAAAGGGATGCAGCAGGAAAAGGGAAGTGCTGGACTTGACGGGGTTAACAGAGACCCAGCCTTGAAAACAGCCATGCTTTTCATCAGACACTAACACCTGCACTGGGCACACAGCCGAGGTCATTGTGTGACCGTGCCAAATGAGGAGGAGAGAGGGGACACAGATGATTAGAGGAAGGGAAAGAGAGAAGGAGAGAAAGAGAGAAAGAGAGAAGGAGAGAGAGAGAGAGAGAGAGAGACAGAGACAGAGACAGAGACAGAGACAGAGACAGAGACAGAGACAGATAGACAGAGATGGAGACAAACAGAGACAGAGAAGCAGAGAGAGAGAGAGTGAGAGAGAGTGTGAGAGAAAGAGAGAAAGAAAGAGAGAGAGAGAGAAGGAGAGAGAGAGAGTGTATGAGAGAGAGAGCGATAGAGAGTAAATAAAGGGAGGGGCTTACTGATGGGTTGGGGTGCTCCAGGCGCCGCATTGGCTCGTTTGCGGGGCGTGAGGGCAGGCTGGATGGGGAGGATGCCCGTGATTGGCTGGGCAGCCTGCCCAGCTTTGGGGCGTTGCCGTGGAGCAATGGAGGTTTCTGTGGTGGGTGTGGGGTCTGTGAGCCTGCAGGGAGGACACAGGAGCAAAAAAAGTGTTAAGAAAGGTTGTTAATCGTTGGTTATTCTACAGTGTTACCAAATCATCTTGTCAGTGCAAATGCTATGTATGTTTAAGGTCAACTAGCAGAGTGTGGCGTTGAACGTTAATAAACCTCCCTCCCTCATACAGTATCAGTAGCGTTGAGCTATCGGACTGGTCCTTTAGTTCAGTGGTATCCTGCTGTGCCTCTCATACCTGAACCAATGCGTTGACTATGAGGTGAAGACTTCCAGACCACCAGGGGGCAGACTGTGCAGGAGCACCTCAGTTACACATGTACCCCACTGACATGAGGGTGCCTCTGTTGATCAATTTGTGGTGCTCGGTTTTCATTCTGTGGTGCTGTGCCACAGAATGGTTTACCATGTATGGGAAACACTGGGTGACCTACTGTTATTTAGGTACTGGGTATTGGTTCCAGCCTCTAAAGCAATGTTAGGAGAGGTTCGTCCACTTCGTACTTTTTTAAATGATCCAACTCACCTGGCTTTGGTCTGACTTTTCTTTGCGACGGCTTCGCTGGCTTTGATTGGCTCTGGGAGTTTCGCAGGTAATGGGGCATTCTGGAAGGTGAAACACACAAGTTAAGTGAGGAGAGACTAACAACAAAAGACATTTTCCAGGGGGGTACACTAAGAACATGGTTATGTGAAAAAACAGGGGTGTGTTTCTCAAGCGCGTAGTTGCTAGCTGGTTAGCAACTTGGGTAGTTACCAATGGGAAATTGAATTGCAAACAACAAAGTAGCTAATACAGTTAGCAACTATGGTTATGCAGACATCATTTAGTTAACAAAATGAGGACTCCAGGCTCTTCTATTAGGTGGTTTACCTCCACCACAAGGTTAACATAACCTGGTTTACTATTGAAACAGCTTCTTAGCATATCCCCCTGTGGCCCCGCTTGTGGAATCCTTGCGTGCCGCTAACCCCACCCACTTTTCCCCACCCCACTTCATGGCCCCAACATAGTGGGAATAGAAATATGCTTCAGCAGCGACCAGTGACCTCATGCTGGTAAAATATTAAATAAGTCAATTTTGGGCTCTTAGAATAATAATTATGCACTGCTGAGTTCCACATTTTGAACAGCATGCACAAGCACACTAACAACAAAGCATCTATTGCTCCTCTGTGGAGGACTGGAGCCTGAAATGAGACCACTAGCAAGGGAGTGCCTCTCTAAAAGGGAGAGAAGAGAGAGCGAAGGAGAGAGAGGGAGAGAGAGGGAGAGAGACAGAGAGAGAGAGAGAGAGAGAGAGAGAGAGAGAGATAGAGAGAGAGAGAGAGATAGAGAGAGAGAAGGCGGAAGAAAAGAGAGGACCAGTGTGTGTGTGTGTGTGTGTGTGTGTGTGTGTGTGTGTGTGTGTGTGTGTGTGTGCGTGCGCGTAAGTGCGTGCGTGCGTGCGTGCGTGTGTGTGTGCGCACGTGCACGCGCGTAAGTGTCAGTGTGCCAGCTGGCAGAGACTAAAGCCATTCTGCTCCTCTGTGTAATTATGCGGGCCATTTGCAGCCGGGTAGAGAGCAGAGTAGAGCAGAGACGAGACGCTGGGCACAGGCAGCGATGAATTAAACATGACAGCAATCGAGATCCGGGGGTGCAGGAATGCAAGTAAAACCAGCAACACAACAAAACCACACTGAAGCCATTGATGATGAGGATGAGGAGGATGAGGAGGCTCAATCAACTGGGACTTACAGTAGCAAGTGGACGAGCGGTGAACTCATTAAGACAGCTGAGAGAATGATTATGAGACGCATGCTTATGGAACATGCTGATGTATCTGTGTGTGAGAGACTGAGAACGAGAGAGAGGGAGAGGGTGAGGGCCAGGAAGGGAAACAGGGAAAGAAGACAGAGAGAGAGAGAGAGAGAGAGAGAGAGAGAGAGAGAGAGAGAGAGAGAGAGAGAGAGAGAGAGAGAGAGAGAGCAAGAGAGAGAGAGAGAGAGAGAGAGAGAGAGAGAGAGAGAGAGCAAGAGAGAGGGCAAGACAGAGTGCGCGAGAGAGAGAGCGAGAGAGGGAGAGAGCATGAGAGAGGGCAAGACAGAGTGCGCGAGAGAGAGAGCGAGAGACAGAGAGAGACAGAGAGAGACAGAGAGAGACAGAGAGAGACACAGAGAGAGAGAAAAAGCGAGAGCAAGGGGGGTAGAGGAAGTCAGAAAGAAAGTAAAAGATAGAGCAGGACAGATGTGGAGATAGAGTTCCAGAAAAACAGATGAAGGTGAGAAAAGAGACGTGGAGTGTGTGTGTGTGTGCACGCGTGTATGTGTGTGTGTGCGTGTGTGTGTGTGTAGGAGAGAAAATGTGAAGAATGAGAACAAGAGCCTAAAATAGAGAAACAAAATGGTGGGGTCTGTGTGCTGATGCTGTACAGGGGTTGGACAAAATAACTGAGACCCCTGTCATTTTAGTGTGGGAAGTTTCATGGCTCAAGTGGACCAGCCTGTTGGCCAATCTTCATTAATGGCACATTGCACCAGTAAAGTGAAGTGTGCAGGTTCTTTAGCAGGGTAAGAGCACAGTTAGTTTTGCTCAAAATGTTGCAATGCACACAACATTATGGGTGACATGTCAGAGTTCAAAAAGGAGAAATTCTTGGTACGTGTGTAACTGTTGCATCTTTGACCAAGACAGCAAGTCTTTGTGATGTATCAAGAGCCACAGTACCCAAGGTAATGTCTGCATACCACCAAGAAGGATGAACCACATCCAACTGGATTAACTGTGGACGCAAGAGGAACAAAATGACACTAAAATGACACGTGTCTCAGTTATTTTGTCCACCCCCTGTATGTGTGATGGCTGTGGGTAAGTCTGCAGTAACACTGTTATGCTGTGTTTGGGTGCGGCTCTCAATGGATTAACACGTTTCTGAAGTAGCAGGTCTGCAGAGGGAGGGACAAGCAGGCAGGCAGGCAGACAGACAGGCAGACTCATAGACAAGAAGACGAACACACAAATCAACAGACAAACAGACAGCGAAGCAGACAGATAGACAGACAGGCAAGGAAGCAGACAGACAGGCAGACAGATAGACCGAAGGACAGGCAAACAGACTCATAGACAGGCCAGCAGGCAGGCCAACAGACAGATAGACAGACAAATGGGTAAACATACAGAGGAACAGACCAGACAGACAGACAGACGGACAGACAGACAGACAGACAGACAGACAGACAGACAGACAGACAGACGAGTAAACAGACAGTTAGACAGACAGACAGTCAGACAGAGCAGGACAGAAAGACAGACAGACAGACAGAGACACAAACAATACAACATAACAGAACAGAACAACAGACAGACCCAGAGACAGACTCACATTCACGTTCCGCACGGGACACTCCCGTCGTGCCAGCTTGAAGGCGAAGTGGGACACTTGGTATATATCAGGTCTCGTTTCAGGGTCAGGCTCCAGCATATATCCTGATGAGGGACACAAGAGAAGGAAGAGGTTTCAGTACATCAGTGTTTCCCAAAGGGGTACCCCTTGGTCCTCAAATACCCAGAAAAGAGAAGAAGAGAAAAGACAGAAGAGAGGAAAGAGGGGAGGGGAGAGGGTGGAGGGGTTGAGAGAAAACTAGGGAATGGAGTAAAGCAAAGTGTATTTCAACAGAATGCAAACAAAAGTATGATTCTACACAGCTGAGTGGAGAAATGATGTGATGATGTAGTCACGAATTGGAGTAGTGATGGTATGTGTCCATGTACGTGCATGCGTGCGTGTACAGACTGACAGTGATTGGGGCAGACTTTCGGATGAGACAGTGCATGTGTGAAAAGTATGGTTCTGCACAGCTGAGAAGAGTAAGGATGGCATGATGGTGTGTATTCACGTGCGTGCGTGCGCGCGTGATTGGGGCAGACTTACGGATGAGGCAGTGCATGTCGTGTGAATAGTATGATTCTGCATGATGGTGTGTATTCACGTGCGTGCATGCGTGATTGGGGCAGACTTACGGATGAGGCAGTGCATGTCGTGTGAATAGCGCGAATTGTCTGGGATGGTGAAGCTGCCGTCGCAGATGGCCACCGAGCTCTCTCCGAAGGGCAGCGTGAAGTAGCACAGCTTGTACAGCAGGCACCCCAATGCCTACACAGAACCAAACACACACACACAGTTTGCAATTACACACGGTAACACTTTATTTTGGGGATACATCTATTAGCACTAATACATACAATGTTCCTGTATAAGTAACTTGTAAGGCATGTACAAAGCAAAATCAAACATTTGTCAGGCATGTATTCGCAAATGTCTTGTTCATGCACAATAAGGGATTTATTACCAATTTAACCTTAGTAAGGACCTAGTAGGCCTTAGCATTTGCTTAGTACATGCCTCACAAGTTACTTATGCAGGCATTAACATTGTATGTATTAGTGCTAATAGATGTATCCCTAAAATAAAGTGTTACCTTACACACACTACAAGTTAATATCTACAGTTTTACTTTCACGTACAGCACATTACCTGTACAGTTAGCTGATGCTTTTACGCAAAGTGACTTATTATGTGTGGTTAGTTAGGAGCCCTGCTCAAAGGCACTTCAGCCATGGAAGACATGGCATTTGAACCAGCGATCATTCGACTCCTAGACCGTAACCCTAGCCATTAGCCCAAGGCCTGATATTTATCCACACATTTGATTAAATGGTGTAGTAGATTTGAACAATTAAACACATTGCTTTGAATTTCCACATTCATGGTTGCTGGCAATATTTCCCTTTCCGAATGTGCATTTCAAATACATCTTTAAAACATAACACTTCAAAGTATCCTCATAATAGCAAAGACACAGAGTTTTATTCAGTCTAGCAAGAACATATGAAATCTATTT
>NC_085859.1:15851866-15881866 GCF_034702125.1 Engraulis encrasicolus
AGGCCTCCTGCACAACACAAACCAGGATTTGCCTCTGCACTTTAGGCCTGTTGAAGATAGCCACCTTTACAACAGAACCCGCCTTCACAACAGCAGGTCCCCTGAAAATGTAAAATTGATTGCATTGCAAATGTAACTTCTAAGATTTCATGTCATGTTTCATGTGAAACTGTATAACATAAAAATTAGATTGTGGGCCTGATAAGACAGCCCTGGAGAGATAGATTCCTCACCCCTGCGTTAGGCCAGCCGCACATTGGCTCCGACAGCACTGCGGCGCACTTTCGCTTCCGACATCATTCGGACTACCAAACCCAATTTCACACGAACATAGCATTGATAGTCAAATGGAGCAGCGTCAACAAAATAGAACTTGTCTCTAATTGCTATCCGACATCGGCGCCAGTGTGCTGTGTTCTATTGAAAACAATGGAATCAAACTTTTGCGGAGCAGTGCGCAGCACTTTGTCGGAGCCTATGTGCGGAAGCCCTTTATAGGGCAGTGATACAATAACGCTCCTGTTGTGTCGAGATGACCTGCTTCATCTAGAATGGATGATCCACTATACCAGGGCTGGACAGGTGCTCTGCCATACAGGGCATTTTCCCAGGTGGGTCGACAGTCCTCAAGGGCTTAGGCCGGCCGCACATTGGCTCCGACAGCACTGCGGCTCACTTTTGCTTCCGACAGAAACTGTATAACATAAAAAATAGATTGGGGGCCTGATAAGACAGAGGCAAGGGCCATAATCAGCCCTGGAGAGATAGATTCCTCACCCCTGCGTTAAGGGCCGTACACACACATCGCTGCTATTTATTAGCTTCTTGCTTGCTCGCCTACTCGCCTCTCTTTCATGGAACGTTCGCTGAAAGGTGTACCCGGCGGCTGTTTAACTGCCAATTGAACAGGCGAGAAGTACCGAACTCTGCCTTCCAATTTGGTTACGTACTCTCGCTTACCCTCGCCTCGCTTCGAAGATAACACATATTTTCAACTCGGGATCCGCCCACAATCGCATCGCTTGTACAGTACTCGCCTACTCACCTGCTAGTTTTTCACTATTTTTAGTTTTTTTCTATTTTTTTTTTATTTTTCGCTTCTTTTATCGCTGGAACACATTGACATTCTATTGAGTTCATTCGCTGAGCGAGTAACTAGCAGTGACGTGTGTGTACGGCCCTTTAGGCCGGCCGCACATTGGCTCCGACAGCACTGCAGCGCACTTTCGCTTCCGACATCATTCAGACTCCCAAACCCAATTTTACACGAACATAGCATTGATAGTCAAATGGGCAGCGTCGACAAAATAGAACTTGTCTCTATTTGATATCCGACATCCGCGAATGTCCGTGGACATGGGCGCCAGTGTGAGGAGTTCTATTGAAAACAATGGAATCAATTTTTTGCGTAGCAGTGCTCAGCACTTTGTCGGAGCCGGTTTGTGTGCGGAGGCCCTTAAAGTGATACTCTCCCATTTTTGGGATTATTTTACACCTCTACTTGAGTTAAATGATTGAGTTGTACCTTTGGCCTGTACTTCCTGTCATTCTCTGAGTATGGCAGTGCAAATTTTACCTCTAAGCTAGCAGTTAACATTTCATGGGAAAGAGAAAGAAGGGGATCCTAATGAGACCAGTTATGTGTCCTCGCGCACGTCTGGTCTCATAGGACTTAATGTTAATTGCTAGCATGGAGGTAAAATTTGCACTGCCATACTCAGCGAATGACAGGAAGTACACACCAAAATTGTTCAGCTAGCGAGTGGGTTTGGCCTCGGATCTGAGAGCGTTTTGAACGCTGTGCCCTGAGTCTGGCAAAACCAATCACAACGCAGCGATTTGTTTTGAATTAAAGCGGGTGGGGTTTTGAGGGAGTGACGACGAACCTCGCAACACCGTTGGGAAAGCACATCAATGACAAAGATCACCGTTTGGTCAGAGTGCTGGCACGGTTTGAAAAAAGCATACAGGTTGTTTCATCTCAACACAATCTTCGGAGGTATCGTTCATCGGGGACAGACTAAATTACTCCGGTCTCACATTTAGACTGGTTTATCAGGCTAATAAATCAAGCTTATTTCCAAAAGTGGGAGAGCATGATCCAGTGCATGTTCCAGTGCGTGTTCCAGGCTGCTCCACCACTCAGTCGGCTTTCCTCCATCAATGACATGACTTACACACACACAGCATGGCAATGGCACCTAACAGGCCAAATGCTGGCTGTGGCTTGTGAACATTTCAGTGTCGCTCACTAACCACTTTGGTAGGCATAGCCAATGTTTGTTGTTCACCCCTTGTGCAGGAATTGTTAGTTTAAAGTTCAAGAAAAAGCTTAGTTTCTGAGTTAGTTTCTACAGTATTTGTCTGATTTATTCTAATGTACTCTATATTGTGATAATAGCCTTTGCAAAATTGCAGTTTCATCTTCTGAGCTTAGATGTAGACTTAAATCTTAGACTTATAGCCGGTTTATCAATAACCAGACAATTTCTAGGCCCCCAACAAATCTATAAGGCCTAGTAACATGATAAAGGACAAATCAACTGATTGCAAAACTATCTCGGGATAGAAAGGCTGAATGGCTAGTGACTCACACTCACCTCACAGACCACAGTGGCTAGTGGGCAAAAATAAATGTTAGTGTCAAAGCCTGCTTCCACTCAAACGTCAGGACAGAGCAAGATCACCCTCGCCCCCCCCCTGCGCAAATAGGGAAATACGTCTTCAGCAGTGAAAATCTGCAATGCATCCAAGCATTTTTGGTTTGCAAACTGTTCTTATTCACTTGACAGGATTTAAAATAAACCTCATCAGGGAGTTTGAGACTGCGTCCACAAGGGGGTTCAGGAAACATGCAGTGCGGTGTCTCATGTCCAGATGTGCAAACACATCACCACCCATGAGGAAGGCAAGCATAATGCAAGATGACAGATGTAACAATTACAATTTGTTCCCATCATGACGGGTAAAGAAATACAAAGAAAATAAGCAAATGTTGAACTGATGAATCAATAAACAACCCCCTCCCTCTGTTGCATTTTGCACCTCATTTCCACAATGTTCTGGAGAGAAAACAAGAAAAAAACAAAAGCTGAGCTTCTCCGTCATCACTCAGTAGACATGGCCAGATAAGCAGTGCCAGGCAACACATACACACACACACACACACACACACACACACACACACACACACACACACACACACACACACACACACACACACACACACACACACACACACACACAGGACTGGACTGGCACCAGAAAAATGGCTTGGGCCTTTTTGCATGGTCCCCCTCTAGATTGTGGGCTCCACCGGCGACCCGGGTTCGATTCCCGCCCCAGGTCATTTAACGAACCTTCCCTGTCTCTCTCTTCCCGTCATTTCCTGTCCCTCTGTATCTGTCCTGCCATAATAAAGGCATAAACAGCCCCCCAAAAATATATATTTAAAAAAAATGGTGGGCTCCAGCCTGAAAATGCAGAAAACCCAATAGCATTAGCCGCTGAGGACTGTTTTGCCCATGAGATGTCATTGAAGCATTACCAGTCCCCAACCCTACACACACACACACACGCACACGCACACGCACACGCACACACACACACACACACACACACGCATACACACACACACACACACACACACACACACACACACACACACACACACACACACACACACACACACACACACACACACACATACACACACACAATGGTGTACAAGTAGACCTGAGCAGACTGAGAAACTTGGCAATTGCTCCCCCATCTCCGTGAACAACTTCCCTTGGCTCCAGTGTGTCCATTCAATGCTGCCTGCTGCCACACCATTTGGCGCCATCAGGAGAGAAAACACACAAAAAAAGAAGAAAAAACTAGAAAACGGGGTATATTTAAAGGGACGGGTTCCCTCGTAAGTAACCTCGGACGAAATCTGTCATCGTCATCTGTATCAGATGGAGCGTTGCCACAGTGGGAAATGGGAACGGGATGCCAGGAAAGGAAAGGGCACTGCACTGGGCACTGGGCAGGATGCCCATCTCCAACTGGTCTGGGGTGCGTTTCTCGAAACCAAAGTCGCTTACTACATTAGCTACTTTGTTGTTTTCAATGCATTTTCCCATTGGCAACTACCGAGGTTGCTAACAGGCTAACAACTTCTCTTTTGAGAAATGCACCCCTGGTCCGTCAGCGACCAAGTGGGAAAGAAGTCCATAGGCCTACGAGACGACCGAGATGCCAAGTACTGTACAGCAGGGGTTACCAAACTTTACCATGACAAGTCCCCCCATATTAGAGTAGAGTAGAGAGAGTAGAGTATCATTTATTAATCCAGAGGTAAATGTAGGTGTCCAGTAGCAAACATACATAAACACACAAAAAAAAGTGAATTTCAGCCCAGACCCCCTCCTGACACAGGTCCTGCCACACAATTTTGTTTTCTGTGCACCCCCTTTCACAAGTCGATGGAGTTGGTGCATCCCTAAACCCTTACAAGTACTCCAGAAAACATGACATACAAATAAACAGAGTCTATTTGCCCTTGTACTATTAAAAAATAAGAAAACGGAGTGCCACAGTTTCCTGCTCTTCACTTTTTTGATGTCAACTTTATCCACACACTGTTAGAGCGCACCGTCGTTGTTCAGAATGATGCTTGGATCCACCGCAGGGGGCGGGATTCCGTTTTTTTTTTTCCTTTTTTCTGAAACCCCCCCCCATTAGGAGAATAAACCTTGTCACAAGAAATAATTGAAATTTATTTAATTTAAAGAATACACATTCATGTTAGATCAAGATGATCACGTATAATTAGTGTATTGATTTTGGTTTACTTTAGTTGTTCCATTCATTGATTTTTCATATATATATTTTTTTTGGGGTGGGGGGATTTTTAAGCCTTTATTTCTAGTTTTATATGACAGGACAGCAGAAGTTGAAAGGTCGGTTTGTTTGTTTTTTGTTGACTGGTTTTTGTAGTTGGAAAGTGTTTGATTGTTTTTTTTGATTTTGTGTTGAATTTTTTTTTGAATTGTTTTGAATTTGATGATGTTTTTGTGTTGAAAGGGGGGAAGACAAAGGGAACAAAAAGGAGGGGCAATTTGAAGGTGAAGACAAGATGAAAAAAGAAAAAGAAAGGAGAGGGAAAAAAAAGGGAGGGAAAATTTGTGTTTGAATTTGTGGTGGAATAGTGGAAAGAAAAAAAGGAAGAGGAAGGGGGAAGTAAGGGTGTTGGGTTGAGGAGGACAGGGGGGGCGGGAAAGTGTCCGGGGAAGGGACTGGGTTCGGTAAATCAAGCCTCTGGGGGCTGAAACCCCCTACCATTTAGCAACCACGGTATGGGCCATTTTTTCATTCAGTTAGTTTTATAATTTAAATTTTGTTTTTTGCCTTTTTAATACGATTCCTGACAACCTGCTGCGGCTCTATTGCTCCCTAACCACTGCCATCCGCAGGTCCAGCCCAAAGGGGTCCCTGGTTACCCCACTTTGTGCCCCGCCCTTTTTTTTTGTGAGAACCACTGCTGTACAGGACTCTAAGATTTCTTTCATGCAGTCTGATGTGATTTAATGTTTTGATGATCAAACTCGAACTGGCCCTCATAAATCGGCTTGCAAGATGTCACATGTTTTGGTTGTTTGTGTGTGTTTGCTGCACAGCACTGTAGTGCTCCTTGAAAATACGACCAGGCAATTACATTAAAAGCGATCATATTTTCTCAACGGTGGGTCTGGTTCCAATATCTATACTGTCTGTGATGCCATACCATGATCGCATTGTTTCTGTGAACCAGGTATAAAACCTATCTTTTTTCACGCATGCCCCTGCAAAAAATAGGATGATATACAAGTTTGTTTTATATGGCTTTAGTTTGCAAAAGTGCCATGACATTTTTATATGGCTTTAGTTTGCAAAAGTGCCATGAACTAATTTCATTACTTTTTTACTTTTATCTCTTTATTCTGTTATGTATAGCCTTTGAAGAATAAATAACATCAATTTGGACAGTTACCTTAGCGCACATGGAATACTAAACAAAGCCCTGCAACATGGAAAGTCTGGGGGGGAGGAATAAGAAAAAAACAAGTTTTATTGTAATGGATGGTTTTGTCAGAACTATGGTCCTCAAGAAAGGGGGGGTAGGTCATCAAAACTTTCACTCAACAACTCACATGGACAGCTTTTTTTTAGTTGTTGTTGAAAAAGAAAAACATGCCAGTATAAAAGAAACCAAGGCAAAGGCCCAATTTCGATTAAGCTTGATAACATAAAAAAAGGAGTAAAAAACATTAAGTTAACCAGAGTGCAATTGCAAGACTTTTGAAGATGCTTCCTTGTCTCAGTCCCATGGCACAATGTCTATTCAATTATTATGTGTAATTTACTTATTGAATATCCTTTATATTAAGTTGTAAAAATTCATTAGTCGCCCTTCCCTTAAAATTTTACATTTGTCCCAACATGTATCCAGTTTATCTCCACGAAACTTATCTAAAACAGCAGTTTTTTCAGTCGATAGTACAAACCTTGTTGCTTTGCACATTTTAAATTTAATAAACAAGCGGATGGAACAGTGAGGACAGAATGTTTTTTTGCTGCTTCAGGACTCGGCCGAAAGGGCAAAAGGTTTTTTTAAAACATTACGGGGGTCTATTTGAAAAGGAATAAGATAATGGACAAAGATTTTAAACGCCAAACCGACGATAATAAATCCCTGTTTAAGAAAATTCTGTTGTTGAAGTAGTAAGGTGAGTGAATGTTTCGGAGAGGGAACACAAAAAACACCTTTCCTAAGACTCCAGGAGGGCCGGGGGTTAGTAGGTGCACATTCGGCACAGCAATTGCACGGTGGTTGGCCAAAATGTGGGACTAAGTGGTTTCCCCAACCTCACTTTTTTGTCTTGCGGGACGTGAACCCCACCCCACCCAGCCCCCCCCCCTCCCCCCTACCCGTGCAATCCCCCCGCCCCCCCCACACCCCCCAATCCCCAACCCCCCCCCCCAGCACTCCCCCCTGCATGCCACATCCTCCGCCCCCCCCGCCCCCCTCCGCTCCCACCCCCCCCCCCTCCGTCCCCCCCCCCCCCTGCCTCCCCCCCCCCCCCCCACCCACCCCCCCCCGCCCCCTTTTTAAGCATCTAGTTCCCCCCCCCCCCCCCCCCACCCTCCCCACCAATCAGATTTCCTCTTTATCATTCTTCTCTCAGTCATGACTGTTGGCCCCCCCCCCCCCCCCCCCTGTCCCCCACCTCTGCCTCATACAATTCTGTTTTATAATAATAGACACCATTTGCCAAGTACCCCGCACTTGCAATGTGCTCGCGTAAAAATTAGTGCGCTACACGGGTTACCCTGGCTTGGGAAAAACACTGGAATAGGGTAAAAATGTCTGGCGGGACCATAATGTGGTGTTGGGTGGTAGATGTTGGTTGTGGCATGGTAGTTGTGTCGTAGGGCTGGCGTTTCTAGTAAGTGAGTTTGGTTAAAAAATTAACCCCACAACAAAAAAAAATACATATAAACTTCAAGAGAATATGAAAAATTTAAAGATTTACACATCATTAACACACCAATGAATACTCCGTAACAATTTGCACCATCCCACTATTGGTATTTATCGTTTGCGTACTATAGATCACGCCCTTCCCCTGCTCGCCGCCCCCCATCCAGCATCAAGAGGCCCCCTGCAGTAAACCGTCACACAATGTTACTGGCACGTTAACCCCCAGTTGCCAACTTTTTTTCTAAATGCACCCAAAAAAGGAAAGGAGGCCGACCAAAGAGGACCCCCACCCGTGATACCCCCCACGCCCCCGCCCCCTAGCGGCCCAACCCCAACTTCGATCGCTAGAAGCCATAACGTCGGCCCTGCTCATCGCCGTGCAAGGCAGAGAGACCCCACCCCAATCACTCGTGAATCGGAGTTTTGAAACGCGAATTGGGAAAATTATTGGATTGGGACCTACATGATCCCAGGCACGGATGCTACCAATTTATATTTTTTTTGTAAACCCCAGCAACTTTTTGTTTTTAGTCCTTTCCCTTTGCCTTTGAAGGAGCATCAACTTAAACATGACGCATATGAACCCCACCATTCAGAGCTAGCCAGACCGATCAGTTCCCGCCCCTTTTGAATGATCCTTTTCATATCGTTCCCCCCCACTAATCCTACAATATCTTGCTCCCTTGGGACCGTTCACCACCAGCTATTTATTGACCCCACAATGCGCGCTTATCCCTGGGCGGCAAGCAAAAGACCTGGTGGACCCACTCCGCCCCGCCCCCCGGTGAAGAACGCCCCGCCCCCCCAACACTTCCCTTCGCCTGGACAATCCCATACTTACACCCCCTTGTCGGGGATATGAAAGCGCCACTTGGGGTCGAACCAGTATCACAAAGGAGTATCCACTGTAAAACTACAAAGGGGTCTGACGCCCCCGGTCCACCCAACGGTCGCACACTCCTTATGATCCTCTTCCTGGGACATACTCTCGGTTTTTCCCTCAATCAAGCGACCCATCCCGAGCACCGACCCCGTCACAGTACTATTGTCGTTTTTTTTCTTTCTTGAGAGTTCTGTTAGACCCGTCCTTTAAGTGATCCTCTCTTCGTACAGACATCTAAAGGGATGCTATGCTTGTCCGCGCTAGCTGTTCTGAAGACCCCCAGAGGATTACCTTGTGCACTCCCCCATCCCCCCACTGCACACTACTGTACAATAAAATGTCTAATCAATAATAAGGAGGGTTCCCTTACACCAAAGGCCTTTTTGAAAGACAAAGGAAGAACAGAAAAACTAGTTGCACACAAATCCCAGTTTGAAATGGATATCATGAGAAAAGAATATAACAGACTTGGCACCCCAATGCTCCTGGCAAGAGACCGTTCACCCGTAGCTTCATAGCCACGGGAAACCCCCTTTTGTGACTAATCTGGCTGTTCCCCGTGACATCGGGTTAAAAGTGCATTGCTCGATGATGTGTGCACGTCCCGTATAACACCATCGCATCTTTTGTCCTCATAAACCAATCGAAAGACAATAACCCCTACTTTGCCAGTAGAAAAGGTTGGGGTTTTTTTCCTCTAACCGTAACCAGACCCCAACCTCCACCTCTCCTTTCTCCTCAGGTCCCCCCCCCCCCCACCCCCCCCCCCCAACCCCCCCCCACAACACACCCACGACGCAACAGGCAGCGGCTTGTAGCTTGACACTACACCCCCCCCCTGCATGACGTTTTAGGAGGAAATATGTGATATTAAGGTGCGCCCAAGATAGATTAAGCCCTCAAATTATACGCTAGTCAACAACAGGGGCGCTGAAACAATATTCAATAACACGAAAATTGAAATGATTACCCGACCGTCATGCATCGTACAAAGTTCTAAAATGGTTTTTTTTAAGTTCATTGAAGGTCGGGGCTGGTGTGTATGTTGTTTCTGTGTTGTTCTCATTGGTCGTAATGGGGGTTTTTTTAATTGCTATAGCTTATACGGGGTTTTTTTAATTTAGCGTCACGAGACTGGGGTCCACTAGAGGTTATAACGGATGGTTCCAGTTTCTTTCATGTCTCCAGCAGTGGGCCTGCGGGTACTGCGGTGTCCCCCCCCCCCCCACCTCCCCGGGCGGTGAGTTTTTGTGATTGTTTGGCCTTTTCTTCGTGTTGCGGTCACTGTGTTGTTGAATGGAGGCGGGGTAGGGAGAACAGGAGCAGTAGTTGGTTGTTTCTATCTTAGTATGTTAGTGGGTTGAGATGGTAGGATTTAGTCTGTTTGTTGTTGGTAGGGGGTGGTGGCACGAGATTGGTGTGTTGCTGATCAAATACCCTCCCAAAAAGGCTCTGCAAAAAAACGGGCAGCAAAAATGCTCTAATGAGTTGTCCGCCCTAATTTTGAGTTCACTGTATGGTGGCTTGTTTAACTACAAGGATATGATAAAAAATAATTAATAACCCACCACCAAGATGGTCGCAATTATGTTTTTCCCCCAATTTTACCTGCCAGAGTAGACGCGCAGAACCGGAGCGTAACCAAGCCCGATTGGGTCTGGTCAACTACAGGACGTTAGCAGGGTGAAAGAGAGCGTGTTACCAGTCTGAGCTGGGCTCGGGGTAGTGTGGAGAGGAGATCGCGATGCTTGGCGTGAGGTAGCATCGGTTACCAGCATGTGGTGGAAGAGAGGCGTAGCGGGGGGGGAGTCCCTTTGGGATAGGGAGGACGGACAGGGGCCAGAGGCGGAAAGAGAGTAGACGAACGAGGTTATGAAATACCACTGCAATGTGCCTATAATGATGTAGAAGGGGGAGACAGAGAACGAAGGCCCCGAACTGCCAAGTAGGACCGAGTGATATGACTCAAAAGGAGTGAGAGAGTGAAGGGAAGGAGAGGAGAGATAGGTTTGAGGAAGGAGAGCAAAAAGGGGAAAAATTAGAGGTAAAACTAGATATATAGATAGATAGATAGAGACGAGAGCGATGGGTTAGAGAGAGGGGCAGGAGAGTAGAGTAGACAAGGAGAGCAAGTACTGGAATTACTGAGATGAGGGGAGATAGAGTGATTGTTATGTTTAGAGGTACAGCGTAGTTGGAAGACATGATTATGTAGTTAGAGATGGTGGTATGTACTATGAGGGCCCGGTCGTAGATTAGATGATGAGACACTTTGATATCTAGTGTGACCATTTGCGAATTGAATGTAGTTGCTCTGTAACAAACTAGAGGAGAGGACCCCACGTCTCGTGTAGCTTTTTCACCAGAGATCACACAGTTACCCACACACACACACCTCACATCCCCTGCCTAGTCAACCCCCCAAGCGCCGGGGCCCCCCAGCGCCTGTAGAGTTTTATGAGAGATGTGACGGGGGTGAGGGGGGGGGGGGGGCTAGGGGAGGGTGTGGGAATGAATAAAGAAAATAAAATACGAGATGAGTGGAGCTGGAAGTGAACACGTATGGTGAGTGGAAGTCAGTGCGGTGGCCCTCATCACTTCTTGTCAGAGCCGGTCAGCCCCCCCCCGACTCGCCGTCGGATCAACTAGTTGTATGACTGCTTTACTAACGCCATAGTTGAACTAACAGGAAGCGCGGACATTCTCTCGTAGTCATCCCAACGTACGAAGAGCGGTAAACAAACGACAACTGAACCCGACAATCTTAATCACTGGATGGGTGGAGGTACGAAGTTGCCCGAAAATAAGCTAGCACCGTCGATCGGGAAAGTGGTGGATTTTATTGCCGATCTAGATCTCTACCACTTACCTAACTAGAGGTCATTTTTCGTGTTAAATTTCACCGCTTTTGCCCCGTACCGAGGCCGAAGGGGGGGGGCCATGGGCGTTTCGTGGCAGAGTAGGGACAATCGAGGTAAGAGTGAGGTCGCGACATGAGTCATTACTGCTCCCATTAACCTGCAAACCTTAGCCTTGAGGAGGTGTCGAACGGTCGTAAGTCGAAGGGTTCGGTAGTGGCGTGGGGACAGTGGGGGAGCGCTGAGTGGTGTGTTGTGGTGTGTAATACTGATTGGGAACGTCTAGTGCCTTTGGGGATGCTATGCGTGGGGAGCAATGGGCTGACTTTTTGGCCACTCGGGACATGGGGCCGGGACATTGACACGGTGCGTGCGTCCCTCCGCCATTGTCATTGGGAGTCTCCTGATTTTCTCGAAATTTTCATAAAGATATGCGGGACGCCCACAGGTGTTGCGGTCCCGCCACCTGAGTAGTTCTGTCAGTTCTGCACCGCTAATTATGGGGAGGGGGGGGTTGGGTGGTCTGCGTGTAACGCCAAAAAGGTTCCCTGCGGGCCAGTATTCTTGATTTCTCTCTCACCCCCTAGTTCCACAGCCTACTGTCTGCATTGCGTAACTTTTCGCTTGAAGCGTATTGTTGGAGGGTTACACACGTTTAACTCGGCGGGGCGTTGTACTTTGAATGAAGAGACGTTATAAGGTGGGTTGAGGGTAGCTTTGAGCGAACTGTAACATAACCAGTAGTATTTTATGACCCCGTTGAAATCCACAAACAGCCCTCCTGTTAATGAGCTACGCCCCCACAAACCAGACAAGGCCCCGCACAAGGGTAAAGAGGAGTTGAGAGTAGTGATTGGAGGACTGGGTGGGCCGTAGACTGATCATCATAAGACTAACATGACCATAGTACAGATATATCTCCTGCAGCTCCATGCTACGCATAATACAGCAGATTTGGAAAGACCCAAAAGAAGCAAGAGAGAGGGAAATGCTTGATATCACACGAGGACAGCAACATGGCGTAGGCCAACCACTCACACCCAGCTCGCACCCCATACCCCATATGACCCCACCGACCCCCAAACCGCCCAGTCCCATCCCCATCCGATTCGAGTGACATCCATCTCATGCGGATGTCCCACTAGGGTTAGAGTAATCAGTCTGAGTAGTACAAGTATGCGGAGACAGATGATGAGGAGGAAAGAGACACAGGAAGAACGATATGTATGTGAAGAGATCTATTACCGAAAGGAGAGAGAGTTTACTGAGAGCATGAGAGACGTCGAATCTGAGCATGAGTGGTAGATAGCTAGTTTGATGAGTATTCTGAGCTCATACGTCTCTCTCTCCTGCCTTACTCGGCCATCTCGTCCACTATCAAGGGACCGAGAGAAGCCAGGATCGGGGTGTCCCGGCGCTCGAGACCCACATGAGCATCTGAAGAAGATCTGCAAGACACAGTCGAGACATTCCACCATGAGAACACCAGCGACGACCAGAGGGCGATGAGGGCAGGGAGGGAAAGAACACAGAAGAGGAAGAAAAAGACGGGAAAGGGGGAGGCGGAGGAGGAAAGAGGGAGAGACGAAAAGGCAGACAGACGACACGAGACGAGCAAGAGAGCGGAGGGCGTAAGAACAGAGCTAGCAAAACCAGAAAAGACGAGGAACAGAATGGAGAGACCGGCAACGGGGAGGGGGGCAGGCAAAGAAAGCGGGTGAGGAAAGAGAAATACACAACAAGGACATACATAGGAGAGGGAAGTATAGCCCAGAAGGGGGACAACAGAGAGATTGAGAGAAATTAAGAATAGCGAGCAGAAGAAAGGACACCCCGGCGAACAGAGTACGCCCGACATCCCCCATGGAGAAAAGACAAAAAACACGACCCCACCCCCCACACCCCCCCCAAAAACCCCCCCCAACCACCAACACCGAAACGACCCCGCCACCACACCCCACAACCCACGCCCACCGGCCAGACACAGACACCCGAGGAGCCCCACGCCCCCACCCCCCCCCCCGCCCCCCCGACCCCCCCCCGCCGGGAGCCTAGGCTGCCCCCCGACGATACCGGACGACCGTCCCCGGAGGCTGAGGACCGAGTCGGAGTAGCGAGTGAAGAGGAGAGTGGAGAGTTTTGTATGCGGAGGAGGGGGGTAGAGAGGGGGGGAGACGAGAGAGGTTAGAGAGAGAATAGAAAGGAGGGGAAGGAGAGGAGGGGAAGAGAGAACAGAGAAGAGAGCAAGGAGGGAGGAAGAGGGAGGGGATGAGAGAGAAAGAGAAAAGAAAGAGAGAAGACCGACCTTAGAGGAGAGAAGAAAAGAAGGAGCGAGAAACCGGAGGGAGAGGGAGGAGACTAGCAAGGGAAAAGGAGAGAAAGAGAGGGGTGAGAGAGAGGAGAGAGAGGGGGAGTAGAAAGAAAGAGAGAGAATAGAGAGGACAAGCTAATCAGGAAAAAGGAAAAAAAAAAAAAACTGGTTGTCCAACGGAAAGAAAAGGAAAAAAGAGAACAGAAAGAAAGAAGGAAACAAGGACCAGCCGAGGAAGGATGCAGGGCAGGCAGGAGGGGCAGGCCGGCAGGCAGGCAGGCAGGCAGGCAGGTCAGGGTATGGGGATGAGGCAGAGGTGAGATGGAGGTGGAGGTGGAGGTGGAGAGAAACTGCTGTTCTATTTTTGAAATCAAAGGAACAGGTCTCTGCTCGCCGGGCGCCACTGTCCACCAGTAGAAATCTGAGTAATGTTCTCAAACTAAATGATGCGTGTTGGGAGATGCTATCTCCTCTCTCTCTTTCTCTCTCTCTCTCTCTCTCTCTCTCTCTCTCTCTCTCTCTCTCTCTCTCTCTCTCTCTCTCTCTCTCTCTCTCTCTCTCTCTCTCTCTCTCTCTCTCTCTCTCCCTGTCTCTCTCTCTCTTTCTCTCTCTCTTTTTCTCTCCCCATCTCTCTCTCTCTCTCTCTCTCTCTCTCTCTCTCTCTCTCTCTCTCTCTCTCTCTCTCTTTCTCTCTATCTCTATCTCTATCTCTCTCCCTGCCTCTCTCTCTGCCCATCTCTCTCTCTCTATCCATCTATCTATATATCTCTCTCTCTCTCCCTCTCTCTCTCTCTCATTCTCGCTTACCCTCCGTCTGTCTTTTGCACACAGTCTGAGGTCTCTGGTTGAAGACAAATGATCCGTTTTTTCCTCTGGAGGTGTTCTGAACTGGTTAACCTTGGGACTTTCCCAATAACCTTTTAACAAAAAAATCCATGTGTAGATGTAGATGTTCCCAATGTGCTGTTCACTCTTTCTCCTTTATATTCACCTGTGTTGCAAGTGAAGTGAAGCAAGCAAGAGCTGGAAGGGCCAGAATCTTTTTAAGGGCAGTTGAATGTCCAGGATCAGGATAAGTCTTTCAGGATCAGAGGTGGGTGTCTCGAGGGCTGTTTACAGCAATTTAGGCCCCCCACATAATTTTAACCCCTTGGCGCAGAGCTTATGTTATAACGTTACTGTCACCAAAATTGTAATGGCTATGTCTTAGTATGTCACTAAAGGCTCTTGGTAATGTCATAGCAATGTTGTTATAATGTAGTTGAGTATTTTCAATGAATAGTAAATAGGCCCGCTGGCGACCCCATCTGCAGTAAGAGGCTGCTGTTATGCAGTTTCACATGAAATATGACACGTTTTGTAATACAATGAAGTTATATTTTCAGGGGACCTAGTGAAGGTGGGGTCTGTTGTAAAGGTGGCCACCTTCAATATAGGCCTAAAGTGCAAGGGGAAATCCTGGTTTGTGTTCATAGTATGGCCCTTGGAGGACTTTATAAAATTTGAAGTGGCCCCTCGAATGAAAAAGGTTTCCCACCCCCTGATCATGCCCGCCCACCGCCAAGCAACACAGCAGTGTACAGTACTTGTGCAATATGCGGTCTCATCCTTGCCCTTTAATTCCTATGTTATCAATTCAAATCCACTGGGAATCCCAGAGACAGGGGGAGAGAGAGAGAGAGAGAGAGAGAGAGAGAGAGAGAGAGAGAGAGAGAGAGAGAGAGAGAGAGAGAGAGAGAGAGAGAGAGAGAGAGATGTGATGAGTAGCTCCATGTATTTCTCTAATGTGGGAATTGAATGCAAAGCAAACATGCCACTGCCTTCAAGCAGCATGAGGAGCATAAGTACCCTAAGCTGCACCCCAACTAAGTACTGTACAAGGGGTGCCGACAAGGGGGGGGGGGACAAAGGGGACAGTTGTCCTGGGCCCAGGAAGAGATGGGGCCCAGAATTGGTTTCTCATTATATCACATCTATTGGACAGGGGGACCTTTTCCTTTTTCATGGGCCCGGCCAAAGCTCTCAGCCAGAGAGAGTAGAGAGAGAGGTTCCATTGGCCCATTGTTTCCGGGTTCTATTATTGCAAGGGGGGGGGGGAATCCCCCTTTAAGCCAGGCTCAAACTATTCGACTAGCGATTGTGTGTCCGATTTTGGCGTCGGGGTGTCTTTAGAACTTTAGCAGCTCAAAGAGTCGCCGATCGCAAGTCGTAGAAATCAAACAGTATTTGATATTTGTGACTGGAAATAGAACGTTGGGCATTGTCTCTGTGGCTGCGAGCAGCGATAAGATTGACAGTTGCGATTCTCTTCTAGTGTGCGGTGCATCCCGACATTAAAATCGGACACATAATCGCTAGTTGTGTAATTTGAGCCAGGCTTTAGGCTGACCTAGGCAGACCTAAGGACTGTTCTATTCAATGCTTGGAATATTATGACACGTCCCTTTAGGCAGACAGGAACCTGGTCATGTTAGGTGCCCATAGCAACCTATTACATTGGCATATCTCTATATACTTAATAGAACGTCGGGCATTGTCTCGGTGGCTGCGAGCAGGGATAAGATTAACAGTTGCGATTCTCTTCTAGTGTGCGGTGCACATCGACGCCAAAACCGCACACATAATCGTGAGTCGTGTAGTTTGAGCCTGGCTTTAAAGAATCTCTGGTACAGGGGTCAGTTTGTGTCTTGCATTACATGATCCGACTTATCCACAAATCAGGGCCACTGACAGCTTTTTCCCAGGCCCAGGACAAAATAATCTGAAAGGGCCCCCCACCAAATTCATGGAATGTATGTAATGAATGGGAGCAGTCGTGGCCTAGTGGTTAGAAAGTTGGTCTTTCAATCTAGGAGATGCCGGTTCGAACCCCCCCTGACCTCTCACTCCAACCATGGCTGAAGTGCCCTTAAGCAAGGCACCTAACCCCACATTGCTCCAGGAGACTGTACCCAATACCCTGAAAAATAATAGTTGCAAATCGCTTTGAATAAAATGAAAGTGTCAGCTAAGTGCAATGTAATGTAATAATATAATGTAATGAGCGTCCGATTCTGGGCCCCCTTTCTGCCTTGACCAAACACCACATCCCCGCCAGCGGTCGACTTCCCTTCCCTGACTCTTCTATGTCCTCTTCAGTGTTGTCTTTTTTTCTCTCTCTATGCTTTTCCCCTCATGACTTGCTTGTATGTCACCACCACCCCCCCTACTCCACTTCACCCCCCCACTCCACTACAACACTCCACTCCTCTCTACTCCACCCCACTCCACTCCCACCACCACCAAAACCACCACCACTCCCCAACCCCGTCCAACTCCACCCCACCACCACCACCACCCTACACCACACCACCACCACCACCACACCACCCTTCTCCACACCACCCCACCACCACCCTACTCCACACCACCACCACCCCACCCTTCTCCACACCACCCCACCACCACCACCACCCTACTCCACCCCACCCTTCTCCACACCACCCCACCACCACCACCACCCTACTCCACACCACCTGTGCAACACTCCTCTCCACTCCACTCCACTCCCACAACCACCACCACCGCTCCACTCCACCAGCACCACCCCANCCCACCCCACTCTACGCCACCACCGTGCACCACCACCACCACCACCCCACTCCACTCCACTCCCACCCGCTGCTGTCTCTGCCTCCCCCCCCACCCCACCCCAGCCTACTCCCCTCCCCTCCCACCCGCTGCTGTCTCCGCCACCGCCCCCTCCGTGGCCTTATCTGCCATCGGGGAATCTCTGGGCTATTACTGCACGGAAGGCCTGGCGCCAGCACTTGGCCCCGCGAAGACTTCCTCTGCAGCGCAGCATGGAGGTGGCAGACACCTTAACTTAAGAGGGCTTCAGTGGCATGGTGACCCTTGGCCAGAGGCGTCAAAATAAAAGTTTTAAAAAAAGGAAAGACAATTTCCTTTCCATAAAGGTTATGTATCTGAATAACCAGTAGAGTTGTGTGCTTGTCTTACGATCAGCTGACTCTGTCCTGGTGTGATCAAGTTTGTGGTGGGTTCTTGTTAGGTTTTTATTGTTTTTCAGTCTATCTACCTCATTAAGTACAATGCAAATGGTGTAAACGCTATGCAATATCATGTACTAGTGTTGTAAAGGGGTCAGTTCTCCCAGGCCCAGGGAACGAGAGGGCCCAAGAATTGGCTCCCCATTAGATTGTATGTAATGAGTGAGGGGGCCTTCCAGATGACTTTGTGCCGGGCCCCGCCAAAGCTGTCATGTATGTGCCCTGGTAACATGCACATATATTACGTATAACGTGCATATACTGTAGACCAGTGGTTCTTAACCTGGGGTGCGGGCACCCCCTGGGGGTGCGCCAGAAATTTCAGGGGGTGCGCGGAATTTTGTTTGTGTTGAGGCTGTGACCAAAATTCTGCCTGCAAACATTATAGTTAGGCCAAATTAAGAATATATTTTGGTCCCCATTTGAAGTCATTAAGGTATTGATTAATGGCTCAAGCAAGAATCATTGTAATTAATCACTTAAATCATTTTTTACTGTGTATACACGTGTAGAATTTTGTTTTGGGGGTGCACGGCTTGTCCTCGACACAGGGAAGGGGGTGCGTTAAGAAAAAAGGTTAAGAACCACTGCTGTAGACTCATCCCTTTCATTTTTATTTCTCTCTCATCCAAGAATCTCATGCAAGAGTCTTGAACGTCTCTTTCTTACACACCCTTACACATATGGTACATGAACCCATATGGACAGACACACACGCACGCACACGCACACACACACACACACACACACACACACACACACACACACACACACACTTACCTGTTTTCTGTTATCTGTTTAGCGGTGTCAAACTAGAGTGTCTTGCAACAGGTGGGACGGGTTTACGCTGAACTAGACATTTACTGTCTCCATTTACTGTCTCAGCCCGAATTCCTTGCCAGAAATCCTCAGTGACAAACATGTGCCCAAAGAAGGCCAGATTTATGGTGTGGCCCCCTCCGGCTATCAAATTAGCCATCAGCCATCCATCACCTCAACACTTACTTAACTTTACATTAGATGCACCGTTTGACAAGTATTTATCAGCACTCACCTGGTTTCCCTCCGTTTAGCAGTGCTTGAACACTTTCTTGCAACAGGTGAGTCAAACTGAGCAAGAAATCCTCACTGACACACCCAGACAAGCATGCTTCCAAAGAAGGCCTGACTTATGGTGCGTCTAGTCGTCCTCAGGCTGTTAAAATAGGAGTCCATCCATCACCCCAATGCGCTACTTACGGATGCACTGTGTGGCTCCAGACTTGTCTAAACTGCCAGGACATCGGTCATCGTTACCGTGCTGTCCATTAACCTGGCCCAGACTGCCTTTAAAGTAATTACAATCCCTCATGGTGAGTAGATTTGCAATAACAGTGATAGAGTAAATTGCAAGTAAATTACAACCAATGGTGTACAAAAGTAGAAGAAGTGAAAGACAAACACTTAGTAAGACTTTTAAAGTGCCTCAAATACATCCTGTATAAGAGAGTTATAAGTCATGGGTTAAGCAAACTCAATCATTTGTTTGGCCGTATAATATTCACAAATTCCTTGTTCACAGCCAATAAGAGCGTTATTATTGGCCTAATCAAAGTTATGACCTATAGGCCATAAACATGTCTTATAAGTAATTTTATAAGTAGAAGTGTTACCAAAAAAACTCATCAGTTTACTATTGGAAGTCATTAGGTATAGCTGAAAAAAAATGTGAAATGTGTAATGTTGTACTTGATGAATTTACTCATTTAATATTTACTTTATACACCTCTGATTATGGTTCTCAATATTTTTGAGAGATGATGGTGCTAAAGGACACTATGAAAATATTTGAGAAAAATATATTATGTAGTCTAGATCATGTGTATGCTACAAGAATGGATGTACATTATATGCATACAGTACATGTGCACTCATTTAGATGCTAGAGTGGGCAAAAGTCGCACAGAGATTCCATAATCACGCAATGTTTACTTTTTCCCCCCTAAAGTCTGTTTTGTATCCCTGAGAAAGGAATGCCGGACAGGAACAATCCTTGATGTGCTGTTTCCTGACAGGCTCAGTGAGTAGTTATGGGTATTGTGTAAATCCGGTTCTTTAAAGAGAGAGAGAGAGAGAACGAGAGACAGAGAGAGAGAACGAGAGAGAGAACGAAAGAGAGAGAGAGAGAGGGAGGGAGAGAGAGAGATAGAGAGAGAGAGAGAGAGAGAGAGAGAGAAAGAGAGAGAAAGAGAGAGAGCGAGGGAGAGAGAAAGAGAGAGAATGATAAATAACAGTGGTGATGATGAAGGTCCCTGTACCACAATTAGCTCTCGAGTCTGATGTTGTTTTGATGGGCCGGCGATAGGGATAGGCTAAGGGGGCAGAGATAATTGCGGGCGGCATAAATGCAGGCCATAAATGGGCACTTGCACAAAACAAAATGTGGGAGGTCAAGCTCAGGGCTTTGCCAGGGGCCCGGACGCGCAGATTGGCAACCAGGGTTGCCAGATGAGACTTGATGATTTCCCAGCCCCGAAAGTGCTCAAAACCTGCTAGGGGACAGTAAATCCGGCCCAACTTGAACTAAATTCTATTGATTCTATGGCCATAATAAATATGCAGAAAGCCTGCCCAAATGCTCTTTTTACCCATTTTATCCGGAGACGTTCATTCTAAGCAGCCCAATTTTGACAGGAAACCGCCAATCTGGCAACAGCAAAGACAGACATCACAACACGAGACGGATAAAGCAGCTCGGGACGATTTTGGATGCTAATTTACTGTAGGTTTAGGATTGGATGGTGAAATTGGGTTTTATACATAATATTGCATTTGAACCTGATTTTGTCAATTGAAAATGAATGAAAATGTGACATTTGACTCCTGCTCTAGTGCATACTGAACATGTCCAATCACTGACACTACATTTTATGAATACTTATTTCATGGAATAGCCTTTTAATAAGCATGACGATTGCAGAGAATTGGGAGAATTAAGGGTGCATTATTTTGGAGATATTGAATCTGTTGAATCTGTGTTGCATGTGTTGCATGTGATAAATACTGCAAATATGTGAAAATCAAAAAAGTTAAGTCACAATCATCTACGACAAAACACGTCTTTAGATGACCAGATAGATGACAGCGCTGCTGTCGCATCATCCTGCAAAGTGAGTTGTGAGTTGTGCTGTTTGGAACAGTGGCCTAAGTGGAAGGTGCAAACCAAGTGTTGAGGAAAAATATGAAACCAAAATGAAAAGGATTTGTTGGCAGCTGCAGGACACATGATAAAACTCTTTGCCTACTGTAGTAACTGCTGGCAGTTCAGATAAAAGTTGACACATAAGCTCCAAAAGCAGAGAGAGTGGCATATGCAAACACCGACGACTTTGAGTATGTCAATCTAATGTCACAAGCTCGATTCACTAAGGGTGGCCCCTTCACTACTCCCTAATCAGTGATTCTCAAACTGTGGGCCAGGGCCCACCGGTATTCCAAGTCGGCCTTGAAATCATTTTCCAAAAATAATACTCAATAATACTAGAGGTGGGCCCCGAACATTTTTGACAATTTCAAGTGGGCCCCAAGTTGAAAAAGGTTGGGAACCCCTGCCCTAATCAGTACGAAATGGTGACATGAATGACAACGACAGAGAAGCTCCATTCGGTTTGCATTTTTACACTGTATTACAGTATGAATCTCTTTTCAAAATAACGTGTGCATTCTGTAATATCATTAAGCAAGAGAAGCCGGCTGTGTGACTGTGTGATATTACCAAAGATTATTTTCATAATAGACCGTCTCTGATATTACCTAAGACATTCGTTAGAAATGAATCATGGAAGCTAGTTTTCTCAGTACGTTCTCAGACCGCTCTCATATCCTAATGAACCTTAATGAATTATGTCTATTAGCCAATTAAGACACGCCGTTTTACATTTGCTGTTACCTTAATGGCAATGACCAAGTCGTAGTGCATTACTAAAGGTCCTTTGTTTGGTCAAAGTAGTGTAGTACTATAGTTCACTTTTCAATTAGGCTACTATTATCATGTTCCACTGGTGAAATGGTTTCCATTATGGGGCTACGGTAAAGCAAAAAATATGAATTTCAAGTTTCAGTGTTATTGTATGCTTGAACACCAAAGAGGTACACAGAAAAAAAAGGGGGGGGGGGGACCAGCATGTGTTATGCCTGTGTTAAAGTCGTCCTTATCACTTTCTTAAATCTCTCTCCTAAATAGGCCTACAGCATGTCTATATTAGGCAAAAAATCCTTAAATCCTGAGACTGCTTAGCTGTACCAACACAAGCAGTGCCTACTCAGTCATGCCAGCTCCTCCATCTAGCTTTATCTTCTCACTTGTTTACTTAAAGTGTGAGAATATATAGCATGTAGATGAAAACAGTGATGTGTAGCCCACTATATATGGAGGGAGAAACCTTGGGATTACAACAGTGTGAGGAAAACGGCGCAGGCAAAGTGTAGCACGTAAATGTGCAATTGCAATGCTGTGTGTAAAGTATGAGTATAACTATAAGTATTGATGTGACTTCGAGAGTATTATCATACAATAGTGTACTTCAGTGTTTTCCACTTAGTTTTTTTGTCTTGCGTACCCCTTGTCATATCATGAGTACCCCCTAACTTGTACTCTATATCTCAGTCTCTATCCCAATGTGACTGCTCCATACATTTGCTATTATTAGATTTTTTGCTGTGTGCTCGTGTACCCCTAGTGGTACACGTAGCCCTGGTTGGGAAACTCAGATCTAGATACTGCAGTACAATAATCTATCAACAGTAATCTATCAACAACAGAGGTGTATGGGTAATTCCAAGTTAAAGGGACACTGTGTGAGATTTTTCGTTGTTTATTTCCAGAATTCATGCTGCCCATTCACTAATGTTACCTTTTTCATGAACACTTACCACCACCATCAAATTCTAAGTATTCATTATGACTGGAAAAATTGCACTTTTCATACATGAAAAGGGGGATCTTCTCCATGGTCCGCCATTTTGAATTTCCAAAAAAAGCCATTTTTAGCTGCAAAAATGACTCTACTTGGACCATACTAGGAAATATTTGTTTATTACTCAGTAAACTTTCATGTAAAGATCAAATTTTGCAATAGGCAGCCCAGTTTCAATGAGCAGCAGAGTTGCAGTACCTTTCTTGACCATTTCCTGCACAATGTTCCTTTACAGTTTTTCTCGATTGGTTTGGCTAATTTCTCAAAACTGAGATGACATTCTCAAAACAACACGGACAAATCTCCAAACCAACTTACAATTTCCTACAACAGAATGGCATTTTTCATTGCTTTCATCAAATTTCAAATGCTTTGTACATGTCTCAAATGTTTAGTACATCTCGGCAGATGGCTATATACAAGTACCCTACAGTTGACACATTGAGCATACATTCAGCACATTTTCCAAATAAATTGACCTGTCTCATCTAAACGAATTAGATAATTCTCAGTCTAATGGTTGCCCTCTCCAAAACATGTCAGCATGATTTCATTGAGTGAGTCATCATATGCAAAGTAGTCTACACAATTGTCAAAACAGTCAAGGACATAATATTTTAAGAATTTCTTTACTGTAAACAGTAAATTCATGACAGGGTTCAACAGGCCAGATGGTATTGTAACTTTACTAGTTTGTAGAAAATAATTTTACAACCGTGTATACTACAGTTTCCTCTGTTATTTGGCTAATTTCTTGACATTTTTTCAAACGGCATTCTGTGGAAGGAATTTAGTTTCGACACACGGGTAAACTGTTTTTGGAGTGATATGAGCAAGTGATGAGGATCCATGGCGATATGCTGAACCATCCAGTTTATTTTGACAGAATGACTAAATGAATGCAAATGAGCCAAACCAATTGAGAAGGATATATGCCATTTTTATGGTACTGACTATTTATGTGGGAGAAGGTTTAGTGCTGATGCAAGAATGAGCTGTTTTGGGAGGTATATGACATTTTGCTAGTTATCTGAACTGTTGTGCAGAAGTGTAAGAATGCTTAGCCAAATGACCCAAAATTTATAGAAATGTCATCTGGGTTTCAAGAAATTAGCCAAACCAATCGAGAAAAACTGTAATGGTTGTGAGAGAACAGTCACATAGTAAGTATGTGAAATTCTAAGACTTTTTCCCCACAACTTTATAAAGCAAGTTCTACAGAAATTCATGAAAACAATCCCGTCATCCATTGACATTGGAAATGCACGCTCTGGTGTTGCTATGGACTACTAAATAATAACAATTTTGACGAAACCTCTCATTCGTCATGGGAGCAAGAAGATTGTGAGAGCTGTGTGACATACCCCAGGCCTGTAACACTTTAGAAAAACAGTCTTTAAAAGCTTTACAAACACTTTGTAAATAGTTAACCAATTATCAACAAAACCTTTACAAATGTTTGCAAATGAGTAATAGCCTACATATTGTGTTACAGTTTTTCTCAATTGGATTTGTACATTTCTCACAACAGAATAATGATTCTCAAAATTCTTTGTTCAATTGTGACTTCCTGGTGTTACCTGTGCACATGGTCAAATCAGTTTCTCATTGTTTTCGGCATATAGCAAATGCTCTCGTCCACCATGCCATGGCTGTGTACAATTCTCAGTGATTTCGTACATTATCAATTGCTTTTGTCATATCACTCAAAAAACGTTGTCACTGAATGCATGAATGCATGATCTTATCTGATCAATGTAATATAAAGCCGAATTTACAACATTTCCCATCCAATCTAAACAACATTTCGCTTCAGAAAAGATCCTCAAGAGTGTACTATTCAATTGACAACATGAGAAATTGATTTCACTAGCTTGTCCATACACTATGACACAATGACTAACCATTCTGCTGGCGCTGATACGTTCATTGACACAACAACTTGGTTTTGAAAGACAAAATAAGGGTTTTGAGCAAGAGACTCGGTTTTGCAGGTTATCCACAGTGTTTTGCCATTTGTTAAAGCTGTTTTGAGAATGAATATTATGTTTTGCAAATTGCGAGAGAGATTCGAGAAATGTACAAAACCAATTGAGAAATACTGTGACATCGCAGACACACAGTAAAGCCACAACTGTCAAGGAAATGTGTCATCCAAAGAGCAAAAGATATGGAACCACAAGACGCATCAGGCAGGCAAACGCACATCAAACTCATTTTGGAGAAGCAAATTACCACTCCACTCTGCAACATTTGTAAATGCTTTGTTTATAAAAAGTTTGCTAATAATTGTAAATAAAGTGTTGATGAAGCTTTTTAAGGGACTGTTATTCTAAAGTGTTACCAACCGGCCTAGTCAGCAGAGGGGACTTTGAAAGGCGGCCGGCTGGGCTGAGGCTGCCTGATGCTGGGTGGTGTTGGCTCACACATCCCCCTAATCAAGCTCCACACAGGCCTAGATAAGAGGCAGGGCTGGACTGGCCATCTGGCATAGCGGGCATTACCTGGTGGGCCCTCGTTTCAGATATGTAAATAGATATATATATATCATATACTATATATATACGTATATAGGCTATATGCATATTTCACATTTCTGAAAATAGGGGCCCACAAGGGTGTGGAGCCCACCGGTGAGTGTGTTCTGCACCGCTAATTATGAGGGGCCCCCTGTAAGCCAAAAGTGCCCGGGCCCTATTTCTCTCCCAGTCCAGCCCTGATAAGAGAACTTGACAACCCCTCACCCAGACGCTGGGCCTCAGCACAGAAATGCGGTCTACGTTTTCAGCTTCCATCCAATCCACTTGTGCGGACTAGGGAGGGTGGAAAAAAAAGGTATGCAGATGTGGCAGACCAGCTGGTCAAGACCAGAAAAAGACAAAATCCTGTAAAATAGTTCCAAGTGGATGAAGGGATAGATTGTTAAAACATTCTCCTTCTGTTCATCATCACGACACCAAGGAGGGAGTACTGCACAAGCCTACTGGGCTCAGGACCAGGGGCCCAAGAGCCGAGGGGGGGCCCAAGAACTCCAAGAATCTGTGCTACAATTGGTCATTATTAGTCTATATTTATGTTCGTATATTGCGCTAAAATTGCATTTCTAACTACTGTGTTTCAAGTTTTCTGAACCCCCAAACAACAAAAGCACTCTAACATCTTCGGCATCTTCTATTCGAGGCCCACAATTCCATGGAGGGGGGGGCTTTTCTTGTTGTCTGGCTTAGGGCCCCATGACGTCATAATCTGTCCCTGAACACCACAGCGGAAGCACCTCAATGTATTTCTGTTTTGTTTTGCAGATGTGTTGATACAGCAATCTCCCTGTCTAGGAGGCTATTCCAGGAAGTGATAAACCTGGCTGTGAACTTGCATACAGGATATGCTAAACCTGCTAACAGATAGCCCTCAGGGGTCATTCAGAGGTGAGAAAATAGATTCCAGGTTCTTGTATTAGAATAATCAGGGGTCCCCAAACTTTTTTTCTCTGGGGGCCACATTATCGTTCCTGACTGTGATCAGGGGCCGGGATCAATCATGTGGGCTGTATACTAGGCCACTGCCTGTTATAGCCATCATTTCTAGCACAAAATAGTTCATCGTTACAAGTGATTTGCAAAAGAAGTGAGTACTTCACATGTTTTTCAATTTGAAATACCACAGGTATTCCTTTTCATTTCTAATAACCATGTAAAAATAGCTGGGGAAGGTTAGAAAAATATGGTGATTGACAGTTTATGAGTGATACAATAGAAAAGGTTTATAGTACAGTGAGATGAGCAAATATCAAGACAAGAAACATCTGGTGATTCACAGTAGGTTAGTGAAAATTAAACTGTAGGGAGGCCTGTTGATAAAGAAAATTAAATATTTAAAATATGTATTTTATCATTATTTCTTTTCTGTGAGGATTAATTATTAAGGCCAGTTCAAATGGTGAGGTGCAGAGAGGTGGAGGGCCGGTCAAAGGGGCATGGCGGGCCGCATCCGGCCCCCGGGCCTCAGTTTGGGGACCCCTGTATTAGATGATTTACCTCAAGGTTAACGTAAACCCGTTAAAACACAGCGTTATGAATTTGTTGTTACCAGAGTGGCTAAGACCGAGTCATAGTGCATTAAAGGCCCTGTCTTTTATCATAGTCGAGTAGTACTGTGGTAATTAACCTTTCAATGACTATTACAGCGTGCCTCAGATGGTACGGCGTGCATTATGGGGCTACCTTTGGGTTACTATTGAAACAGATACCTCCCTGGGACAGGACATTAAACTAAACTAAACTAAACGAAATTAAACTAAACTAAGCCTAACTACGTTAATGAGAATATTTCTACTTCTGGCCTAGCCGAGTCGTTAAACAGCACTGCCATAGGTGTGCACAGATAGGGACGTGGTGGTGCTAAAGTACCTGCCCCTTTGCCCTACTGGACAACAAGGGCCCTTTTTAAAGGTTCCTTTAAGGGATTTTTTCCCCACAATGTACTGTGTTCCATGTTGACATGATCCTCTATGATACAAAAAGCATGTGACAATTCTGCGCTATAACACTATAGCCTCTATATCCTAGAAAGGCAGATGGAGGTTCTACATGCCCCCTGCCACCCCCCACCTCGAGCACCTCGAGCACCTGCCCCCCCAAAGGTCTGTGCACGCCACTGAACACTGCCATTTTCCTGCAATATAGGACAAAAATGTTGTTAGATGTTATCATGTGAGATGAGATGATATTATACGTGTACGTACGATTCATGTACAGTAACTACAAAATACTTCCTCCTATGGATGCACCATAATCCAGGAGGAATTTTTGATAACCTGTTTATTTGTTAAATTTCAGATAGCTTACTTGAAAGACCACATATCAGAGGAAATTGGGATCCATGAGGGATTTGAGAGACACGAGGCAATATGAAATAGCTTTATTCACAAAGATAGCACTTTGATATTAAACTCTGCCTTTTAGACACACGTATTTCGGTAATAACATCCTCACAGGCACTTGGACTCAGTAGAAGTGATTTTCAAATCAGCGTGACGGCCCAGTTATGTAAAGACAAGTCATCAAAACAGCACACGTTCCAAGCCGCACATCAAAGAGAATAATAGACAATAAGGGAATAAAGGGGAATAATATCCCATTTTCACTGCATTATTGTTGGCAGTCATGGCTGGATTGGCTATAAGGCATACAGGGCATTTGCCTGGTGGACTGTTGATGATTTTGTCCTGGTCCTCCCCTCAGTGTCGTGGTCTCAGTCCTCAGGCTGCCACAGCTGACCTCTCCAAGTCAGATTTACATATTCACTTTGGCTGTTAAGGACAAAATGGCTCGTAATACTAGTGTAGAAGACTAAATATACTGTCACAGGCTTCATGGACTGTTGATGATTTTGTCCTGGTCCTCCCCTCAGTGTCGTGGTCTCAGTCCTCAGGCTGCCACAGCTGATCTCTCAGAGTCAGATTTACATATTCACTTTGGCTGCTGTGGTCAAAATAGCTTGTAATCAGGGCTTTAAATTAACTTTTTTCACCACCAGACAAAATGGCTAGTAGATGTTGATCTTACTGGCTGAACGCACACTCATCAATGGGTCAAAGTGGCTGGTTAGTTTGGTTTTCTACCAGCCAAACTGAATTTTCACCAGCATTTGGCTGGTTGGCTGGTGTTAATTTAGAGCCCTGCTCGTAATAGATGACTAAAAATGTTGTCATGGGCTACAGTGTCTTACTCAATGCCAGGCGCCGGGCCGGTCTCGGCTGTAAATACCCCCACCTGATTTTTTGTCACAGTCCAGCCTTGTTGGCAGACTTCGGATTCCATTCACTTACTGTGCAGTAAAAATAAATGCAGTGTTAATTCAACACTTAAGGAGCACTCTGAGACGAAATGCACTCTAGAAGATGTTCAATTGACTCTTTATGTGTTGAATTAGGGTTTTTTTTTTACTTACAGTAATACTGTGTGGTGTCGAAGTTCCCTGTCAGAGGAGATGGCGGGTCAGATAAGATCGGAACGGCAATGTTAAAAAGACTGTTTGCTATCCCTTGCTGAGCCAGAAAATCCCAGTTCAATATTGTGTCATATAACTACATACACAACACCAGCAGCCGATAGCACAGGAATGAACAAATAGAGGCTTAAAAACACACATGGAAGAGGTCCCCATAAATCCTCAAAACAATAATAAAAAAAAAGAAACTGTGTGTGTGTGTGTGCGTGCGTGCGTGCATGCGTGTGTGTGTGTGTGCGTGCATTTGTGTGTGTGTGTGTGTGTGTGTGTGACACAGCACACATGTGGACAGATGAGATTGTGTGCACATGTACAAAACCTGAGAAAAAGAAAGGGATAGACAGGGGAGTGGGGGATGACAGGAGAATGAAACATGAAGGAAAACCAGAGAGATGGAAAGATTAATAAAATGACCACCCCATGGATGAAGAGGCAGCTATTGAGGAGTGAAAAGAGAGAGAGGGACAGAGAGAGAGAGAGAGAGAGAGAGAGAGAGAAGCAGTAGCACAATATGTGAGAGCATTCAGCAGTTGGACTAATACATAAAGTTTGTTGGGTTCAGTTTCAACACAGATGCTTAAGGGGTCAAACATACCAAAGCCGAACGGAACGGTTGCGGGAGGAACGCAGTCTTTCTGCTTAGTTTCGGCCTGTGTGTTTTTCTCTGCCTTTCACACTGACAGCGTCGGCGTGCGCGGCCAGTCCTGTTCAAAACCCCCTCACAATCAAAGCTAGCGTGCTACTTTGCCATTCATTTGAATGAGACACCGCCGGTCACCGGCGTGAAAAATACACTCGAGTTCTATTTTCCAAATGCAGCGCGGCGCAGAGCCGGCTCCCGACTACCGCCGGTTGGTGTGTAAGGACAGATATGTTTTAATGTATTTTCACGGACGCCGGTAAAAATCGCGGCCATTCCACGACGCTTTACCGCCCTAGTGTGTAAGACCCCTTAGATGGCCCGTGGCCCCTATAGGCNACAGGCTGCTGTGGCCTCCCGCAGAGGGCAAATTTCACAACAAAAGGAGGAAACACTTTACTTGACGCCGGTGTCATATGTATGACATAGCAGTGTCATAACATTGTCAATTATGTCGATATCAAAAACATACTATGACTTTGTCATTAAGTGAAATTCGGTTATGATAAAGACAGGCCTAACAATGTCAACTTTCCATGACCATAAAACGTTTATGACATTGATATTATGTTTATGACTTGTTCGTGACTGTTTCATGACACTGTTTTGACACTATTATGACACTGTTATGTCATACGAATGACGCCGGCATCAAGTAAAGTGTAACCCAAAATGACATAGACGGTGGCATAATTACCTACAAGATTAAGGATAACATTGTCTGCCAACGGTGTTAACAAGAGTATTAACAAGATTAAAAACTGTACTCGACATTACAGATTCATTTA
>NC_085859.1:15886866-15912383 GCF_034702125.1 Engraulis encrasicolus
TTGCTCTCTCTCACACACACACACACACTTGCTCTCTTTCTCTCTAAGTCTCTCTCTCTCTCTCTCTCTCTCTCTCTCTCACACACACACACACACACACACACACACACACACACACACACACACACACACACACACACTTGCTCTCTTTCTCTCTAAGTCTCTCTCTCTCTCTCCCCTTCACCTCTGTTCATCATCCATCTCCTCTGCTTGCCTGTCATAAGCGACTGCAGGGGAGAGGAGGTAATGTAATGTCTGCGGCTCCGGCGAGCGCCTCTGAATGACTATGTCATGTAAACACAAACACACTGCCGTCGTTTCACGACTCAAGGTCAGTTATGATCCCCCCTCGCATCTCCCTAGACTCCAGAATATGGCTGAATAAGGCATACGTCAAAAAGGCCCCTGGGTATTGGCCAAACTCTGCTACAGTAAATAACTGTTGGTGTAAAGCATATGGATTTTCTTCTTTTTTTCTTCTTCTTCCTCTTCTTCTTCTTCTTCTTCTTCTTCTTCTTCTTCTTCCTCCTTCTCCTCCTCCTCTTCTTCCTTTTCTCTACTTACCCTTTGTTTGAGATATGGGCACTGCTTACTCTTAATATTGTCAGTCGAGCTGTAGACCAACAAATACTAACAAATGAACCATTACAAAAAACAACATCTTGACTCCAGAATATGGCTGAATAAGGCATACGTCAAAAAGGCCCCTGGGTATTGGCCAAACTCTGCTACAGTAAATAACTGTTGGTGTAAAGCAGTGTTTCCCAAGCAGGGGTACGTGTACCACTAGGGGTACGCGAGCACACTGCAGGGGGTACTTGGAAAAAAATTATTATTATAACAAATGTATGGAACAATCACATCAGGACCTAGAAAGTGATATAGAACATGAATTGGGAGGTACTCATGGGAGGTACTCATGGCACAACTAAGAGGCTTAGGGGGTATGTCAGACAAAAAAGGTTGGGAAACACTGGTGTAAAGCATATGGATTTTCTTCTTTTTTTCTTCTTCTTCTTCTTCTTCTTCTTCTTCTTCTTCTTCTTCTTCTTCTTCTTCTTCTTCTTCTTCTTCTTCTTCTTCTTCTTCTTCTTCTTCTTTCTCCTCCTCCTCTTCTTCCTTTTCTCTACTTACCCTTTGTTTGAGATATGGGCACTGCTTACTCTTAATATTGTCAGTCGAGCTGTAGACCAACAAATACTAACAAATGAACCATTACAAAAAACAACACCTTGACAAAAAGCTGCACACAACTAACAATACACCCACGAAGGACAAAAGACTTGGTTATCACTTCATCTGGAACACACAGCGAGAGACAGAGCCGTCGCTAGCCATATGCAGAGTACGCAGAGTGCCTAGGGCACCAGCCAGTGTTTGGGGCACCAACCACTTTGCCTCCAAAATTGGGGCCTCTTAAATTGAGATTGACTTAAAAAATCATGATTTAAAAAAAAAAAATTGTTACAAAACATATGTTTCTTAGTTAGTATGTAAGTAGTATTATTAATTTGTGCATGTGTTAGTATTATTATTCAATTATGAGGGGGGGCCTCCTGACCAGTTATGCTTGGGGCCTCCAAAACCTTAGCAGCGGCCCTGGCGAGAGTGTCATGGAGATGTTTACTGCTCCAGGCCTCCTGCATCTCCAAGATCTTGAACATTACGTTCATTCCTCTGCCTCTGACTCACCTACGCAGAGATTCCAGGTTGTAAAGGAGAGCAGGGTCACTGACAGCTTTTCCTGGGCCCAGGACAAAGTCATCTGCAAGGGCCCCCCACCCAATACATACAATGTAATGGGGACCCAATTATGGGCCCCCTGTCTCCCTGGGCCCGGGACAACATATCCATTTCCCCCCCTTGTTGGCAGGCTTGAAGGAGAGTATTATCTAATCGCCAATATTGATGATTTTCGATACTTAAGAATGCCCCACGATACGCCATGATTTGATTCAAACATCGGCCGTAGGATCGATGCATCAATAAATATCGATTATTATTTACACCCCTACTGTCGACATTGCCATTCCCTCTTTGATGAATAAACATCACAAGTCTTGTATATCATGGCAACATTGCAATGTCATTACAGAGTCTTATGTAACAGATTAAGACTTGGTCATGAGCATTTTAAGGTTTTTATAACACATGCTCTGCTTGAAGGGGTTAAGGGAATTTTGTTGTTGTGTCTGGGTGTGTCGACTGACAGGTCTCAAGCTGTCCAGTCTAGACATATTTTCAGGCAACTGGTTTCCTGTTTTGTTGATCATTAGTCAGCATAAGAACATTAGTTCAAGTCAGATGTGTCTTGCCAGGAACGAAAATGTCAACGTGTCTAAACTTAAGGTCTGTATTTTTCTGAGAAGTCTCCTTGTGACCACCGCTAGCTTTAATAGCTAATCCAGCGCTGGCCTGTCCAGAGTGAAAAATTACCCCAATTCCCTTCATGTCTCCCGCTGCCAAAGTGAATAGAGTGTCAGAACCATGAGAGGCCACCTCATAGACCTTGGACACAATTTGTACAATGTCCATCAGAATGCATACCGTGCAAAAACCATAGGCCTGACACTGTAGCTGACATGTACATACTGTACATTGTTGGTTTGGGGGGATGAACTGCTCGGAAAAGTTATGATATTGTCATGTCAACCTCACGTAGCACGTCTGTGTTGCGTTGTAGTGTTTTGTTTGTGCTAATTACACTCAGGGCTTTGCACGTCATACCCAGTTGACCTTTCCAAGTAGTATTGTGCCTGTATCGTATCTGTCTTCCAGTCCATTAGCAACAACACGTCTTATTTTTTATTTGCTGCAACGTTTTCATTTTCGTTTTATTTCCTTTGCGAGTTCCAGTCATAGCCCGTCCATGGTCGTCACGCTAGGCCCGGGCCCAGGAGCAAGGCCGTAACCAGACATTTTCAAATACCAGGGTCAAATACTGCATGCTGTAGGCCTACTGCATAATGTGCATTTGGAATGCTTCAAACACTTCAGTCAAACCCTTCACACGGTTTTCATTAATCACTGCTTTGATGGGGGTGCCATATACAGACTGAATTTATCATTGTTGATCATATATCGCTTCTCATCATAGATGAATTTTACAATTCTGAGAAAAAATACAGAGGACATGACCTCTGTGTCCTCAATCGTAGTTACGGCCATGCCCAAGAGCAGAGTCTTTCACACTAACCTTCCCTATTTTGCTTTATTAAGTTGTCGTGTTCCTCTTGACAAACTGTTATTACAGCTCAGTCTCTATGCTTGGACTCCCGGGATAGCCGGCAATAATTCACTCAGATTGTGGGTGTCGATAAGCAATTATGATGATGGATGCGAGAGCACGTGTCTGGTACCCTGGCCCGGGCACAAAGTGATGCTGAGACCATCTCCTCCTCGGCAGGCAGGCAGTGATCCTTGACTGCCACCAAGGCAATGCATCCAGCTGCTGATTCAAACTTTCTGTGCTTCTCATTTCACGCACATATCTCTCTCTCTTCCTCTCTCTCTCTCTCTCTCTCTCTCTCTCTCTCTCTCTCTGTCTGCTGTGCTTCTCACACAAATCTCTCTCTCTCTCTCTCTCTCTCTCTCTCTCTCTCTCTATTCTCTTGTCCTGTCCTTACTGTCCCATCTCCTATCCTATCCCACCTTGCTCTCTGTTACGTGGCCCTGTTTTTGCCACTACTAGCCTAATTATGGTTGTTTGCCACTCATCACTCACACTGATTGGCCTAATTGCTTTGCTTCCTTTTCCTCCTGTGATTGAGTGAATGGGTGCAGGTGTGCCTGTGGAAGCCACCACTCCGATTGGCCGAGCTGTGGATTATTCTGGGGATAAAAGCTCCAGCCTTCAGTCTCCACTCTCTCTCTCTCTGCTTGGCTCTCCACGCTGCACGACGCTCTCGCAGAAAGCTTTTGGCAAAGCAAACCTTCTTTAGACCCATCTCTCTTTTTATATAATTTGTCTTTTATTTTTAGATATTTAAATCATGTAATGGTGGAAGGTGGTGTTTTTAGTTTCTTTACATTTTAGCGCACGACATAGGTTGAGTTAAGGAGGTAGGAAGCTTGCGGAAGATTCACGCTGTTTTGTTTCGAGGAGGTCAGGTAGTAGTTTGGATTTTCAGTTAGGTATTACAATAGGCTTTTTTCTTTCTCTCCTCAACAAATCATCTCAGTTCCATGTTGATGCAGGCATTCGATGCCAATTTTGTTAACCTTGTCGTTTGAAAATTAAAACATCACCAATTTGTTGCCCCAAACTGGTTTTCCTGGTCTCTTATGTTCCATACCCATGTTTTGTCTGACTGGGTTTGTAACATAAATGGGGGCTCGTCCGGGAGAGAATTGATTAATTGGCAATTAATTAATGTGATTTTAATTAATCAAATTTTTCCTCCCGAAATCGATAGATCCGAGTTTTTTGAGGTTTTACTGTCACAGCGCTGCACACTGCACTAGTATGCGCTGTCTTTCCTCTGTGTAGGATCTTTTTTCTCTGATAGCCAGGTAATGATGGGTAAGTGTTTTTTGTTTGTTTTGCCAACAGTTTTCTCTGCCGTTTCCTCTCGCAACGAGGTTTGATCTTGACGAGTTCATCAAAGCGCCGGACGGCCAGCTTAGCATAACTCGTGACTAATTACTACGCGTTGCCGGTCATTATAAAGTAGAGGTAGGCCTACGTGGCGGCATCCCGAAGGATGATTAACAGGTGCAGCTCATTGATGCATGGCATAGCAGCTGTGTATTCGGCGAAGTAGGTAAGGTAACTCCTAAACTCCTGGCCACTCCCATGAAAAGCTTGCTTGATTGGAAGCGTCTCGCTTAGGGAAAAGGAACTGGAGTGGGAGCAAACTTAACTTCACGAACAAGGAGAGCAAGAGAGAGAGCCGCGAGAGCATAAGCTTCGCGTTAGAAAAAAAAATGTTGGAACACGAATACGCTATAGGTTAAAAAGGAACTGGAGATCCAAAGTCGAGCTGTTAGTTCAGCTTACACTGAGTTTGATGTAGCTCGCAAAATTATAGTTGTTCAGCCGTCATTTTGAACGCGTAGGTACAACTTTAAACTTTAAAATGGTCAGCAGAATTGTGGACGGTGGTTTGACAGTGCGTTCCACTGATGGGCACAGGAGGCTTACTCTTCCTTGCCGCTTGGTGAGAGAAAGCGGTAGGCTATTGGGAATGTATCCTTAAGTCCTCGAAGCCTAGAGACAAAAATACAGATCGTATCAAAAAGCTGACTCGCTAACTTATGTGGAGTTTGTTGAGAGAAGGAACTTCTTTTCGAGCGTTGGTTACAAGCTGAAAAGGTTACCACTTTTCAGGCTTTACGCAGCCTACTGATCGTTGAGGTTTTCACTAACAACTTGTCACAGGGCGTCGCTACCCACTTAAGCGAGCACAAAGGTTGACACCGTTCCAAGCCACCAAGTTGGCAGATGGGTATGTGCTTGCTCTCAAACGCGACTTCTCTGTTAAAAATAGCGCAAAGTCAAGCAGATCTGTTAAAAGCCAAACTCCTAGCCGTTCTCGCACTCCTCCGCCATAGGACAAATTCAAGCGCAGGCCATCATCTAAACTCCGTTCCAACCTGCGTCTACTGTAAGAAAAAGGGCCATGTGATGGCTGACTGTTACAGATCTATGCGTAAAGACCAAATATATCCCGCAATTTTGGTTAAAACCGAAACTGGTCTTTGTGTTTCCAACCTTAAAATGGACGAGTTATGCAGTCTAAACTAAAGACTGAAAACCCTATTAGAAATGGGTAATTTTGCGCCGTTTATCATGGATGGCACTGTCGCTCTACCTGGGGTGCCTGGCGAGTTTTCGCCTATTTAAATATTGCGTGACACTGGAACTTAGTATTTCAAGACGTGTTGCCTTTTTGCGACAGTACAAAATAGGAGATGGTACCCTCGTTGGGAAATTAAAATGGGCTATGTTAATGTACCTTTACACAAGGTCGCTCTCGTCCGAACTTATCACTGGGAATGTCGTAATGGGAGTTCACCCCAGTCTCCCCGTTAAAGGCATAAGCTAGGCCTACTTGTAAACGACTTATTTAGCCGGTGAAAAAAAAGTTTTCCATGCCCAATATTGTGTCTCCTAAATCTTCATTGGTAATGATGACATGTCCACGGATTACCTTGAAGTCTTTTCATCCAGCATTATTACACGCGCCATGGCGCAGTGCGTAAAAATTGGTAATTCAGATGTTGTGGTTGATCTTTTACACCTTTCTTGCACGTCCGTCGGCTGATGGTGTCCATGTTGTCTTGCGTTTCTCTCTCGGTCTCGGCTAAATTGCCTCTTAATCGCAAGCAACTAATTAAAGAGCAAAACGATGACTCTCCTCTCTCGCCACTGTTCTCTGAGGCCATGTTCAGAAAGTGATGTTGGTCTCCAAGGATTTTGTACAGATGGCGTTTTAATGCGCAAGTGGCGGCCGTTGACTGCCCCTGCGCATGAGGTTTGGCACGTAGTGAATCAAAGTAATGCCAACCGCTTATAGAGGAAATAATAAGTATAGCTCATGATCACCACTTTGCGGGACATCTGAGTGTCAAAAATACTATAGACCGAGTAATTACAAAAAAAAATGGCCAGGAATTAAGTGTGATGTTGCAAAGTTCTGTAAGACCTGTCATCTGTATCAAGTGGTAGGGAAACCGAATCAGGTCATTCCGCCTGCCCCATTAAAGCGGAGCAGTGTCTTCAGAACCACTCGAACACGTTATATTGGACTGCGTTGGCCCTCTGCCATAAGCCAAATTCGGAAACCTATATATATGCCTACTTGCAATTGTGTGTAGTATAACATGTTTCCTCGAGGCCATTCCACTTAGAATGATAACAGGACCCATTATTGTGAAGTCGCTGCTTAACTTTTCTCCGTGTTTGGTCCCTCAAAAATGGTTATAATAGAGCAAGGCACAACTCGTATGTTCAAAGTGTTCAATCAGGTCATACAACAGTTGGCGATTCAACATGTCATGTCGAATAGTTACCACCCGCAGTCTCAAGGCACTCGAATGTTTTCACCAAACCCTGAAAACTATGCATTTTGTCTTAAATTTCAGCGTCGGGGACAAGGGGGGTTTTGATGGCTCTTTTGCTATAGTCTACGTAAAGTGGTCCATGAGAGCTTGGGGTTTAGCCCTGCTGAGCTTGTCTGGGGGCCCACTGCACGTAGGCCATTGAGAGTTCTGAAAAATGCATGGCTTACTGAATCGACTAACCATGACCTAACTGATTGTGTGTGTAAGATGCGTTATAGGCTCCAGCGTGCATGTCCACTGGCTCTGTCTCTCAGGAGTGAATGAAGAAACTATGACCGTGAAGCTGTGTTTCGCCACTTTTCTCCTGGTGATAAGGTAATGGTTTTGATGCCTGTGCATGGGCTCTGCTTTACAAGCTTTGTGCGGGGCCCTATCGAGTCAAGTGGAGTGTAGGGTAGGTGATCTGAACCTTTGTGATTGCCACTCCTAATCGCACGAAAATAAAATGCTTATCCCACGTTAACTGGTAAAGCCACTTCGCACGACACACAGTCTGATACGCACACATCCGCCTTTAATGACAGTAACGGTAAGCGGTTGCTGTCCACGGCACCTAGTGCTGAAGTTGCCGCAATACCTGCTCCGCTCGCTCCAACTGTCCTTTCTAATCTGCCTCCTGATGCTCCTGGCCCTTCTGTTGAAGTGATAGAAGGGAGGCTTTAAAAATTGAAATCTGTCAGGATCTATCCTCGTATAGGCCTACATATCTCACCTCCGAGTCGGAGGCCAACGATTTAGCCGCTTTGCTCAAATCGCACGAAGCCTTGGATTCCGACATTCCGCGCTGTTCTAGTGCATGACATTGAGGTCGAGAATACTATATCAATTCAGCACAAATTCACACCGCGAAAACCCTTTTAACGCGCAAAATACTGAAGCAGGAACCAAGTCAAATTCACGCTGGAAAACAATATTGCTTTGGGCAATAATCGCCAATGGCGTTTTCTTTGACAGTTAGATCCGAAGCCTGACGGCACACTCAGGTTTTGCAATTTCACTTTGACCCCGCGTGGCTAAGACTTTTGGTCTTCGTGGACCATATTCCTGCAGAATGCGCTCAGTTGGTTTTCAAAAACAGTCCTGCTACATTTCGGCAACTGACGATCATTAGCCTAATGTGTTGGGTGTAGTGTCAAATTAAGAGTTTTTTTTTGTTCTCTATATAACCTAGACATCCAGCACATTTGTGATCGTGGTATGTGACTTCTAACTTTTTCTGTCCCGTGTGTAATCACTGGCCTTATTTTCAAATAAGTTGTCGAGTAGTGGTGGGCTATTTGAGGTCTGTATGTAGGCTATTTAGCCAATTTTAACAGTGTTATGTATTGAGGTTTGTATGCCTAGGCATTTGGTCTGTTAAAGAAAAAAAGTTTTAGTTTTGCTTGTAAAATTGTGTGGTGTGAAGTTTAAAAAAGTGGTGTAAATGATACTCTGAAATTGAGCCTATGGCTTCTTGGTTATTGCAATTTTGATTTGTACCGCCAACTTATTTCTTAAGGGTGGGGGTGTTACGTGGCCCTGTTTTTGCCACTACTAGCCTAATTATGGTTGTTTGCCACTCATCACTCACACTGATTGGCCTAATTGCTTTGCTTCCTTTTCCTCCTGTGATTGAGTGAATGGGTGCAGGTGTGCCTGTGGAAGCCACCACTCCGATTGGCCGAGCTGTGGATTATTCTGGGGATAAAAGCTCCAGCCTTCAGTCTCCACACTCTCTCTCTCTGCTTGGCTCTCCACGCTGCACGACGCTCTCGCAGAAAGCTTTTGGCAAAGCAAACCTTCTTTAGACCCATCTCTCTTTTTATATAATTGTCTTTTATTTTTAGATATTTAAATCATGTAATGGTGGAAGGTGGTGTTTTTAGTTTCTTTACATTTTAGCGCACGACATAGGTTGAGTTAAGGAGGTAGGAAGCTTGCGGAAGATTCACGCTATTTTGTTTCGAGGAGGTAATGTAGTTTGTTTGGATTTTCAGTTAGGTATTATAATAGGTTTTTTTCTTTCTCTCCTCAACAAATCATCTCAGTTCCATGTTGATGCAGGCATTCGATGCCAATTTTGTTAACCTTGTCGTTTGAAAATTAAAACATCACCAAATTTTTGCCCCAAACTGGTTTTCCTGGTCTCTTATGTTCCATACCCATGTTTTGTCTGACTGGGTTTGTAACACTCTCTTTGCATTATACAGTAGTGGCGCCAGACCAAAGCAAACGACCCTCCGACCCGACTCTTTTCCCTTGGCCCCCCGAGACACATCCAGTCACCGGGAGGAAATGTGTGGCGTATGAGAGTGAGCCCACTGCACCCCTCCCCCCACACACACACACACACACTTCTTACACACTTCATACACACCAGCCACACCCACCGTCGTCTGCTCACTACTTACTCACTAATAGGCGAACAATAGCGGTGGTGTCAACTTCAGTCAAGGCTAGAGTGTGTTTTGCAGCTGATCATATCTCTGACTGTTATGAACTTGGTTGTTAGGCTACTGTAAAGCACTAAGCAGGGTGGAAAAGGGGGAAGTACAGCACACATGAATAATAAAAACATGTGAATTCATTTCTCTTGTTTGTTATATCATGCTCAATTCTGGACAGGAAGAAGGCCTTGTGCAGAAGCCTGTTGTTTTGACCGCCCAGCCACAGTGGCTGGCTGACACAAATATTTGTCACGCTCGAGAGATGTCAAAACACATACCTCGTACCATGAGGGTTCATCAAACGGTTGCACGAGCCTGTCGCCACTGTTGCCCCTGTTCCCCAAACAAGACTGGCCTGTTGGCATAAGGGCTGTCAGAGGAGGCCGATGATGGACGCCATTGCGCTGAAATACAGTGGAACGTCCGTCTCCAGTTTCCCTCTTAAAGGTGCAGTGTGGAGGAGGACTCAAGGCCATCTACTGTGTCAGTACAGTGAGTGAGTTGCTTGCAGGTCTGGTCAATGCTTTAAAGATGATATCTTGTGCACAGTAAGAGCTTTGCACATTGATGTGCTGCAATGGAATGTGAAATAAATGTGAAATTACGTAATGTTTCAGCATATAGATTGTCATTTTTTTCTACAGATGATGTGTTGAATATGCCTGCAAACCTGACGAGTCTGATGAGCCTGCCCTGAGAGTCATGCTGTCATTATTCATTATTATTTTCATTATTATTTTTATTCATTATTATTTTCATTATTCATTACATTACACTTTACATTACATTACATTGCATTTGGCAGACGCTTTATAAACAAAGCGACTTTCAAAAGATCACATAATCAAGCCAACGTCACAAGCAAATACAAAGTGCACAGGAACTATACAGAACAACAAATGCAGTTGCAAAGAGGGGTTAGTTTTTTGTTTTTTTATTAATTAATAAAGAGTACATACACACATACACACACACACACACAAACTAAACATCATGTCAAGAGTCTGCAGTGGGGCTAGGCCAGCTCAAGCATTAGTTTAGTAGCTCCTCTCGAAAGAGGAAGGTCTTTACTTCTTTCTTGAAGGCTGCAAGAGATGTGCTTAGTCTTGCTGCCTCTGGGAGACCGTTCCACCACTTAGCTAACGCTTTTTTATCCAAATCAACTTACAGATATTACAGGCTATTGGTTACAGTCCCTGAAGCAATGTGAGGTTAGGAGCCTTGCTCAAGGACACTTCAGACATGGATGGAGGTGTAAGGATTGGTAAGGGCGGGGTGCGAACCTACAATCCTATGATCTACCCTCCAACTCCCTTACCTAGTGTTTCTCAACAGGGGCGGTACAGCCACCCAGGGGACGTTGGGGAGCTCTAGGGGGGCGTTGAGAAGGATACAGCTGAAAGGGGGCGGTGCTTAGTTGCCATTGGGGGGTATGAGCCCATTTAATTTTTTAACACCAAGGGGGGCATTGTCAGGCTTATGATGAGGTCAAGGAGGCTTTGGGAGGCTAGTGAGGAGGCCAAGTTGGCATTTGATCAAAAAAGGTTGAGAACCACTGCTCTAACCATTACATCACGGCTACCATTTCACTTTTGATCAATACACCCTGAACATCTGGAAAGGAAGATGGTCTGGGAGGTGTTGTCTCCAGAGCTGCTAAGGCTGCAAATAGGATTCACAGACGCAGGACGCTGGGCCTGGCCATGACCTCACCACCTGCCACCAGAGAAATCAAGGCTGAAGCCTGAGGGCGTACGCTAGCAGAGTTCCAGCTGTGCTCACCAGGGGTGCATTTCTCGAAAGCATAGTTGTTAGCTAGTTAGCAACTAGGGTGGTTGCCAATGGGGAATTGCATTGAAAACATCAAAGTAGCTAACAAAGTTAGCAACCATGGTTTCGAGAAATGCACCCCAGCAGAGTGCAACTTTGGGCAAGCTAAATATCCCTTCATCTGACCTATAGATGACATTTCTGCAATAAAACTTTAGGGTACTCAACATTTCTGGGTTCAGTATAGGGGCCTATGGGGATCACGACTAGACTACAGGGCTAGGTCCAACCCTGCTGTGGGGCCCCTCATATTGGCTGACAACTTCAGTATATTGACTCTGAGATACTGGTAGTACACTGTAAAAATTAAATGTTCCCTGAAGAATCTTCCGTTTGCCACTGTAGGGGATCATCTACATGAAAATCTAAGGGATCATCTAAACAACATTTAGAAAATTCAGATAGACTTTTCTGTTCTTCAAAAAAACTTCAAGGATCATAATTTCGGCTGTGTATATATTTTCTTCAACTCTACCCTGCCCTGCCCTGTAGCATAGAGCCAGCCAACTGGGTCACCTGGTCTTTGGGGGTCAAAGGTCATGTCAAACCCTGGAGGAGAACGACATGTGGCCAACCTGGCAGGCAGCCACAGCATCAGATCAGGAGGCTGAGAAAGGAAGGGAGGGAGACAGACAGGCAGCCAGGGATTTTACTATGGTAAGGAAGCCCAAGAAATGAGGAGATTCGTTGCAAAATTAAGCATATCGATTTTGAAACATTTAGTGAAAATGACATTTTTGTATTGGGTATTGCATTGCAATGTTTTCCATAATGCATCTTATCTAGGTTTTAAAATGTTCTCAAAATATGTGAATGGCAATAATTCACACATAGATTATTTTTTTAATTATTATTTTCAATAATAAAATGCAACAGTCAAAAAATGGTGCTCACATAATTTTGCAACAAAACTCTTCAAATAGCCTCAAAGATTTTCAAGATGCTAATCAAAATAAATTGTTCTACGATATGCGTCCTCACCAATGCAACAAAGTGGGATCAATTCCAGTCTCCTACATGGGCATGACTTTTTACATGTTCCCCATTGAACTGCTTTTATTCTGGACCCCCGCGAGTCTCCTAATGGAGCATGGCAGCTCACAGACATGCAGCTTAGCATCTTGCGTCAAATCGATTTGGACGGTAGGGCACTAGGTTGCTACGCTGGCGACCCGGGTTGGATTCCGGCCTGGTTCATTTGCCAATCCTTCCTCATCTCTCTCTCTCTCCACTCATTTCCTGTCTCTCCTCCACTATCCTGTCAGAAGTAAAGGCAAAAAAAGCCCTTAAAAAAGATTCTGAAAGAAACTCCTTACGAGCCGTCTCCTTATTACCAATGGCCTCTGTTAAGCTTCATTCACACACTTTACCCGCTTCTCGCTCAAAATCCCAAACATACATCTAAAACCAAAACAGACTGTTAGTAACAAAAGGAATGAAACACAATACAGACGCAAAAAGCATGTCAATAAGAAGAAGAAGAAAAAAGAAAATGGTCCCAAGATAGGGCTATGTATTATGTAACTGTGTGTGTGTGTGTGTGTGTGTGTGTGTGTGTGTGTGTGTGTGTGTGTGTGTGTGTGTGTGTGTGTGTGTGTGTGTGTGTCTGTGTGTGTGTGTGTGTGTGTGTGTGTGTGTGTGTGTGTGTGTGTGTGTGTGTGTGTGTGTGTGTGTGTGTGTGTGCATGCTGTGTAGAGGTTCAGACTATCAGTGTGAACATGTTTGTTGGGCTCGAAGCCACTTTTTAATCTCCATCTTAAAGGAGGCTAAAGAGGGACATTCACTTAAAGCAGTGTTTCTCAAACTTTTTCAGACCAAGGACCACTTTGTCTCCCCAAAAATGTTCAGGGACCACCTATCAACAGAATTGACAGCTGAGGGGAGTTAATTCGACACCGCTTATTTCGATGCAGATCACTTACTTTTTATTCACACACTTGTCTTGTGGTGAAAATCAGACTCCAGCTGTGTTTAGGTTTGCAATTATGTTATGAATATAGCCTACTGCTAGCTTGTCTTGGAAAAGTAGAAATCCCTTCGCGGACCACCTGAGCTCTGTCGCGGACCACCAGTGGTCCCCGGACCACACTTTGAGAATCACTGCGTTATATATAGTGGAATAGAGTTCCATAATGTGCTGCCTTTAGTAGATAACGCATTTTGGCTAATAGAGGTTTTCCTGAAAGGAATGCAACATCTTTATTGACCATTGCTCGAGTACTCGTGTTTGACTGAGAGAGTAACTAGTAGCAATATGTGTGAATCTGTTCTTTCTACATAATGGCCTACCTGGTAAGACACACCATTGTTCATAGCGGAGTTGTGTAAGGTAAAAGTAGAAGTACTCTTACAGATGTAAAACAACACGTACTGGACTGATATTACATGGTTTCAACTTTGCAATGTCATACTACTAGTGTTATACTGTAGAAGAAGATCAGGACACTCGTGCTGCAATTTATTAACAAAACAACGTTTCAGCCCGTATGGCCTTTCTCAAGTTTTTTCAAAAAACCAAAAAACTTGAGAAAGGCCATACGGGCCGAAACGTTGTTTTGTTAATAAATTGCAGCACGATGGACAAGAGTGTGCGGTACCTTCTTCTACAAAATTGATCTACCAGATACCTGCACCTCGAAACCTCTGGTGTACGTTGGTTTCCCCCTTCAAAAGATAGATACTACTAGTGTTGTCATTACACCAGTAAGAGCACTTCTACTTTATACTGCATAACTTCTACTTTATATAACTGCATTCCCTACACTGCATTGCATGGAGAAATGTATGGTTCCTCGAGGCATAGACAGGGTTTTGATGAACCCTTTGGATTTAGATTTGGATTTTCAAAATCATTAAATGTAATCACAACGTAATCACAAGTTGATCAAGTAGATGCTTTCCTTCCTTTTGCCTGATTTGCTGATTTTTTTTAATTTTTAAAAAACACCCAATCCTGGGGTTGCTGTGGCGGAGCGTGCTAAACCCCCACACATTTGGGCTTCACTTGCATGACCAAGAGTTGCACCCAGGGTTCGAATCCGGCCCGGGTCATTTGCCATGCCTACCCCGTCTCTCTCTCCACATTCACTTCCTGTCGCTCTTCACTGTCATATTCGAAATAAAGGCGAAAAAAGGCCATAAAAAATACATTTTTAAAAAAAATCCAAGCTAGATGATCAGTCAGATTGGAAGAGAACAGTATGCCTAATATGGGTGTTTAAGAAAAGAAGGTAGTCATGCTGAATGCATGCATAGGGCATGTGTCATTCTCCATAAATAAAAGCCCTTCAGATTTTACATTCAGGAGTGAACATGGACTTTACACATTCGACTTGACGTTGATGCTGCTGTGTCATTGCTCCTGACCTCCCAGGAGAGGTGTGGAACACATGAGCTTATCCCCCAGGCTTCAAACCCCTCCAGCATGTCTCATGTGTGACAAATTACATGCTAAAGTCACTTTTACATGTATAAATCCCATGGAAAATGAGTTACCGCGCTGAGATGTTGATACAATTTACACCTTTAAACCATATGTCTGGACCAACAAAAAAGCTATTTCCCAAGTGAAAGTAATGTGCTCACCAATGAATTGACAGCGGACAAAAAATAACAAGCCCAGCTCCTCACGAATCAGGGGTTGTTTGAACTTATTAGCTTGTCAAGGGGGTGAATTAGTGCGGTTGGTTTTTCCACATATGATCTCAGCCTGATTGACAGTCACCTCTGACTGCAACGGCTGAGGTAACCATGACCACTCACATGCATATGGTGCACACACGCACAGGTGGAGCTATAGGGGTGGGAAGGGGTGGCAAGCAGGGCTCTTGCCCCTGGGCCCCCTCCAGTATTGGTGGTGGGCAGGCCGTAATATGCATGGGGTTTCACCCTGGGGCCCTCTGTGCAATTGTTCCGCCACTACCACACAAGCACACACACGCATGCACGCACGCACGCACAGACAAACACACACACACACACACACACACACACGCACACACGCACACACGCACACACACACACACACACACACACACGCACGCACACCATGACTTACACATTTGCTTTTACTACATACCGTATGTACCGGTAGAACTGCTACTTTAACAACACCAACAGCTCACACTACACTACACAGGGGAAAACTCCCAATTGCACGCTCCTAATTGGCTCCATTAGATAAGGGTCAGGTGTGCTCAAAGAGGCCCTTTATGCCACGGCACAAAACCATCACATAGGTCTCCATATGAATGCACTTAACTTGCAGCACTTATCTGCAGGCCATGCTGAGATAACCTGCGGAGGCCCAACTCAACCCCCAAGTGTAATTACCACCAGGCTACACTGTGTTGACCAAATGAACGCACCCCAGCTCCACTCTCATGTTGTCGGTTTTGTTTTGTTTTTTGTTTGGAACCCCCTTACTTGGTACAATGTGCAGTGTTCATTCAACACTTAGAGAGTGAATTTGTCATTTTTTTCTGGTTGGTCCTACTCTATTTTTATTGAACTGTAAGTTACACTGTGTTGTGTTGACCAAATGAACGCACCCCAGCTCCACTCCCCACAAAATCATCCGTTTGACCCCTTACATGGTACAATGTGCAGTGTTCATTCAGCACTTACATATAGAGTGAATTTGTTTTTTTTTTCAGATTGATTCTACTCTATTTTTTAAACTGTTAAGTCCACTATGTTGAATTACCATTACACTGCGTGTGTTGAGTTACCAACCCCCTGATCCTTAACCCACTTACACAGTAGACTGTGGTGTACATTTTTGTTTGATTGTTTTCAGGCAGGAATCGTGTGCCAATCACATTTTTTAAGTACTTCCATTATTTTCTTCCTCATGAAGCTGTGTAAAAAAACTGCAATGTTGAAACACCATTATCAAGAGATCATGGGAATGATCCGAAATGAAATGTAGCGTCAGTTTGTCAGTGTTAGTTCTGGCCAGGGGTGCATTTCTCGAAACCATAGTTGCTAACTATCTTAGCTACTTTGTTGTTCACAGTGCAATTTCACACTGGGAACTACCCTAGTTGCTAACTGGCCAGCAACTATGCTTTTGAGGATCTGTACATTTTGCAGCGCTAATTCAACACGTGGAGTTGAATTTAGCACTCTTTGTCTTGAGCCAACGCTAGGGACACATAGACGTGAATGTGGCCAAGCAAAGCGAATTTCGCCATTCATTCCAATAAGGGAGGCGACGGCAAGCAAACAGGAGCAAAGCGAGACAAAATTATTCTACCAATTCCGCCTCGCTCGTTTCGCCTGCGATGTGCAGAGGCGATTCAAGGGTCACCTGAGGCCCCAAGCAAATATACAAAGGAACGAACATTTGAACCAAAATCGCCACTATTGCTGTGTAGCCTCTTACTTCAGATGGGGTTGCTGGCGGGCCTATTCACTATTTACTGAAAATACTCAACTGCATCATAACATCATTGCTATGACAGTGCCGAGAGCCCTAAGTAACAGATTAAGACATAGACTTTACAATTTTGGTGACAGTAAGGTTATAACATAGGTGCTGTGCTAAGGGGTTAAAGTGCCAGTTGTTGTTCACCATAGTGGTTAGGGGGCAAGATGGTGACAAGATGCGACTCAAGAGGCTATGTGTCCCTGGCCTGGTCCTGACCATCCCATAATACTACCATTTCATTTCGTATTTACGGTCTGGCGTTTGTTTGCTCTGAAGCGATTGTAGGAAGCAGGAGGTTTGCACTCCTGTTATGTTATGGTTTGAAATTAGTGGACACCTCTCACCCAATCGCTGGCAGTTACTAAACAACAACATAGCGCAGACCAATGGCTCTGGCGCAGATGTGTACGTCATTGTCACGTCATTGCCCCTTTCGCCCCCACGTGGGGGGCGTATTCGCTTATTGACTGTTTTCTGGGGGGGGCGTTGCGATCAAAATTCTACTGCTCCAGGCATTCCACAGAGAAGCACGGCCAGACTACAGTAGTGGAGCCAATCCTTTGGTGGAAGTACGGAGGATGGCTCGCGAGGCTATGTGTCCCTAGCGTAAGGGATGAATTAACACTGCATAATTCAATATGTACCCTCCAAGGGTCGGAGGGACTGTATTAGTGTTGCACCGATACCAGTATCGGTGGATCGGCACTAAAATGGTGGTATCAGTATTGGCGAGTACCAACAAATAGGGCACCGATATCATTAACATGTGCTTGTATGGCACTTAAACAGCCTTGAAATTAGTTATTTCATATAGGTTTTTAAAAAGTATAAAAAGTTTTGCTTGATTCACTTTGTATTAGTCTTTTTCCTGTTTCACAAAGGTAGGCAGCAGCCTGAAAAAGCCATGCAATGATTTTACATTCAAGTAGTATGCACTACAGCCCGGTATCGATATCGGTAAGGTATCGGGTATCATATCGGGGCCAAAAAATGGTATCGTGCAACACTAGACTGTATAGTATTAGGGGTCTGACACACCAAGGCGGTAAACCGTCGCGGAACGGCCGCGTTTTTTACCGGCGTCGGTGAAAATACATTGAAACATATCTGTCCTTACACACCAACCGGCAGTAGTCGAGCGTCAGTGACACGGGAGCCTGCTCCGTGCCGCGCTGCATTTGAAAAATAGAACTCCAGCGTATTTTTCACGCCGGCAACCGGCGGTGTCTCATTCAAATGAATGGCAAAGTAGCACGCTAGCTTTAGCTGTGGGGAGGGTTTTGAACAGGACTGGCCGCGCACGCCGACGCTGTCAGTGTGCAAGGCAGAGAAAAGCACGCCGGCCAAAACTAAGCAGAAAGACCGCGTCCGTCCTGCGACCGTTCCGTTCCGCCTTGGTATGTTTTGGCCCTTACATGCAGTTCAATAACTGCATCGTATGAGCTCCAGCCTTGTCCAGAGATGGATTGAGAGTGAAAGATATTCAAAAAAGAAAAGAGGAGGAAAGAGAGGGCGAGAAAAAAGAAAGGCGATCGGATTGGAGGAGAGGCTATAATGCTAGCATGTGGTTCCACTCAGAGTGTAATGAGTGTGATTTCCCCACGACCTGATAACTGTGGAACGCGAGCGGCTTGAAGTCTGGGCCCTCGCGCTGCATAATCTCATCTCAACCCTTGCCTCCGCTTCTCCACCCCTCTTTCACCCCCATCTTTCCTTCTCTCTCTCTCGCTCTCTCAGTGTTTAGTGTTGCCAGATTGGGTGGCTTTCCGCCCAATGTTGCTGTTTAGGATGGCCGTCTGCAGGTAATCATGGGTAAAAAGGGCATTTGGGTGGGTTTTTCTGCAGATATAGAATGTAGTTCACATTAGGCAGGATTCAGTGTTTCCAGGCGGGTTTTCAACATTTTTCAGGATGAAAATCATCAGTCTCATCTGGCAACCCTGCTCTCTCTCTCTCTCTCTCTCTCTCTCTCTCTCTCTCTCTCTCTCTCTCTCTCTCTCTCTCTCTGAAAGGCACCCTCACAGGCTACATACAGCTTCCCACTCACCCCAACCCCCTCCAACACCAACATTGCGACCAGGGCTGAACTAGGGGGGGGTGTCAAAAAATAGCCAGGGCATTTTAATTGGCATAGACCAGCCCCTCACCCAGCCCCCTACTTTCCCAATATAATGATTTCTTCATTCCACTATCTCAGGGCTATTCAAATGGCGACCCTGGGGCCAAATGCGGCCCTTGGACAGCAAGGTTCTTGTGGGGGACAATATGGAAATATGGAATTCTTTTTTCTGAATTTAGAGATAAAGTGTACAGGTTCTGTATCAAGCTGAAACAGGACACAGGACGTTAAAATGCAGGAAATTACATCTAAGAAATTCTTTCTGGGGGAGGACCCCCAGATCCCCCACCTCAATGAAGTGTCCCCTAGTTTTTTCATTGACAGTCGGCAACCATAATACATACGTATACTTCGGCCCCTTTACTGGTAGGAATTTGAAAAACTGGCCCTCGATGACATTGAATTGAATACCCCTGCACTATCTGTATTGGAGATGGAAAAATGGATCTGCCCCATCTGAATTGAAAGGGACACTAAATGAACACAGAAAAAAACAAACAAACAAACAAGATACAAAAGCATCAGGGGTGCGTTGCTCGACAACTTCGTCGCTAACCTAAGTTAGCAACTTACTTGGTTGCAATGCTATTTCCCGTTGGAAACCTAGTAAGTTTCTAACTGGTGGTTAGCAGCGATGCTGTCGAGAAAAGAGGTCCAGCTCTTGTATGTACGCCATAAAACCAGTCCAGCCCTGATTGCGACCCCCAGCACCACCAGTCCACCCATGCCTCCCTCCCCTCCTTCTCCAACAGCCTTGGGCCACACGGGGGAGGGAGGGGGGAGGAGGGGGTGTGCAGGGAACAGAGCATGCCAGAGGCCCTATGGGAATGGAGCCAGAACTGTTTCTTAATGCCACCCCAAGCGCCCCACTCCACCCCACCCCACCCCACCCCAGCCCCGACCTCACCATACCATCGCCCTCCACTTTAAGCCCCTCTCTGATAATACACATGGGCAGAACAGCTAGCGCTTGCTTGCTCCTGCGCTGCTTTTTTTAAAACGAGAAAATAAAGGCCTCCGTTGCATTCATTGCATACATAAACATGATGTATAGGGGATTGTATGAGGGGCCCGTGTGTGTGTGTGTGTGTGTGTGTGTGTGTGTGTGTGTGTGTGTGTGTGTGTGTGTGTGTGTGTGTGTGTGTGTGTGTGTGAGAGAGAGAGAGAGAGAGAGAGAGAGAGAGAGAGATAAGCACCCTAAGTTGTTATGTAATGCTTCACCAATAGAAAAGACTGAGGAGTTGTTGTGCAGCAAAAACAAACAATGGGTCACACATAGTACCACAGCTACTAGCATGTACAATTTCACCTGAACTACAAACCCCTCAAGCAACTTTCTGTTGGAGCCAGTATCAGCCAGCACATCGCCAGCTTAAAGCGGCAATATTGCACAAGAAATCCTTTTTAAAACCCATTTCGTATTTTCACTTGGGCACCTATACACTTGGGCACCTATACTATAATCCAGGGGTGGGGAAACTATGTCTCGAGAGCCTTTTACGGCCACGGACATCTTATTCGGCCCCCGATAATTTTAATGTTATGCAGATTTACGTGAAATATGACATGTTTTGTAATGAAATCTTAGACATTACATTTGCAATACAATTTAGTTATATTTCCAGCGGACCTAGTGAAGGTGTGGTTTGTTGTTAAGTTGGCCACCTTCAATATAGGCCTAAAATGCAGGGGGAAATCCTGGTTTGTCGTCATAGTACGACCCTTGGAGAACGTCATAAAATTGGAAGTGTTCCTCGAATGAAAAAGGTTCCCCACCCCTGGTATGAACTAACTGCTCCAATCATGTACACAATAGAAAGACGTACAAAAACGTACTGAAAAGAGTACAACACACATTCATTCAGTTTGTTGTCAAGAATACTGTGTCCATTGTCACACTGATCTGGCTACCAGTGCTAGTCAGAAGTTGAACAGCTCAAAAAATGTTTATAGATGTGGGTGCATGAAGTGGTGTGCACAGACATTTTTGGGGGCAGGTGCTCTAGGGTGGTCAGGGGGCATATGAACTTCTGGCTTCCAAACTAGGGGCTATATAGTATATCGGTAACGCTTTACTTTATGGTACAGTTACCATATGTAATTACTGTGTACTTTCTGGGTAATAACGGGGTAAGAGAGAGAGGTTACATGGTATCTAGCGGGTAAAAATGGGGTAATTACAAAGTAAATACCATTAATTGGGTAACAGCAGGGTAACAGTGAGAAGATGGTTTGGTTAGATGGTTACAAAATACACAGTAGTTTCATAGTAATTCTTAAGATATCCTCCTGACTACCAGGGGGAAAAAAGTTTAAAAATCTTTGATTTTTTTTACTCCCCCAATTGTTTGAAGGCAATGAGATTGACAACATTTTTTTCGAATTTTTATTTTTTATTTTAAAGATTTAATGTGTCCATTACAGTGGACATTGGAAGGCCGTACATTGAAAATGTACCTTAATTGCTATCAATCAATCTGGATGAAAAAGCATATCAATCAGTTTAATAATTAGTAAATTTGAGCATTTATGAGTTTACAATGAGTGTTTTATTGGTTTGAGGTGGAAACTGGATGTGTCTGTGACCATTATCATTCATGCAGGTCATCTCAAGTCAAAGCAATTTTGTTTTAAGCAACTGGACTTGCAGTTGAAGCTTGAATGACATGTGGTCCCTCAACTGAGAACTTTCACCAGAGTTGACTAATTTTATAGTTCTGATGTGTGAAATATGGGTTATTATCTCTGGAACCAACATGTGTTCATGTCTATAGGATTAATTTAGTCTTAATTTAATTTTTGGTTGAAATATTGTCCTGCAAAGTTCAGACACACATCAGAGTCATGCTCCACATGGGGTGACAAATGCATCAATAGGGAACGTTCTGCTTGTTCTGATTCTACTTTTCCTGCTTGAAATGAATCCTAAGAGGTCTCTGAATCTTCAGCATCTTCTGATACTGACTTTCTGACTAGAAAAATACTAACAAAATGGAAGATGTCACTACCAATGTCCATTTTAGAGGACATTTCTTTAACGCCTAAATATGGGAATTAAATAATGTTACATTCATTTAGAAATGGTTTAATTGTGCTCTGAAGAGATTGAAATAACATATAAAGATGATGTTTTAAGACAATAATTGCCCACTTTAAAGTATTATGCATTTACTTTCCCTTTAGCCAAAAGCGGCCTATTTTTAATGGACACCATTTTCCTCGCAAAGAAATAGAAAGTTCCCAAAACCCCACCCCTACACACATGGTATCATTGGAAAGCTCTGAATGTCCTCTTCAAAGACCATTGGGAGTTAGCACAGTAGTGTGTATGGGGTGGGAGATATTGCGGTTTACAAATGTCTAGAGAGGACAAAAATGAACTGCTGGTAGTCAGGAGGATATGTGTATTAAATAGTATTTACTTTGTAATAACCCCCTTCTTACCCGCTAGATAACAAGTAATTGTTCTATTACCCCGTCGTTACACAGAAAGTACACTGTATTACTGTACCGTAAAGTAAAGCATTACCAGTATATCTACTGTATCGGGACAATATTGTCACATGCTTTTAATCATCAAGCATCTGTAGACTCATGGGCGTAGATTTGGGTAGGGACGGTCGTGACAATGTCACAACCAATATTCAAGGGCTATAAAATAGTCCCTACCAATGTTTGCCACATTAATAATAATAATTTAAAAACCCGAAATAAATGAACGAAAATCTACATTGATTAGTTTATTTCAGTAGGGCCTACTGCGCAGTGGTAGCATTCATTTTAAAAACATTATAAATTTGCTGTTATGATATGAGAGATTTCGTCGGTTTATTCGGAGCAATGACCCATGCCGCTATTGGCTGCATCGTATACTACCGGGCGGCCAAGGTAGCCACGCGGAAGCGTGGTCCATGGTGCTGAAAGTGAATGCATCTCTCGTATTGGAATTAAACTCAAATGGCAAACGTGTTTACTTCTGAGTTTGACATTTATAATGAGCCTCAGAGAAATTCTTGCCTCCAAAAACAACCAAAAGGACGACTGACACAAGAAGTCATTTCGCTACCTCGACAGTAAGTATAGTGGACCCATGAGTTAGCCTATTCATATTACGCAACGCATTTGTTGCATCGTTTGGCCTTCAGCTAAGTCTTATATCTCCTCCTCCCCTCTTTTTCGAGTGCAAATTTTAACTGTCTGTAGGATTAGCCAACAAAGCCCTGGCAGGTATGCAATGAACAGGGGAATGAGAAAAGGCATGGAAAGATGCTGGTGATGGCTCCCGTTATAATTAGTTAGTTACAGACATCCCAAGTTCCAAAAACTACTTTCAGGGAGACAGGACTACTTATTGACCCTCGACACCCCCCGACAATCAAAAGACCTTTGTGTTAAAACATGTGTATATTCATGTCCTTTAGGCTATATCGTTCAGTCTGCATAGAACATCTACCTACTATTTTTCCTAGGAGTTTTGCAGGGCGCCCTAGTGCGCGCGCAAAACTATTCCACGGAACGCATGCCGCACGACTCTCATTATCTTTCTCTGTCCCGCATTGCCAATTGGAAAGAAAGCTAACTTGCATAGTCTAAAATCAGGGATATTTTATCTGACTCACGGGCATCGGGGAGCCGCTACCAATATCAGAGAGACTTGGTTTGTAGTTAATTGATGTGGTCTGGTGGTTATAAAGCTTGCTATAGTTGTTACTCGTCACTAATTAATAAAAACTGCATGGGTCAGAAGACATGCAAGCCTAGTGCAGGTTAAATATCTGCTTTTTTATCACCATGTAGTTTTTGTCCTGAAATCAGTCATAGCATAATTAATTTTCTTCTGATCTAAACAGCCTACACCACCATGGCAATGTGACTATTCTAGGCCTCATGTTTGTTTTAAGTGGAATCTTTTCATGAGCATTTTGTTTGATTTTGTAGGACAAAAAGAAGTGTAGTGACAAGCAGGAGGAGGAGGGTCTGGCAGAGAAAACAGGGCCTACAGGTGGTCAGGTGAGTTGTAGGATAGGCAAAATGTTAGTTAAGAGCAGGCATAAGTAGGTTTTACACTGACTGTGAATCAGAAGATCCCAGTATTAACTATTAATTTTGAGCTTACCTGTAATGTTTGCTGAATTTTGAAAAGGAAAAAGTTAAGTGTTCTTGAACTGTTCTGCTGAGTAGCACATGACTGTGTCTGGTTTTATAGGCTACATGGGTTCGATGTTATGAGGAGGGGCAAGACACTGGCAGCCAACCACATGAGCTATTTTTTTGACCGACAGTGGTTTCCAACAATTAGGCCTAGAGGTTGAGTTATGCGCAGCTAGGTTCGCGCAGCTAAGTTCGCGCAGCCAGGGAAAAACTCTAAGTTTAAGGTCCTACCAAAGCTTACAGCAAACCTACGCCCTTGTGTAGACTAACATGTCAACAAGGAAAGTAAAAAAAGGAGAACGTTCAAAAAGGGCTCTTTTTTGTCCAGTAGGGCAAAGAGGCAAAGAGGCAGGTGCTTTAGCACCACCTTGTACGGTCCATGTCTAGAGTTTCTAATAACAACCTCTGTGATATTGGGAAACTCAAACAACACCAGATTAAGAAAATGTATATGACATCTGTGATCTACACTGAGCTAAATGCTAAATGCTAACACAAGCAGCCCGAAACAACTCACTCCGAAGGGTTAAACATGTCTGGAATAGAAGTATCTCTTCGAAAAAGAAATTGTAAAAGAAGACCTTTTCAGGTGACAGTGATTTTGTACAAAGAGTTTGATGACTATTTATATTCCATATACTGACCTGTTGAAAAAGAATAAAATATGAACCAAACCAAATAATTGATAAATGGCCTTGGCCGTGGCCACGGCTCGGGCCCAAGTTCATTTCCTAATCCTCCCCATTGAGAGTAAATAGATTTGAAATAAATAAATTTGGCCTCCATTCTATTTACTCTCAATGATCCTCCCCCATCTCTCTCTCTGCCACCCCTGTCGCCATCGCACACTGCCCCATCCAGTAGCCTCTTACTGTAGTTGGGTAAATTGATAGGACTATTCACTAGGCTTTTTCCTGATAATATTCAACTACATCATAACAACATTACTATTACATTACTGAGAGCCTAGTAACAGTAACAGATTAAGTGCAATTTTGGTGACAGTAAACCCAAACCCAATGGCTATCTGAGATAGCATAACTCTGCACAAATAGCTTACAGGCATAAAAAAAACATAAAAATTCTCAAGATATTTAAGTAAATACATTTTGAGAAGCGTCCTTAAGACAGATGAAGAGAAGAGATGTTGTTGTAGCTATGTCTCCTCGTGCAGCTAGCTTATGATTAAGTGACTGATTCTTCAGCAATTACACAGTTGAATGGCCACATCGAGCATAGAGCGCTGAAGGTTGCTGGATAGCTTCTATTGCTGGACTGGTATTAAACAACTGGATATTTATCTGACAGAAAGTCATAGATCATATTCATTTGTATTCTTCTGTAGAAAATGAATTTCAATCAGTTCGTTTAGTTTCCCATTCCTTCATACAATTGAGTTCAGTAAACTAGGCCAACTGTAGGCCTAAGTGCTTCATGGTTCATGAATAATGATTCATGAGAATGCGTTAATGTCCATTTAATGGCATAAGAAATG
>NC_085859.1:15912483-16002483 GCF_034702125.1 Engraulis encrasicolus
GCAGGTGATTCAGATTGTTGTCACGCCACACATCAATTCCTTCTGAATCCGCTACTGATTAAAATTTGTACTTCCTTTCTTTGTAGCCTCTTAATGCAAATGGGCCCATCGATGGGCCTACTCACTCTTTGCTGAAAACACTCAACTACATCATAACAACATTGCTATGGCGATGCAAGCAGTCTTAGGTAACCAAATACGACTTGGTCATTACCATAACGTTAAGGGGTTAACATAATTTCAGTCGTTCACCTTCTTGTACCAACCATGCACAACTGGACCACGATGCCATGATACTGAGCACATCCTTGAAAGGAACCCATCCTCCCAGGCAGGACTCTAGCTATTTTTTTTTTCTTTTTTTTTTCTTTTCTGGACTCGACCAGTTATAAACCGAGAGTGGTGGGTCAACCATGTAGTTTGGGAAACGTTAATGGTTATGGTCTTGGTCAGAAAAGTCTGCGACACCAAGCTCCCGTTGCTCTGTCCAGGAGCTTGGTGTCACAGACTTTTCTTTCAGTTTTGATGGTATTTTTGCTGGTCCTGCATCCAATCTTTTTGAGACGGATGGGATAGATAGGTAGGTAGTTTATTTGTCCTTTCAGAAAATTGTTCTGTGCCATCTTCAGTGCATCTGATACAATTACAAAGACATTACAATAAACAAGAACACAATAGACAAACACACCCCCCCTCCCTCTATAGGACAAGAAGACAGGTTGACAAAAAAAAACAACTTAAATGTGCGTGTTTTTCTCTTTTTGACTATGGTCTTGGTCAGACCAAGTCTCGGAAAGAGATTTGAAAGTCGATGATAATCAGGCAATCGAAACACATGTTCATCATCAGCAGGCTGACCTGACCTGTTCACGTACTTGTGAACTGTGCACTGCAGGGAGATGTGAAGAGATGTGTTTAGCACATGCGACCCTTTGGCGTGTTTTTGTTATTCTGGCTAAAACGGGGAAAAGTCCGCTCTGCTCTGCTCAGCCCTGGATGTTGTTGGTCACCAGGGAGTGTTGCTGGCATTTTAACTTGACTACCTGCATAAAATTGTGCTCTACTAACTGAGAAAACCACAAACAGGTGCCTCAGGACATATACTAGGTCAACAGGTTCATTCAGCTAGACCTCCTGATGTTAAAAAAAAAAACCTGTGTGAGCATAATTCAGGAAAAAAAGAAATGTGATTAATTCAAAGAAAGAGTTGTAGCGAAGCCAAAGGGGGTCATTTGTCCCTGCCCCCGTACTGAGAAATGGGGGCCAGAAATGGGACCATATTACAAAGATGTGTTGGATGGGGGGGGGCCCTTTTCAAATGACTTTGTCCTGGTCCCAGACGAAGCTGCCAGCGGCCCTGTGGATAGGTGCCTATTGTCCAACAACCACAGCTGTAACTCTGCCACCAGTTTTTACAATGAATGAAAAAGGCTGCTTGTGAAGCTAACTGTATAAGATGAAAATATTTTTTTCTACACAATGGATTTTTACAAATCTGGAAAATACACTTTCACAGACCATAAAAACAGTCTGTGTGACAGTTGGCAGCCATTTTGACTCAGCGTGACATTTGTTTGTTTTCAGTAAAATGTGTGGCAGTTTTCCTTCCAGAGATGATGCATGTGGCTTTCGTTGGGGAAGCTTATTGTGCTAAGCAACCGTTGTTGATGTCGTTTATAGGCTTTTGACTAGGGATTCCATGGTGATACTCGAACTCCTGGCCTTACGAAGAAATGTCAAAACTGTATAAACATGATTATTTTATTAACTTTCTTTCAGTTTCGTACATCGCATGGTAAAATAACACACACATGCACACGCACACACACGCACACACACACACACACACGCACACACGCACACTTGTGTACCCACAAGCACACGTCACCAATTTTCACAAGAAAATGCACACAGCCTATAAATGTTGGTCCATCGGGGTTCAACATGCCAGCTCAGGAATGAAGCAACAGTGTTACTTCCCCACACGCACATGCCATATACGTACAGTAGAGCATGACTTCATGCAATGCAGAGAGCACAACATAAATACCCAGGGCCAGGGGTCAGTTTCCCAGTGGTTGGATTTGCACATAATGTGAGCAAAGATTCCTCTTTCATCTGCGCTGAGCTGCCCATGAATGGCCGACAAGAGGCCACTTTCATCAGATGCCGCCCCCCTCTCCTCCTTCCTTTCCTCCTCCTCCTCTTCTTCTCCTCCTCATCCTCCTCCCCTCCTCTTCTCCTTCCTCTTCCTCCTCCTTTTCTCCTTCCTCTCCTCCGCTTCCTCCTCCTCTTCTCCTTTCTCTTTTGCGTCCTCCTCCTCCTCCTCTTCTTCTTCTCCTTCCTTCCTGCTCCTCCTCCTCCTCTTCTCCTTTCTCTTTTGCGTCCTCCTCCTCCTCTTCTCCTTCCTCCTCCTCCTCCTCTTCTTCTCCTTCCTTCCTCTCCTCCTCCTCTCCTTCATCTTCTCCTTTCTGTCCTCTTCTTCTTCCTCCTCCTCTTCTCCTTTCTCTCCTGCTGTTCTCCTTCCTCTCCACTTCCTCCTCTTCTCCTTCCTCTCCTCCTCCTCCTCTTCTCCTTCCTCCTCCTCCTCCTCTTCTTCTCCTTCCTTCCTCTCCTCCTCCTCTTTTTCTCCTTCCTCTCCTCCTCTACCTCATCTCCTTCCTTCCTCTCCACTTCCTCCTCTTCTCCTTCCTCTCCTCCTCCTCCTCTTCTCCTGTCCTCCTCCTCCTCCTCTTCCTCCTCCTCTTCTCCTTTTCTCCTTCCTCTCCTCCTCCTCCTCCTCCTCTCCTCTTCACTTTTCCCGATATATATATATGCAAGGCGGCGTTCCCCATTTGGAGCCCCTGCTAATTGGATCACCGTGTCCGAGTCGTCGAGTGGAGTGTAGAGGACGGTTACCATGGCAATTAACGAAACATTCCCATGACAAATTGGCGGAAGGTGTGTGATAAACAGGAGCTCTAACGCCCCATGACGGCCCCCATGATTTACTGCTTACTGAGCGATGGAATCGAGAGCAGAGCCGGCCCGGCCGGGTTGCCAGATGAGGATGACAATTTCCAACCCAAAAAATGCTGAAAACGCACCTGGAAGCACTAAATCCCACCCAATTCTATTGATTTTTATGGCAAAGAATTGCCCGTTTTTTTATCTCCAAAATCCATTTTTACCCGCAGACGGCCATCCTGAGCAGCCCAATTGGGCAAGAAACTGCCCAATATGGCAACACTGCTGCCCCGGCCGTCGGTGCAGTGCAGTACAGGGGCCCCTGCTCTGCTCTCTGTTAGTAAACGCCACTTCCTTCCTTTGAAGAGCAAAGTCACTTACCGACCTCTCAGGGAAAGGGGGGGAGGACGGGTGGGGGGAACAAAAAAAAAAAAGAGGGTGCATCGCTGAGTAGGCTATGCATGAGGCGGGTGAGAGTAAGGACAAACATTTTTATGAGGAATGGGTTGTTTATACGTCTGGAAAATGTCTTCTCATCTCCCCACCACCATATTCAATGAGCGCACAAAGGAACATTTGCAATTGTATTCGCTGCAGTGAGTTATGTATGCTTTCATGTACCGTGCAGAGAGTGTGTGTGTGTGTGTGTGTGTGTGTGTGTGTGTGTGTGTGTGTGTGTGTGTGTGTGTGTGTACGTGTGTGTGTATGTGTGTATGTGTGTGCGTGTGTGTGCGTGTGTGTGTGTGTGTGTGTGTGTGTGTGTGTGTGTGTGTGTGTGTGTGTTTGTGTGTGACTGTGTGTGTTTGCATAGGCTATATAGAGCTGTGGGAAATATTTTGACAGTGGCTGCGCCACTTACAGTATATGCAATTCTTCCTCTGATCTATCAAACTCTCACACTCTTCGCAAGGTTGAACAGAGTTCACCAGCCCCAGCTGTTTCACAGCATCTCTTGACGTACAGTGGGTTTTGGAAATTAAAAATGAAGTTGAAGACGTGTCTGTGCATTGTGAGTTTTGTATAACTTACATGTGTCAATTAGCAGTATGAGCTGATACGATCAAAAGTTAACAATGAAATAATGCCCCCAAAAAGCTACTGAAAGATAAATAGAAATAGATATCAATTCCAGATATCAATTCCTGGAAATATAGATAGACACAAACGTATGTGTTATTATAAAACGGCAAAGTACACAATGGTAAATAAAGTCAAGTGGCTGCCCGTTTTTCACCCCGCCAAGGCCATTTTCAAAGTGATCCAGATCAAACCTGCCAAAGCCGCCCCTTCTCAGTTTACAGGACTAATGGCGAGGTAGACGAGAGAAGCCTTCTGCACCCTCTGAACATGGGAAATGAAAGCAGGGCTGGAGTGGGGGTTGAAAACCAGCCAGAGCAGTGGTGTAGTCTACTTTTTTATGGTGGGTACACTGTATATTTGAGAATTTTTTGAAGTGGGTATACTGTATATATTTGTGCTATTCAAAACAATGGATCAATCAATTCTAAGTGGGTACTGAAATCCCTGAAATTTAGAAGTGGGTATACTCCGTATACCCGTGTTCTACGTAGACTACACCACTGAGCCAGGGCGTTTTGGCATGAACCAGCCCCTTACACAGCTCCCTGCTTATCAATAGAATGATTTCCACCTCATTCCACTATATGTATGTAACCCTTTGAGGAGTAAGGACTTTGCCCAGGTTCTTCTAGAATTTTACTTGAACACTCTACAGCTCCCATAGAAGTCTGTGTTAAAAATCTTGCTAAGTCGTTATGACATCATAATGAGAACTGAAAATGTGGGCAAAATTCTAATCACATATTTGTAATGGTCAGTGTTGCCAGATTGGGCTGCTTAGGATGGTCCTGTGCGGGTAAAAAATGGCATTAAGCAGAAAAACCCGCCCAATTTTTGCCATAGAAATCAATAGAACTGGGCGGGATTTTGTGCTTCTAGGCGGGTTTTGAGCATTTTATGGGCTGGAAATCATCAGCCTCATCTGGCAACCCTGGTGATGGTACTCCTCAAAGGGTTGTTAAAGATGTGAAAATGGGCTACCCCATCTCAATTGAAAGGGAAACAAAACCAACCCAACAAAACCAACAAAGAACAAAATACAAAAACATCGGCACCTCAGTACTTGAGTCAGCCCACCTTGATAATGTCCTGTATGCCAGATTACCAGTCCAGCCCTGAATGGAAGAGTGGGAGGGGGGCACACAGGCTGATATGCACCAGGGCCGTTTCAAGATTTTTGGGGGCCCAAGGCAAAGGGACTTGCAGCCCTTACCCCATGATTATGTCAATTCTCACTTATCGGTGTCCAACTGTGGGGGCGGAGGCATTTGACTTGCCTTGAGATAGCAGTGAGTGTGATTGGTGATTGCACATTTCGGTCAGTGAATTTTGGGCAGTGCTGCCACAATTGCAAAGTTGTCATTGCTGTCATTTGAATGCAAGTGCGTAACCAAATGGGATGGGACAGGGGCCACAAATTGAGTCGTCATAACATTACATGTATAGAGTGTGTGTGGGACCTTTTCAGATGACTTTGTCCTCAGCCTGACCAAAGCTGTCAGCAGCTCTTCCCTACCTCCTACTGCAGGGGTTCCCAAACTTTTTACCCTGCGCACCCCCTTGTGCATTTCAATGAGGTTTGCGCACCCCCTAAGCGAAATTTGGGTGTGCTGATGGCCACGCAAGGATAGATTCACTGCTCATTCACTGCACATTGTGCACAGTCATTTTGGGGAATCCTCTTTTCCAATAGTCTTGGAGTTAAACTACACTTCAGATGGACCCTTCCAGCATACAATGCATGCACCATACAATTAAAAACTACTTAATGTTCTTTAATGCTGGATAAAAACTCACATATCTGCCATTGCTCTATTCAGCTCGCGCACCCCCTTATGGCAGATTGCGCACCCCCAGGGGTGTACGCACCCCAGTTTGGGAAACCCTGTCCTACTGTATCTCCCTGTCCCTAATGTGGAGGTTGGGTAGCCCTACCCCATCGCCCCATGCATGTCCCACGTCCCATGGCCCAGTGTTCCTTCAACGCCTTGGGGCAGTGCCAGCAGTCTCCATGTCTCCAGCAGTCTCCACGACACAGGGGCCTTGTATTGAGTGTGGGGCCCTTTCAGACGAATTTGTCCTCAGCCCTCTCTCCAGCCCCTACCTCCTGTATCTTCCTCTCCCTAATGTGGAGGGTAGTAGACCCTGCCCCATAGTCCCCCAGCCCCACTATTCCTTCATCGCCTTGGGGCAGTGCCAGCAGCAGCAGTCTCCATATAATGCCCTCTGGGGGCTGACACGGCTCGGGGCCCTTGGCTTGGCCGTGGTGGCATCTTCTCACGCAGAGACTAATGAGCACCTGCCATGGCTGTCATCTGCAATGCCTGATTGGAAAATGCCCCCCCCCCCTTCCCTCCCCTTCTCCACACCACACCATTCCTCATAACAGGGTTGCCAGATCTGTCTGATGATTTCTAGCCCAAAATATGCCTGGTGGCACTAGCCTGGCTCTCACAGAGACCCTTTGTGCTTCGTGCATCTTCGTTAAACATCGTGAGCTCCCACGAGGGTCTGGAAATCTTAGACGAGCACGAACGGCATCCGATATTTCATGGTCGGTCCAATCAGAATCACGGGGCGAGATCGCGGGGCGGGGTATATACAAGTCAGTGGTTGAAGTAGTAGTGATAAAAAAAGCCATGTGAATTCTCCAATCAGGTTTGTGCTGTTTTGAACACACCCGTGCCTTTCTAGAGCTAAGCGATTGTCAATGTTCCAGATGGTTGGTAGCAACCATCGCGTGAGAACCAGGTTAGTAATCAGGAGCCTGCCCAATTCAAACCGAATTGTACTGTTTCCTATGGCAACTATGGTAACATTTTTCCCAGTTTTTACCCTCTGACAGCCATCCTAAGTTTTCACCCTCAGACAGCATCCAATTTGTCGGGAAACAGCCCAATCTGGCATCCCCTTCCCCTCACTGACAGTTTCCACACTGCTGGTCTGGTCTCCGGTTCCATCGGTCATCTGAAGCATGAACACTTCTCATCATGAACAAGACCAACACACACCCCGTCACCTTGTGCACACATGCATGCCATGCACACAGGCATGCACACGCACGCACGCACACATGCACGCACGCACGCACACACACACACACACACACACACACAGCAGGTACAAAAAAATACAGCATACACACACTGACAAATTCATGTTGCACTCACCACTTAGCTTTCTTTTCAGGGAGTGCCAAACCTGGAACACAGAACGAACAGAATGACATGTGTGGGTGGAGAGAAGAGAAGAGAAGAGAAGAGAAGAGAAGAGAAGAGAAGAGAAGAGAAGAGAAGAGAAGAGAAGAGAAGAGAAGAGAAGAGAAGAGAGGGCAAGGCAAGGCAAGGCAAGGCAAGGCAAAGCCTGCATTTGTATATTACATTTCATACACAGAGGCACATCAATGGGTTTCACAAAAATAAAAAAGAAAGAAAAGACACAGAAGAGAAGAGAAGAGAAGAGAAGAGAAGAGAAGAAAAGAGAAGAGAAGAGAAGAGAAGAAGAAATGAAAAAGAGTGTGTGGCTGCCACTTCACTGAGAGTGAGGAACAGAGAGATGCTAAAGCAAATTAATAGAGATAGATAGAGGACTTTGGAGGGAGGGAGAGGGGAGAGAGAGAGATGGGGGAGATTGAGGGAGGGAGGGACAGAAAGAGGGGAGGGAGAGGGAGAAGGAAGAAGAGAAGAGAGAGAGGGAGAGAGAGAGGAAGAGAGGGGGGAGGGAGGGAGAGAAAGAGGGGTAGGGAGAGAGATGGAGGGAAGGAGAGATGAAGAGAGAGATAGGGAGAGAGGGAGGAAGAGAGAGAGGAGATGAAGAGAGCGAGAGAGGGAAAGGGAAAGATAGAGGAAGGGAGGGGGAGGGAGAGGAAGGGAGAGAGAGGGAGGGAGAGAGAGAGGGAGGGGGAGGAAGGGAGGGAAGAAGAGAGAGAACGAGAGAGGAAGGGAGGAGGGAGAGAGAGAGAGAGAGAGAGGGACGGGGGGAGAGAGAGAGGGAGGGAGGGAGGCTGAAGAGCTGATGAATCACAGCAATGACGGCAGTGAGGAGAGAAGAAGAGGCTTTTAATGTGTGATTCAATTAAAAACCCTGAAAGGTACAGATTATTGGCTCCCTAATGGGCACACACTCACAGCGCAGCGCACTGCAGCCCCGGCCGCCTAGCCCGGCGTATTTATTACACAGGTAACAAATGGGCTGGGAAGTGGGGCAGCCAACTCACTGGCCATTCAAGCCTTCTCCTCTGTGGTGTGATCAAGGCGGAGGGTGGGAGGAGGAGAGCGGTGGAGTGGAGTGGGGTAAAAAACTAGGTCCGGCATTTTTAAATGGAGACTAACCGCACAAATAGACCATCAGCGATGCGATTCAAGCGACAGAGCGATACGCGCGATTGAAGAGACTACAGTATGTCCGTTACAAGCAGAAGGCAACGCATTCAAGACCTTCCCATTGGCTGTGGTCACTGACCTCTCAACAGTCATTGGCTGTCGCGGCTTGTCGTCGAACCGCGTCATAGAAAGTTGAAAGGATTTCAACTACAAACTGTCGCACTCGTCACGCAAATCGCTCAAGTCTCCACAATTGCTTTTGTCTCGCGACTCAGTACAAAGTCAATTACTTCCGTCGCTAGCCTCGCTCTTGTCGCGGTAGGTGTATTTCTGTGGTTAGTCCACCAGGCATCCAGAGAGACAATGAAGCATATGACAACTTTAAAGTGATCTCATATGAACAGAGCCCTAAACTCACTTTTTTCATCACTAGCTAAAATGGCTAGTAGATGTTAATCTCACTAGCCAAACAAACACTCACTAATGGGTCCAAGTGGCTAGTAAATTGGTCCTTTCTTCTAGCCAAACTGAAAATTCACGAGCATTTAAGCAAGTTGGCTGGTGTTAATTTAAAGCCCTGAATATGAACTATGTTGACTGCAACAGCCAACACGCTTCATTTACATCTAACTGTCTTGGAGAGGCATCTGTAGTCGCATAGGGACTGATAACTGAGGGGGAGGCCAGGCGGGTACCGGCAAGGCCAGAAGTCATGAACACTCCACCAGGCAAATACCCGGTATGCCATTTGGCCAATCCAGCCATGAGGAGAGCGGAAGGGTGAGTTGGAAGGGGTGGCAGAGGCCGGGGGTGGAAATGGAGGATAATTAGGACGAGAAATAATGCAAGGTAGTCTCTTGGCTGGTTATTGGATGTCTTAAATGAAAATGAAAAGAAAAAAGGAGCTTCAGATCGTAATTGATTTGGAAAAGAGGTGTCTATACTTAGTTTTGAAAAGCGTGTGGGGTGTCAAGTGTGGGGGATGAGCGAGTGTGAGGTGGTGGTGGGGTGGGGTGGGGTGGGGTGATGTGGAACATTGGCTTCTTCTAAAAAAGATCTCCATGGCATCTTTTCATGTGTGAAATGAAAAAGGAGTGGACCCGGATGCCAGAAGAACTTTCATCCTGAGGGACTCACTAATTCAACTCGCTTTCTGTACTTACCGCTTACGTCATACGACCCTAAACCTAAACCTAACCCTAACCTTAACCCTAAACCTAACCCTAACCCTAAACCTAACCCCACCTAACCCTAAACCTAACCCATGTCACGTACCACGTAAGTACCGAGAGGGCGTCAAACTAGTAGGTCCCTTCATCCTGACGCCTACTTGGCCATATTGAAAGTCGGCCATCTTGAAGGTCAACCATCTTGAAAGAGTTGACCTCCAAAATTGTATGAGTTAAAGGGGAACTCCACTTTTTTGAACATTAAGTCCATTTTCTGAGTGGTCTGCAATGTTTTAGAATCCCCCTCACCGTTTATTTCATGTTTGCTGCAGTCTCTGTTATTTGGCTTATTTGGACTTGATCTCAACCAGCTTTAGAATGGCCGTCTATGGGCACCTGCAACTCTCTTCTTAAAATCACCTTTAACATTTGTTTTCAAGAATATGCAACTCACCAAGTGTTCAGCAGTATCCACTGGTGTTCCTTAACAATTTTTGTAGCAAAATATGGCATCTGTGGTGTTTTATGTGTGTTTTATGTAGCAATTTGTAAATTAAGTTTCACTTTCACTTTCACTTTCTTTCACAAAATGGCAAATAAAAAATGACAGAAGCCATATTTCACCTTGAAACTTGTTAGGGACTGCGAGTGAACACCCCTAACCACTTTGTGAGCAGTAGACTTTCGAAAACAAATGTTTAAGGTGATTTTAACAACAGAGTTCAGGTGCCCATAGACGGCCATTCTAAAGCTGGTTGAGATAAAATCCAAATCAGCCAAATAACAGAGACTGCAGCAAACATGAAATAAACGGTGAGGGGGACTCTAAAACATTGCAGACCACTCAGAAAATGGCCTTAATGTTCAAAAAAGTGGAGTTCTCCTTTAATGTGCGCCCTAGAAAAGGCCTATAGGTTAATCAGCACATATCATAGGATTGGGTGAAAATATGTTCACCCATTCTAAAAAAAGAAAAATAAAAAAAAAACCATACCAACAAAAAATGTGTCAACCAGCGGCCCTGCACACAGACACATTTCCCGGCTCCTCCCATCTGCTGGTAAGAAAAAAGTTGGAGACCTAACAGAGCAGTTTCACATGCAGTACATACAGTAGGTGCCGAATTAGAGGGGAGCCCAAAGATTAAGGAGGAAGGGCAAAAACACAACAATAATAAAAATGAAAATGTTGATTGCAATAAGCTGATTGCTGATTCGCCTATACGCACGCTTCAGTCACTACAGCATTCTACAATGTTTACCCCCCCCATGTTGAGCTGAAGTTCGCGCCTTTTGTTCACATATCATTAAAGACCACAGTGAGCAAAGTGTCCCAGAGGAGGACAGAGTTGCATGTTGGTGCATAACAACCGTTACTCTCACTCTGTCCCAGTTTCCCGTTTGCAGAGAACATGTGTTTAATTAATTTGCAACAGGGACAGTCGGCTCATTACAATTAGATCATGGACATGACGTGTGGGTGGTTACAATGAGCATTTAGTCAAGTCAAGTCAAGTCAAGTAGGTTTTATTGTCAATTTCTTTACATGCACTGGTCATACAAAGAATTTGAAATTACATTTCTTGCTTTCCCATACAGACATAGACTAATCTAGGTAAGGACATAGACAGTATAGACATAGACAGTACTTATACATGGACTTAAGACAGTATGGACATAGACAGTGCTCATACAGACATTTAAAGTGCAAGACTGGGCAACAGAAGACTTGTAGAGGACATACATTAAGAGGTATTTAAATGAATTATACTTATTTTCTAGACAGTTATGCATTCATAGACAATTTTACTGTAGATACAAGCTTCATTAGACACCCATTTGGTTGACAGCAGGTAAATGTTAATGTTAAATGGGTAATAATGATTTTGATTACCCTGCCCTTTACTAGACAGGAACTTGCTTGTTAATACAATCCAAAGTTTAAAAACAGAACACTACTGGCTGATGTCCTGAAAAGAAAAACAGGAAATTGAGAGTTAAGAATGGCAATACTGCACCCCACCCCTCCCCCCACTTCCCATTCCCCCCAGTCAGTGTTGCCAGATGTGTCTGATCAAATCCCGCTCAAAAAGTGCTCAAAAACCGCCAAGAGGCGCTAAATTACGCCCAATTCTAACAAATTGCATTGATTTCTATGAGCATAAAACTGCAGAAAAAAAACAATCGCATATTTTTCCCGTTTTTACCCGCAGACAGCCATCCCAAGCAGTCCAATTGGGCGGGTAACTGCCCAATCTGGCAACACTGCCCCCAGTCCCCAACACTATTAGCAGCACCAATAAAATATATGAAGCCATCATCCTCAATGGGCAAATGAATAGCCCAGGAACACGGCTATTGATTATCCATTATCCGCTTTGCAGGGAGGGAACATCAAGCAGTGTCGTCAGAAATCCCCCTAATAGAACTTGCACAGCGCAGATGTCTCTTTCCCAGGTAACTGTGAGATATGATTGTAGTTGCCCGACTCTGACTCCCCGGGAGTTCATCTCAGGGCTCTCTGGGACATTACTGGAGGATTTACGACCGACCGACTGGCCGACTGGCTGGCCCCCGCCGTCGCCGCCGATTCACTTAAAGCTGAGCTTTGCTTTGCTCTGCTTTGCCCAGTTTTGGCCCCCCTCTCTCTCAGCAAGCCTCTTGAAAATCTAATATGGTCCCTGTGTCACATTTGTTCATGGGCCAGGTGAAATCCTTGAGGGTTGGCATGTTTCTGCAAGTTGTTTAAAATCTCGTGTTCGGATTGTTGGCGGACGGTCGGTCGCAGAGTCTTCACGCATGCCATGTTATGGCCCCTGCTGCTACTGCCAGTTTTTAGAAGGTCAGAGCATTTTTTGGCCCAAGGTGACCTTATCAACACTACAAAGCTTCACAAACATGGAACTCTGAAAATAGAATTTGGTTAATCTAATCAGTGATACGCCTACCAATTTTATGAGCGGCAATTAACATGGAGTAGGTGGAAGGCATAAAAGGTTAGCAGTAAAAAAATAAAAAAAGAAAGAAAAAGAAACACAGTTTCCTTTCAACACAGGTAACTTATCTGAGTGACCGATAGACCTGTGTACTTGTCTTACGATCAGCTAACTCTTGTCTGCACTGGTTGGATCAAATTTGTGGTGGGTCCTTGTTAGGTTTTTAGTGTTTTTCTGTAACAACACAGTCTATCTATCTCATTAGGTACAATGGAATAACTGGTGTAACAGCTATGTAATATCATATCCTGGCGTTGCACTGTAGTGCTGGGGCAGCCGTGGCCTATGGTTAAGGAGACGAGCTTTAGATTAGAGAGTTGCAGTTTCGAATCCCACCCTTCCCACTCCATGGCTGAGGTGCCCTTGAGCAAGACACCTAACCCCACACTGCTCCAGGGACTGTAACCAATACCCTGTACTTACAATAACTGCAAGTTATTTAGCATCAGCTAAGTGTAATGTAGTGTAATAATGTAGGCTACTTACACCATGATGAATTCACTTTTATTTTGACACCTCTGGGGAGGCATAAAAGCTTAGCAGCAAAATAGAAGTTCACGGTTCACTTTAATAGACAGGGCAGAGGCCAAACCCTTCACTTGAGGGCTTGTAAAACACGTAGGTGTTTACCAAATATGGAGACTGGAGATAGTCAAGAACAACACTTTGTCCTATTGCAAAAATATCTGACATATCTTTGTTTCCTTTTGAATTTCGGTGCGGAATGCGTGCGATAAAACAAATACTGAGACAAATCGTGTTCATATTGCAGTGCTGGCCAAGAGAACATTGGGCAACAGCAGAACAACAAAAAGGAACATTAAAGTGGCAACTGAGTCCATTCCAGGAATAGACAAGACAGAAAAAGCTATAAAAACTCCGGCACACCACAGACCATTTCAATTTTATTTTATTCATGATACAGTTACAGTTACGGTTATGTGTACAGTCTTTAGACCTTCAGCAGGTAAATGTAGTGGTGCTATGCGAGACAAAAAAGATCAAATAACGCCTGTCTTATTAATGTAGTACTTTGATAACCAGCATGGCCACAGGTGCCACTAATGATGTATACCGGTATTAACCACAAGCACCGTTTGTATGCACTCTGCCTGATGAAGGTCTAAGGACCGAAAGCTTGCAAGTCAAGTAAAGCTTCTTTGCACAAAAATAGACCTGAAGTGTGCCGATTGTCTCCTTTTTATACAGAAATTTCGACTGAATCCTGCACCTTCTAAACAGATGAGCGGTGGTGGCCTATCACAACTTTAATAACCAGCATGGCCACCAGCGATACAGTAACACATCAGCCATTTCCCTTCATGAACAGGATAAGTGGGCCATAAAAAAAGCTGTGCCGTGCTGTAGCGTGCAGTGCCGTGCCGTGCCGCCCATAACACAGGCCATCATCACACATGCTGCATCCTCCGGGCAGCGAGTCGAGGGCATTAGGAAATCACAAGACAGCAGAAGCCAGCGGCGAGCAGCCGAGAAGGAGGTGGTGGTGGTGGTGGGAGGGATGGCGGGGGGAGGAAACAGTTGATGACAAAGCCAGCGGGTCACCCGGTGAGTATGGTGGTAGTAGTGTGCCGCGCTGCTGGGCATGCAGGGAAGCCAACTGGGGGGGCGGACAACGGGGTCAGTTGTCCAGGGCAGGGAGGCCAACAGGGGGGCGGACAACGGGGTCAGTTGTCGAGGGCCCAGGGAGGGAGGGGAGTTGGGGCCCAAAATTGCAGTTTTCATTACATTGTTTATATTGGATGGGGGAGGCCCTTTGCAGATGGCTTTGTCCTAGGCCCCCGGGCCCTGGGCCGGGCCAAAGCCTGTCAGCAGCCAGCACGCTGCATGGCCCGGGCCGCATGCGGCGGCATGTCAGGCATCTGGGCCTCTTGATTGTTCTTCCTCGTAGTGCCCGCGTTCAGGGTTGCCAGTTGAGGCTGATGATTTCCAGCCCAAAAAATGCTCAAAACCCGCCTGGAAGCGCTAAATCCCGCCCAATTCTATTGATTTCTATGGGCAAAATTGGGCAGGTTTTCCTGCAAAATGCCATTTTTACCCGCACACGGCCATCCTAAGCAGCCCAATTGGGCGGGAAACAGCCCAATCTGGCAACACTGCCCGCGTTGGCGTGAGTGCAGGCCAGATAAGCATCTATTATTTTTAGTGCTGGTGCGCTGGCAGGGCCTGAGGGAGGGCGCTGGCTTCCTGTGAGGGGGGGGAGGGGGCAGTCGGGTTTGAGTTTGGGAGGGGGGGGGTGGGGGTGGGGGGGGGGGGGTGGGGGGGGGGGTGGGGGGGGGGGGGGGGGGGGTGGGGGTGGGGGGGGGGCGGGGGGTTGACTTGACACTCAGTAGCAGAGTAGATAAAGTCGGGTTGGAGTTTGGGGAGGGGGTTGTGTGTGTGTGTGTGTGTGTGTGTGTGTGTGTGTGTGTGTGTGTGTTGCGAGGTGTATTTGAGTAGTGGTGGAGGGGGGGATGACACTCAGTAGTTGGGAAGATTAAGTTGGGTTTGAGTTTGGTTGGTGGAGGTGGAGGGACGGGGTTCGGGGTGGTGGTGTATTTGAGGTTGGTGGTGGTTGAGGGAGGGGGGTTGGGGATGGTGGTGTATTTGAGGTTGGTGGTGGTGGAGGGAGGGGAGGAGTTGAGGAGTGAAGGAGGGTATGGGGGGGGTCTTGACACTCAGTTGCACAGAAGATAAAGTCGGGTATGACTTTGGTGAGGTTGGTAGTTGTAGACATAGGGGGCTGGGGGGTGTGTTTATGGGGTGGTGGTTGGTGGTGGTGGAGATAGGGGGCTGGGGGGGGGTGTTGTATTTTAGGTTGGCAGTGGAGGAGGGAGGGGAGGAGGTGAGGAGGAGGGCGGGGGGTTGACTTGACACTCAGTAGCAGAGTAGATAAAGACCGCCCGCAATCAAGGAAACGGCTGCCAAACAACAAACTCTAGCAAGCAAGTGGCAGTCAGTTCTCGTGCCCTGCCTGCCTACACTGCTAATTACCACGAGTGAGCAAGTGTAGCCACTTATTTTCGTACTCGTGTCATCTGGTCTCTTACTGTGTAATGTATTTCCGGGGTCAAGCTACGCAAACAGCCCTAATGGAAAACCTCACAGCTATTAGGCTACCGGTGGGTGATGAGGAGTGTAACCATGTGTGGATGGACAGGTCCCCTCGACAGGGAGCCGTGTTCTCTGTCAGTGTGAATGGGTGACACTGATTCCTGGAATGCATTGCATAATGCCTCAGGGGCATTGGCATCGGCCTAGTCGGGCCGGGCCAGGGCTGCGCTGCCTGCGACGGGACTGGAACTGGAGATTGGTATCTGGCGAGCCAGCCAGCAGCACTGATGGTGGTGGTGGTGTTGAACATGAACATGACCAGGAACAAGTTCGTCCAGTTTCATATATAGATCGCTATCTTGTTGCGGAGGATGGCGACCGACCAGGGGTTAACAAGCGGACAGTTACGTAGAGACACTTGACTAGATAGATTTACACGAAGTAACAGTTTGTGGCAGAAACCTGAAACCAGAAACACAACCGGTTTTGTCAAAACAGCATGACAGAAAAAAAAGATTTCATTGTTTAAACATAAAACATTAAAATAATGAGGTACTTTCCGAGATGAACTCTGATATTTTTTTAGTTGAGCCTATAAATATTTTTGGAAAGACAGAAAGAACAATGCAAAGCAAATAACCCCAGAGTGTAACTATGTGTACAGTGTTGCCAGATGTGTCTGATCAAATCCCGCCCAAAAGCTTCTCAAAAACCGCCAAAATGCGCTAAATTCTACCCAAATTCAACAAATTGCATTGACTTCTATGGGCCCAAAAAAACGCCAAATGGCCAATTTTTCCCGTTTTTACCCGCAGACACTCATCCCAAGTAGCCCAATTGGGCGGGCACCCGCCCAATCTGGCAACACTGTATGTGTATGAGGTATGGCACATGGCCATCCGTTCAGTATGCAGCCCCTATATCTCTCAAAGGCAGTCCCTCGGCACAGGCACACTTCCCGGCTCCTCCCCTCCCTCTACTTGTACGATTAAAGTCAGAGAGCAGGCTGGCTGAACGCGACTTTCACTCCGTCTATGTGAGTGATTTTGAGTTTGTATGTGTGTGAGTGAGGAAGAACGGGAGGGTGAGAGAGAGAAAGAGAGAGAGAGGGAGAGGAAGAGGGAAAGAGGGTGAGAGAGACAGAGACACACAGACAGGGCAATTGAGAAGAGGGAGGGAGACAGATAAAGAGAGAGAGAGTGGGAGGGAGACCGAGAGAGAGAGGGAGGGAGACCGATAGAAAGAGAGAGAGAGAGAGAGAGAGAGAGAGAGAGAGAGAGACCGATAGAGAGAGAGAGGGAGGGAGGGAGACAGATAGAGAGAGAGCGATAGAGAGAGGGGGGGGGGGAGCTGCACTGCCTCTGACTCTGTCTCTCAGGTTCTCTCTGCCGTCACTGCTTGAAACACTTGGCCACAGGCTATGCCACCAGACACACATGGATTGCAAAGCCTCATGCTTTTCACCCAACTTTCCACATTAGGACTGAACTGACTGACAACATGGACTCCTGATTTTGAGGGGGGATTTTTTGTTTTGTTTTTTGTTTTTTTTACTTCTTTCCCTGAGAGCTTTAGGAGATCTGAAGGCACTCTACTGGATTTCTCAACCGCGCTGGCCAGGTCCCCGAAAATGGATATTTCGACAATGTTTTCCTACCATTTGGATGAACACTTGAAGCTCGAAATGTGATAAAAATCATGTTGCTCTTGAAAACATATAAGGAACTCTTCCCTGGGTCGTCAATGACCTTTGGAACGTTGATGGAAAGGTAATGGAACTTTTTTTGTTGCTATAGAGAAACTTGAGAAAATTGAAATTGGTTTTCAAGGCTGTCATTTGTTTTACCAACCCAAACGGTCTGTATCTTGTGCACGCCTTTAGAAACACAATTTTGAAAAACCTCTCTTCTGAGCATATCAGAAAAAGCTCCCTTAACATTCACAAAAAAACATTGAAGCAATGTTTTTTTTTTGATGATGATGATTTCTCTGTTTCTCTTTTCCCTATCTAGGTGTTTGTCAGCAGGTCATTTATAAAAGCTCCCACATTTTCTTAACTGCATGTTTATTGACCTTGGACGACGACGAGAAAAAAAAGGAAGTAACTTTTTTTTTTCAACCAACATCATGAACAGCAGCAGCAACAGCAGTAGCAATAACATTGATTTTGACAACAACACCAACAGTCTCTACCATGTGGAACCTATCCCTGAGCTCCTGGGCTTCTTGGTCTTCATCATCCTGGTCACCGTGCTGGGAAACCTGCTGGTCATCATCTCCATCGCACGCAACTCGCAGCTGCAGACCACCACCAACATCTTCATCATGTCGCTGGCGTGCGCCGACCTCATCATGGGCGTGCTGGTGGTCCCCCTGGGCGCCACCGTCGTGGTCACAGGCAAGTGGCAGCTCAGCCGGACGTCGTGCGAGCTCTGGACCTCGGTGGACGTGCTGTGCGTGACGGCCAGCATCGAGACGCTGTGCGTGATCGCCGTGGACCGCTACATCGCCATCACGCGGCCGCTGCGCCACAAGGTGCTGCTCAACAAGTGCCGCGCCCGGCTCATCGTGTGCGTGGTGTGGGTGGTGTCGGCGCTCATCTCCTTCGTGCCCATCATGAACCACCTGTCCATGGCCGACGACCCCGAGGCGCAGGACTGCTACCAGGACATCACCTGCTGTGACTTCGTCAGCAGCATGTCCTACGCCATCGTCTCCTCCGTGGTGTCCTTCTACGTGCCGCTGCTCATCATGATCTTCGTCTACGCCCGCGTCTTCATCATCGCCACCAAGCAGGTCAGGCTCATCGGCAAGAGCCGCCAGCGCTTCCAGAACGAGTGCATGGCCGCCAACGCCAACGCCGCCGCTGAGCTACAGCAACCGGAGCAAGAACAACCGCAACAGCAACAGTACCAACAACCGCATTGCCAACACAATCTCCAGCAGCAGAACCAGCAGCAGAACATGCACAGGAACAATAACCTACCCATGGCGACAGGGTGCAACAGCAGTAGCAGCAGCAGCGGTGGGCAGATCTGCTCAGGTGGTAGTGGTGGTGGTGGTGGTGTTTGTAGTGGTGGTGGTGGTTGTGGTGGTGTTGGCCACAGCTCCTCGTCGTTCTCCTCCTCCACCACCACCACCACCACCACCACCATGGCCACAGCCAGGCGCAAGAGCTCGCGGCGGCGTCCATCGCGGATGGCGATGGTGAAGGAGCACAAGGCCCTGAAGACGCTGGGCATCATCATGGGCACCTTCACGCTGTGCTGGCTGCCGTTCTTCGTGGCCAACATCATCAGCGCCTTCGACCGCACGGCGATCCTGCCGCTCATCTTCCGCCTGCTCAACTGGCTGGGCTACATCAACTCGGGCCTGAACCCCATCATCTACTGCCGCAGCCCCGAGTTCCGGGCCGCGTTCAAGAACCTGCTGGGCTGCCCTTGGCTGTCGCTGCGGCTGGGCGCGACGCCCCGCATGAACTCCCTGTGCAAAGAGCTGAGGACTCGATGCCCGTGTTTCTTGGGCTCAGCCGAGTCGGGGATGATGAGGAGGGGGGCGGCCGGGTCCGGGTCCGGGTCGGGGTCCGGCGGGGCGTTCCAGAAGGCTCCGTCCTTCTCCTCCTCCGCCCCGCCCGTGTCAACGTTGACGTCTGTGGGCCCTGATTTCAGGCCGACGTTGATGACGATGGCGCCGACGATGGCGGAGGTGGGGGAGGAGGAGGGGAACGGCAGCCTGAACAGCAGCAGCCAGAGTAGCTACCGGAGCCAGGAGTTGCACTCGCCCGGGCCGCCACACTCCAACGGCAGCACGCACTTCAGCGAGCTGTCTGAGCCCGAGACCGAATTGTAAGTCCATTTTAATTATAACCGTGGTGTCGTGTCGTGTCATGGGCGGGCGGCTTTAGGTTTCCGACCTCACCTCAGCCTTTCAGATTCACTCACCTTGTAAGAATGCAGAGTTATTTGCAAGCCCCTTTCAGATTACAGGTACACAGTAAGAAAACGTACTGTTCATTCAACACTTAGAGAGTGCTCTGGGACAAAAGACACTCCAGAATTTGTTAAATCAACTCTCTAAGTGTAGAATTAACAGTGTATTCTTCACTGTGTATACGCACTCACCTCATAAGTATGCAGAGTTATTTGCGAGCCCCCTCAGTGACTGCACATGAAACTCTATGCTCTGAAATACAAGGAGAGACAATAGTTCTCATTTTTGTGTGAGAACAAATAAAAACACAAAAAACTGACAAAGTAGCTGCTAGTGTGTGTCTGGACCCACAATATGCACTATGCCAATGGTTCTTAACCTGGGGTGCGTGCACCCCCTGGGGGTGCGCCAGAGATTTCAGGGAGTGCGCGCAGTTTTGTTTGTTTTGAGGTTGTAACCAAAATTCAGCTTCCAACCATTATAATTAGGCCAAATTAAGACCAATTAAGACCTTGTTTTCGTCCCCATGTAAATTCATTTAAGTATTGATTAATGTCTAAAGTAAGAATCATTGTAATTAATCACTTATATCATTTTTTTGGGTGCGTATACACGTGTAGACATTTGGGATGGGGGTGGGTAGCTTGTCTTGGGAACAGCTAAGGGGGTGCGTTCAGAAGAAAAGGTTAAGAACCACTGCACTATGCAACAAGACGTTTAGTCAGCTCAGCACAGTGGTCTTATCTTGTGCCTGTAGCTTAGTTACATACAGAGTGGTCGCTGTTGGAGAAATATCTGTGGGAACAGCACTGCAGAGTTACCAGGTAATGTCTTTCCCACAGGATTCACATTTTGCAAAATAAAATGCCCACGGGCCAGACAGGAACGCACGTTAAACACCCCCAGATTGCGCATTTGTCATCCATTCCGCAGGCTATTTTAAATAGAGGATGACATAAGCAGATTAATATGTGAATGTGAAAGCTGGCAGTTTTTCAGTTTACTCAAGGTATAGCCTCCTTGTTATATTCCTGGTGTGTTACACAATGTGGACTTCCAAACACCCCTGACAGCTTGTTTAAGTAGAGCTCTCTAAATCACAGACACCCTTTTTAAAAATGTGCGAAGCTATTATTTTGTCAGGACCCGACCCCTGTATCGGCTCCCGGCAGCTGAGGCTGTGAATACACTGTTTGTTGGCTCGCAGCAGAAGCATACCAATTAATTCTCTTGATATTGGTGTAATTGGCCCGGTTATGGCATCCATTTTTTTTTTCAAATTCACTTACAAAAACCCCAAACACATGACTCTTGGCAAGATTGCCTGCGTAGTGCAGACTTACAATGAACTGCACTCAAGCGGCAGGCATAAAAAAACATGAATGCGCACATAGTCCATTTATAGCTTTTTGAAAGCAACTAAAATGTCCATACGCAATAAAAGATGAGTTATGAGAAACAAGCCCAAGTACAAAATCATCTCTTTGGGGGGTGCTTTTTGCTGTTTACAATGATCCTGCTTACACTGAAAGCATGTAATCACTTAAAAAAAAATCGTATAAATATCCACAATATTGCTTAAACTATAAAAATCATGTCATGTGTCCATGTAAGCATGAAATGCAATTTGTGAGCCTGATGTTGAGCAGCACTTTACAGAGTGCATCAAAATTATATTTAGGTCTACAGATTTGTATACAGATATAAGATTAACTTTAAATTTGCAATCTTTTTTTGCATTGCATTTCTGTCTAGAAATGTTGGCTATTATAAAATGCTATGTATGTGCATGTCAGCAGACGACTATGCAATCTTGCCATGTGCATGTGTTTATGTCGGAAAAAAGAACCCTTGCCCATTTCTCCTCATTCTTGATGAAAAAAAAAATCGTGATTAACGTGAAAACAATCATGCTGAGGGAGTTGTGCCGTTAAAGTATTTGCAGAACTATAAATTGACGGGTAAAGTCATTGCTAGTAATGCTTTACTGGAAAGGTGCTTATGAAGAAGGAGGACTTTATAGAGCTGCAGCAGTGTGTGTGTGTGTGTGAGAGAGAGAGAGAGAGAGAGAGAGAGAGAAAGAAAGAAAGAAAGAGAGAGAGAGAGAGAGAGAGAGAGAGAGAGAGAGAGAGAGAGAGAGAGAGAGAGAGAGAGGGAGAGAGAGGGATAGCCACCCCTAGGGACATTCTCTGTGAGGTACAACTGCCCTTGATCTAATGGAAACAATGCGTACACACACATACACACACACGCACGCACACACACACACACATACACACACACACACACACACACACACACATACACAAACACACACACACACACACACACACACACACACACACACACACACACACACACACACACACACACACACACACACACACACACATACACACACACACACACACACACAGCAGGGAAGCTCATAGGTGTGGAATAAATGGGTCAGTTGTCCAGGGCCCAGGGAGAGAGGGGGCCCAGGAATTGGGTCCTCATTATGTACTGGGTGTAGGCTTTCAGATAAGTTTCTCCCGGGCCCAGCCAAAGCTTTCAGCAGCCCTGCACACGCACACACATAGACACATACGCATGTACACACACACACGTCTGCGCTCAAATGCTGCCCCTAGTGTGGAAAGCTTGACCTCTCCAGCTGTAATGTATGTATATATATATCTTACACTCTATACAACCTTCTCCAAAAGCTACAGTTTTAAAGGTATTCTTTCATTTCCTAAAAGTTTAGGAGTTTTCAGTAAGGCTAAACCTCCTAACGATGTACTAAATCAAGCCATACCTTGCACATACATTATATGCAATCAAGTTGTATTGCTAAGTCGTGCAATATACTTCAGGTAGATACTACACAGTAAATATTGTGGTGTTAATTCAACACTTAAAGAGTTCATTTAAGTCCAAATTGTGTCAAATCAACTCTCTTAGTGTTAAATGAGCACTGCAGAATTTATTGTGCGGACCCTTGATTATGTCTCTGTTGTATGTCACTGGGGGGGGGGAAACTTTATTCACCAATTTCCCCTCTTTCAAATCTCCAAGTTCTACAACAAATCATCTTAAACCTTCGGAATTAATCCATTACTCTCTTTCCCCGTATTATGTTACCTATAATATACAGTACATATAGGCTGAAACGAATGTCAAGGCATTATGTAGAAAGCCGATGTTTGTTTTGAGTTCAATCATTTTATATTGTGTGGCAATGCATGGACTATTTCCTGTACTGTGCAGCTCCAGACTCGAGAGGGCTGTTTAGGACTCTAGCAGGTGGCATAAAATGAAAGCTTCCAACTTTGGTAGTTCATTTGTTATTTTAAAAACATTGTGTCCAGAGAAATATCTCTTTTCAGGGCTGGACTGGTGATCTGGCATATAAGGGTATTTTCCCGGTGGGCCGACAGTATTCCGGGCCGATGCTGTTGTTTTTTGTTTGTTTGTTTGTTTGTTTCCTCTCAGACAATGGCCCTCATTTCAGCCGGGGCGGCCCTCTGGTCTATATTTACGCCTATATCTATATTTACATTTAATATAGACAGTGGACTGGGCTAATCCTCCTATCGTTGAAAAGCAGGGGGGGTTGGGTGAGGGGCTAATCTATGAGAAAAATGCCCATGTTTGTTTGTTGGTCCCAGTCCAACCCTGGCTCTTTTTATACGCTCATTCGCTCAGTGTGTATTGTGCAGTGTTGTTTTTGTTGTAGCACTGTGGTAAGTGGTGGTGTGTGCTCGTTCATAACTTTTTACTGCCCATTTAGTGCAGGGCTATATTTAGACATTTGGTAACTGTTGCGAGTAAGTCAGTCAAATCATTCTTTCTTGCCTTTGTAAATTCTGTCAGAAGTCACACATGCTTTTTGCATTGTGTGACTTCTGGCAGAATTTATACAAAGCCCTGGCGGCTTTGATTGTGGTGGTGTGGGTGAGCGATCGCCTTGCCTGGACAGTAATGAATGGGCTGTTTAATTTCGTGTGTGTGTGTGTGTGTGTGTGTGTGTGTGTGTGTGTGTGTGTGTGTGTGTGTGTGTGTGTGTGTGTGTGTGTGTGTGTGTGTGTGTGTGTGTGTGTGTGTGTGTGTGTGTGTGTGGCCAGCTGTGTGTGGCCAGCTAGTGGTGATGGTGGTCGCTTGGTCGGTCGGTGGGTGAGAAGTGTTTGCGTGTGTGGAAGCCCTCCGCCCCTGCAAGCACCCCCCCACCCCCACCCCCTGCAAGCCTCCCTTGACACCCTGCGCTGCTGATAAAAACCTTTATCATCTAAGCCCAAGACTTCCGCTAACCGAGAAATGCTGTTTACCACCAAAACAGGGGGAGAGAAGAGAGAGAGAGAGAGAGAGAGAGAGAGAGAGAGAGAGAGAGTGGCTATTTATCGCAAGATTCTCAAAGCTGGTTATTAACAGTCTACACTACACAGTAAAATGTGTTTGTGAGCTCTTGGTGCACAGAGAGAGAGAGAGAGAGAGAGAGAGAGAGAGAGAGAGAGAGATAAAGAGAGAGAGTGAGAGAGAGAGAGAGAGTGTGCGTATGTGTGTGTGTGTGTGTGTGTGTGTGTGTGTGTGTGTGTGTGTGTGTGTGTGTGTGTGGTTTGAGTGCTTGCCTGTGTGTGCGTGTGTGCATGCATGCGCGCGCGCGCGCGTGTGTGTGTGTGTGTGTGTGTGTGTGTGTGTGTGTGTGTGTGTGTGTGCACGCTTGTGTGTGTGTGTTTGAGCGTGTGCCTGTGTGCGCGCGCGTGTGTGTGTGTGCATACGTGCGAAACGTCTGTGATCATTCACACTCTCGTTAACAGCTGGCAAAGGGTGGTGATGATGTTGATTGAGTTATAAAGAGATGTCGGCCTGTTTTAGAGGGAACCGGGTGCTTCTATTTGGGGACATTGTGAGCACAGCTCCACTACAGTAGATGGGACCCAGACTAGGGCTTAGTCAGAGGCAAATCTAAGGTGCTGTTTCCACGTAGCAGGATATTTTTTCAGCAGGGTATTTTTTTGTCCTGTTGAGGTGTAAACGCAACATGTGGATAAAAATAAATCCCATTGTAACAAATGCGTTTCAGCCCCCTGAACAGGATATTTTTTTCTCCTGCTTTTTATACCTGGAATTGAAATATCTGCTACGTGGAAACGGAAGGCCAAAATCAATGCAACCAGGGGAAAAAAATATCCACAAATAAAAATATCCAGCTATGTGGAAACAGCACCTTAGTCTTTTTGTATTTTCTGTCTGAACGGATCACTGAGTAAGTACGTGTAAGCGACTACTCGGTCTCTGGAGCATAAAAACCAGGCCCTGTTATTGATTCAGGGAGGAGGCAATTCCAGGTCGCATTGGCTTATCTCATAGTAATTGTATTCTGTCAATGAGTTGAAGTGGCATAGTTTAAAGGGACAGTTTGGTCAATTTCAACATGCAGTTGTAATGCTCACACTACCCTGGACTTGTCAGTGCCTGAGATTTTTTTTTCTTCTTCTTCAGCCGTTTCCGAGATCCTGGTCATTGTAATGGGGGCAGCTCTTTGTTTACATTTCAAAAAAATATTTTTATTTATTCCCAAAAGCATCCAAAAGGTTATGAAACATCAGTAGACAACTAGCAAACAGCAGTACCTTTTGGGAAAATATTTGGAGTTGGCCTATGTTTCATTTTTAAAAAATGTAAACAAACGCTGCCCCCATTAGAATTGCTCATATCTCGGAAAGGGCTGAGCCGAAAAATGTGGCATCACCAGGTACTGACAAGTCAAGGGTAGCGTGAGCAATACAACGGCATGTTGAAATTGACCAAACTGTCCCTTTAATGTAGGCCTATGTTTGCTTAGCTATATCACATATTGCAAGACTACTGATGCTACTGCCTTTGTTGGCAGACTGAAAGGAGACTGTTCAGAGACTGGAAAATGCACTGTAAAATATGATATCAGTGATAAGTCATGATGACTTATATAGTTAATTTAGTCTGCTATAAAACTGTAAAAAGATAAGCATGGTTTAACTTGAAGTTTACCAGCTGCCTCAGAATTCCAAGTTATGTCATTATTTTTTTATCAGAAGTTGTGTGAAGCTTTGAATTGAAAAATTGTGAAGCGTGTTCAAACAACCCAAAGCTTCAATACAAAACTTCAGACAACTTACAATAAGGATTTAAATGAAGCTGGAATCCTGAGGCAGATGGTATTTCTTACAGTGTGTGTGTGTGTGTGTGTGTGTGTGTGTGTGTGTGTGTGTGTGTGTGTGTGTGTGTGTGTGTGTGTGTGTGTGTGTGTGTGTGTGTGTGTGTGTGTGTGTGTGTGTGTGTGTGTGTGTGTGTGTGTGTGTGTGTGTTGGGGGGGGGGGGGGGGGGGGGGGGGGGGGGGGGGGCCGGATTGGCTGCTGCATACGATTATCTTTCATCATCTGGTTTTGCCTTTTGGTGGGAGATCGGGGGCAGACGGACTCCTTACAAAAGGCACATTCCTCAAACTCTCATTTGCATACAGCAAAATCAAATAACTGTTTGTGCTGAACAAACTCCAGATGGTCCATTTAATGATCGTCCCGAATCAACAAGCACTTTTCACCTCTTCACAGAAAATTGCTCGTTTGAAGGAGACATCAAACGTGACTACAAACAATTTTTGTGCACTGACAAATGAGGAATTATGCTAACTAGCATAAGAGGAGTCCCAGAAGGAAATTCGAAAAGACATATTCGTAAGCAAAAACTCAGCATGCTATGATGCAGACGCATATTTAGTCAGGCACCATTTGAAAGTAAACGGTAATTTATTGAATAATTTGTCACATTTTGTTTTAGGGTTTATTTTTATTACTCTCTGTAGACACGGGCATACCAGCATGTTTCCTGTGGGAAATGTTTCGCTCTAACATTAAGTTTGATCACGTACAATGTAGCCTACACCTCTCCAATACCGCAGTGTCTCACCTGTTGTGAAAAAAACACTTGCTTCAACACCCGCAGAGTTGCAGCAAATGGAAGCTGCCTTGATGCTAGTGCGGGGGAAATGGTTGTACTGTACGTGAACCGTGTTGTCAAGTGTTATTGGAGCTGACATGCGAATGGAAATACATATCTCAGCCATCATTTCCTGTTAAAATCATTTGTAGTGCCCTTGTTCAGGGAAAAAGCAAATCTCCTAATACGTCAGCTATTGGTATTTATTTGCATCCGTGGCAAAGATTTATCTTTGAGTATTTTTACATTTTAAAAAAAAGGGCCGGACGCCAAGGCACTCTTCTTAGATAAAACCGCTTTATTAAAAAGGATAGATAGATTTTGCCACCAGGCAGTGGCAGTATTTTTAATTATTTAAGTTCAAACATGAACTAGCCTTTATAATAAAGCGGTTTTATCTAAGAAGAGTGCCTTGGCGTACTACCTTTTTTTGATATTTTCTACGTCTTGGCCAAAGAGCACCTTCAAATCACCACCAGTTTTACCACTTGAATGCCGCAGCCCTCCAGCCCTCTACTTTTTTATTTTTACATTTTGTTGGTATATTTATAGCAAACTCATACTTCACTATTGCCCCTATCTCCATACTCTTCCTTCTACATTCTAGAAATGCACTCAGAGAGTGCAGACCAGTGCAGACCAAGTTTCATCCAAATCTGTTCATAAGATTTTGAGTTATCCTGCTGACAGACAAACAAACAGACAGACAGACAAACCAACACGAACGAAAACATAATCTCCTTGGCAGCAGTAAAAATAAATAAAAAAATAAAAAAAATAAAAACATTTAAAAAAAAGAACTCTATTGTCACAGTATGGATATCAAGGTACACTGCACATCTGCAAGTGTTTACCCACATGGTATATGCAGTATGTTTACGTAACTGGCCTTTTAGTGTGATGAAGGGCCATAAGGGCTTGAAGCATCATTGACATACAACATAACAACTGGAGCTCTTCAGTGTGTGGATCACCTTTGACACTGTATATGAGTTTGTTGGTAACACTTTATTTTAGGGTTACATCTATTAGCACTAATACATACAATGTTAATGCCTGCATAAGTAACTTGTAAGGCATGTACTAAGCCAAAAATAAGACCTTACTAAGCATCAATTGGTAATAAATCCCTTAATGTGCATAAACAAGACATTTGCGAATTCATGCCTAGCAAATGTTTGATTTTCCTCAGTACATGCTCTTTGTATGTATTAGTGCTAATAGATGTAACTCTAAAATAAAGTGGTACCAGTTTGTTTTAATCAAGTTACACCTGGTTTACTGTACACATTTGGGCATGTGATTACTGGAGTTTCTGATATACATTACACAAACCAAATCTTGAGGGATCTAGAGGGATGGCTTCAGGAATACATAGTGAGGAGAGAAGAGGAGAGCAGAGCAGAGGAGAGGAGAGGAGAGGAAAGCATAAGGGAAGAAGATGGAGGAGAATAAACTTGACTGTCGATGGACGATTTTGAGAAAGTGGATAGAAGAGAGAAATTGATAGAGAGATAATTTCAAGGAAAAAAAGCAAGAATGAAGAACAGAATGCACAATTAAAAGCACAATTTTATTTAAACATCTAGAGAGTTGTGAAGAAAATTCAAAAGACAATGCACACTGCTTACTGTTTTTTTTTTCTTACTTTATTTTTCGGAGCGAACCGAAAAATAAAGTAAGAAAAAGAACAGTAAGCACTGAGCGTTGTGTCTTGAATTTTGTTCATTGTTCACCTTCTACTGCCTCACACCTGCACCTGCATTGCTGAGGGCTTGTGCACAAGAGCTCTCTTGAACTTTGATCAAGACAGTTGTCTTAGCATTGTATACAGTATTTGGCCCCATGGTACTCCCTTCATAAGTGCTGAATTGCATTTATTAACTGTTTAGAGGAGAGCATAGGAATAGCTTTCAGGAAAGCTAGGGAAGCAGCAGCAAGGAGGAGAGGAAGGTAGAATGTAGGGTTACACCAGTGGTGTAGTCTACTGTATTTTTTGTGGTGGGTATACTGTATATTTGTGCATTTTTTGAAGTGGGTATAGGCCTACTGTATCTATTTGTGCTATTCTACATAATGGATCGATCAATTTTAAAGATCGCCTCTCAACGTAATTTAAACAATATTGCCGTGTTCCCAATTGTTATTGAATGTGTTACGCGTTGGTCCTGTTTTAAAAAACGTTCTGGTTGCTTTGTTTCAAGACGTTTTTGCAAGCTGGCAAGGTGGCTTGTGGAGAAACGAGAGAGTGTTCCGTGTTTCTCGTGGAAATGCGTCTCTGATTGGCTCACTCCTCCTGCTCTCAAAGAAACGCGTCTCTGATTGGCTCAGTCCTCCAGCTCCTGGAGGGAATGTAATGGGAAACAGAGTCGCCACTTCCCCGGGTGGTACTGCACTATAGGGGCGCCAACGGAGGCGTGCAGGCTCCATTCAGGGCTGTGCTCTTTCGACAGCGACCCCTAGGCGAGCTGTAGGCACGGAGCAACCGGAGTGAGCAGGCTTTATGTATGAGGCTTTGTGCTGTGTGTGTACCTGAGAGTAGCAACCAGCTGATAGCTAAGCTAAGCTATGTTTCGGGCCACCAGACGTTGCTTGTTTTGAAAACAAGCAGAAAAAAATTACTCGACATGTTTTTAGATAAATGGGTCGATATAAACCTTTGTGGGCAACGCCTTCTTTCGACGTGACGAAACACAGAAAGGCTTTCGTGATTCGCTCGTTTCTCTGCATTATTGATGTAAATTGGGAAACACCGGGAAACACAGCCAGGAGAGTTGACGCACCGCTATGAGAGCCTTGCAAGTGAGTTTAACTTGGGGTGACCGTCCGATCTTCGAAAGGAGTGAGTAAAACTGAGTTTTATCGGAAGTTGGCCTTTAAGTGGGTATACTGAAGCCCCTTAAATTTAGAAGTGGTATACTCCGTATACCTGCGTTCTACGTAGACTACACCACTGGGTTACACTTCACTTGACGTGTCACTGCATAACACATTCATAGCAGCTGTTATACACTTTGCGTGAGGAATTCATGACTATTCCATAAGACATTCATAGGCCTATCAAAGCTTTCATAGACATGGAAGATAAAAGGACAGCAGCTTGTCAAAATCAGAAGTAGGCCTAATTGACGGTTCAGAATAAAACCCCCAATGCTGCTTTGTTTAACTTATTTTGACAAGTTGCTGTCTTTCCGTCCACTCGGTTCATGAAAGGTTTGGTATGAATTGGTCATGAAAAGGTCATTAATGCTTCGTGCAGAGTTTATAACAGAGGCTATGAATGTGTTATGCAGGAACGTGTCACGTAAAGTGTTACCGAATGGAGGGATGGCTTCAGGGAAGAAAGGAGTGGGAGTTGGAGTGGGTGTGCAGTGCAGGAGGGGTGGGCACGGCACAGTGAAGGGTCTGGAAGAGCAGGGCTGGACTGGCCATCTGGCATAGCGGGCATTTCGTGGTGGGCCCTGTACGCTCGTGGGCCCCTATTTTAAGAAATTTTTGGGGTTTTTTTTAAGTAAACTTTATTAAATTACATTACTTTTTTTACATTTCTGAAAATAGGAGCCCACAAGGGTGCGGGGCCCACCAGGAAGTCAGTTCTGCGCCGCTAATTATGAGAGGCCCCTTTAACCCAAAATTGCCCGGCCCCTATTTCTCCCCGAGTCCAGCCCTCTGGAAGAGTAAGCTATGAGGTAATGCCTCATTCCAGGATATTAACTCAATATGGGAGCTGATCACCCGACCAGCCTCTGCTGGCCATGTGCAGCAGCTATAGGGTTGTAGGCCTACTAAATGGTGAAAAGGGTGAAAAACAAATGGTGACTTTTTTGTTGCTCACCAACGGGATCATTTGACACAGCTCGCCTCTTCTGTTTATCTCCCTTCTCCTCTCTTTCTTTTCCACCTCTCTCCCTTTCACTCTCTCTTTGTCCGTCTCTCTAGCTCTTTCTTTCTCTCTCTCTCTCTCTCTCTCTTTCCTCTCTCTATCTATCTTTGTCTCTCTTTCTCTCTCTCTCTGTCTCTCTCTGTCTCTCTCTCCCAGTCTTTCTATCATTTTGTCTGTCTGTCTGTCTGTCTGTCTGTCTGTCTGTCTGTCTGTCTGTCTCTCTCTCTCTCTCTCTCTCACACCCTCTATCTCTCTCTCTCTCTCTCTCTCTCTCTCTCTCTCTCTCTCTCTCTCTCTCTCTCTCTCTCTCTCTCGCTGCATCTGTCCCTAGCCTCCTCTCCCTGCATGTCTGCCTCTGTTCCCGTCTGTGCTGCTGTTGTTGTTGTTCACATCTTGAAATAGGTCTGAGTTAGCCCTATACCACCACCTCTTCCTCGCTGGTGCTTTGGGAGGCTTAGATCAATACGGCGTAAAGCATTTTAGTCTTTCTTAAAAGGAACATAACACCCTCTCGGCGTCCATCCGTTATGAGGGGGGGTTATTATGGGATGGGCCCAGGTGGGGGCCACTTAAGCCCACGCAGTGAGCCGTGGCTAGGCAGCTTTAGGGGGGATCTAAAGAAATATGTTTGCAGCCTGCATGGGGAGGGTAGGCTACTACCTACACGAGGTGGGGTCTTGGTTAGATCAGGGGTTCTCAAACTATACCACCATGCATGGCCACTGACAGCTTAGGCCAGGCCCAGAAAAAAAGTCATTTGAAAGGGCCCCAAACCCAATACATACAATGTAATGAGGAGTCAATTCTGGGCCCCCTTTCTCAATGGGCCACGGGACAAGTGACCCCTTTGTCCCCCCCCTGTCAGCTTGCCTGCTAGTCTCTTCCTTTTAAGGGTGCTGACCAAAACATTGTAAAACTGAAAAATGAAAAAAGGTCGCACCATACATAGGTTTCTTTATTACACAGACGCGTTTCGGCGCTCTGCCTTCCTCAGTGTCACGCAGTGTCACGCAGAGCGCCGAAACGCGTCTGTGTAATAAAGACACCTATGCATGGTGCGACCTTTTTACATACTGTATATTGACCATATGTAGCTCAGTCTTACATACATTCAGCCCAAGGCAGATCTCACTTCCCCTCTAGAGATGCAATAGACTGTTTTGCTATACTTCACTTGAAGGACAACACCGGAGCAGCACAGATGTAATTCTTTGAGTTTTTTTATTCAAGTGCACAACATGACTAACGTTTCGATGGTTAGACCATCTTCATCAGAGTCCTTCAAGTGAAGATTTCCTGCCTCTCTCCCGTCGATGCACCAGATGATAAAGCAGAAGCGCGAGGAACTACCCTTTTGTTTTGCTATACTCTTCCTTCCAACTTGCTGCCCACCCCAGACCCCCCCCCCCCCCCCCGACACCCCTCACGGCCCAGCCTGGTGTCCCTGGTCCCCACTTTGAAACCCACTGGGGTAGATGCTTATGCCGACTAGGTAGTCTGTAACAGACCACCCTCTCTGTTTGTAAGGCTGAGACGATGAAGCATGTGCTATGTATTAACTTCTGCATTAGCATAAATCAGCGGCTTAGCGGTGAGGCTCGCGCTGGACTGCCCTCCCTTCTGCGGGGCAAACATCACCTGTCCTGTTAGAAATGGGATACAGGGGAAGGCTCCTGGGAGTGATTTATAATATTTTTAAATTTAATTACATGAAAATCCGTAGCCCCATAATGCACACCGTACCACCGGTGACACGCTGTAATAGTCATTGAAAGGTTAATTACCATAGTATTACTCTACGATGACATAACAGTTTTGATGGGTTTAACGATATAGCTTTTTTAAATTCATGAACAGCGTTTGACCGTGAAGCATAAATCAAGTCATTTTGAGTTCATCCAGATAATATCTCCAGGTGTTTCTATTACATGTTTTTTTTAAGAGTGGTATGTTTTTGGTATTTCCCTGAAATAGCACTCAAGAGCCGTCTGTTGTTCTCTGAACCACGTCATGTGTTAGTCATCTCTTTGGGATTGAGCTATCGGCTTCTTGTTTTCACCTGTGGGAATACTGTTGAAATCTGCTGTATTTTGTTACGCTGGTTATCCACTATGTACGTTGGCAAGTGATACAGATGTGCAAGTGGAGGGAGTGATTAATGGTGTTTCTTCAACAGTTTAGAAACTGTTGACCCAACTTGTCTTGGACAAATAAGATAATGGAGGCCGGGGTCTCAGGGTCTCTTGTCCACAGGATGGGAATAGCAACCGAGAGGTTAAGAGGTTTGAAGGCACCACCATGAGTACAGGGACGTAGCAGCAAATTTTGGGCCCTATGTACAATCAGCTCCAATGGTACCCCCCACCCCCAGCCATATATCTTCATAAATCGGACTGTGTGGGGGGCCCCTATATACGTGGGGCCCTAGAGACTCTGTCACACTTTACCCCCCTGAACGACACCCCTGCCATGAATACATTGTGGACACAAACTGACTGCTTGCTCATTTGGCCCTTGTCTTCCATTAAAAGCCTTAAGGGTGAGAAAAAAGGGACTCATCAGTGAAGTTTAATGGTGGGGTTCACACACAATGAAGAAAGAGGAAAAAAGCATCTGTGTGCGGATGAAAAACGAGAGGTGTCACAGGCCAGACAGACAGGGAGTTGCAGTAGGTTAACTGGAAATAGGCTCTCTGTTGAGAAGTGGGGCCAGCGGGTCGTTTGTTTTGGAGTCCTGGTGCGCTTGCGGAGCACCGTCTTGATTGAGAGCCCTGTAAAGCAGCTGGAGACTAAAGTGCAGCGTCTAGATGTTGACGCAGGGGGCTGACAGTAGGGCCTATACTTCGTTAAGTGTGGAGAGAGAGAGAGAGACCAAGAGAGAGAGAGACCGAGAGAGAGAGAGAGAGAGACAGAAAGCGGGAGAGAGAGACAGAGAGAGAAAGAGAGAGAGAGACAGAGAGAGAGAGAGCGACAACTCACCGCTGTGCGACAACTCACAGTCTTAAAGCTTCTGGCTCCGACGTGCGTTGCAGATAAACTTTTGTGTGGTGGATGCGGATCCCACCTGCCGAAGAGAAAATGTGCTCAATAAGTTCTGTCATCCATCAAGTGATTTTCTGCACGAGAGAGGGGAACAGGACAGAGTTAGGGCAGAGTTATGGCGTGCATCCCTGCACACATACCTTAGGCAGGCTGATCGCTCTGGCTGTACAATTAATGAGGTGCTTTGAATGCTGGGGAAGCATTATCGTCCATGTGGAGGGTTTTTTATTTCAAAGGTACAAGCACAAATTAAGGCCATAAACGATGCACTTTTCTTTTTCTTTTTTTTTCACCAAAGAATCTGTCCAAGTATCTGCTCTAGTATAGATAGAAAGCAATCCTTTGTTTTGGCGTAAGAATGAAAGCAGTCAAAGAGAAGCTATTCAAAGGGAATTCAGAGCAGACAGAAAGATTTATTTTCAGCTCCGGCAATCTTGCTGTTTGACTGATGCCCACATCAACATGTGCTGTAGCCTGCTGCTTCTGTCACGTATGCACCGGAGGAGAGGAGTGAGGGAGGGAGGGAGCGAGTGAGCGAGGCAAAGGAAAGAAAGAAGGAAGGAGGGAAGAGTATTTTCCTTCTCTTCCCACCCTCTTACAGTACCCTCCACCACCACCACCACCACCACCCCCCACACAGAATTCTTTGCTGCCACTGCTTGCCTGTGGAATGTTAAGACTATTTCTGTTGAGGATCATGCGCTTATGTGAAATGAATGATAACATGATAAGCCGGCTAGATGGACAGCAGTCAGACGAGAGTTAATCGGCAGTGACAATTAGAATACTGCAGAAAGGTTGTGAGAAAAAAGTCAAATAACATACACACAGTAGAGATAACTGACATGACACTAGTTCCATAAAACGACAACACTTTATATTAATGGTATATTATAGAGCTTCTTTAAAAGTTAGTAATTATTTAATTAACTAATTATGAACAAAACATTTAGAAATGTTTGTGAATGTAACAAATACTAGTATATTATGTTAAGACAGCATACAGCACAGTCACAGCAGTCCTGGAAGTTTTGGCTGCGAAGAGCTAAAGAGATGAAACCACAGGATGTAGAAGTATCCAACACAGCCAAACTCACATCAAGCTCATCCATCCAGCAGGGAATGACTCTTGCTCCGCTGTGCAGTCAGTCAGTCATCGCTTTCTTGTGTGTACGTAAATATTTAGAATATTAACTACTATTGCTTACTGTATATGTTTTATTTATAATTTATTCATTATTTACAAAATAATTATTAATACAGCTTTACTGTATAATGTATCACTACTATAAATTGTTCCCATAATCTAACAAGATTGCAGTAGTGGGCTGTTCTGTTTAAGTGTTGGTTGAACGGATCAAACCGGAGTTAATCTGTATTAAAATAGATTACGACAGAAAGGTTCTGTGACAAAAAATGTAAAACACTATAGGCCTGGGTAAGGGTATACGTACAGTAGAGGCAAGACATTGCCCTTCAACATCAAAATAGACGTAATCCTCAATGCAAAACAAGACTGCAGTAACGAACATGTCTGATAGCGTTGGCTATAAAGGATCTTGGCAGTGCTGACATCATTGTGGAGTCATGGAAGATTGTTTTGAAGAGGGTGATTAAACTGTAATTCAATCGGCGCCTTTGAGGTCGAGGGGTTTTCTCATGTCACACAAGGCATTGTGGGATATTATTTAAAGGGGTATGCCACTATTTTGGGGCTTAATACTGTTAAAATCGTTGGCCAGGGTTTATAAAGGTGGTACATTGTCTTATTTTTCATGTAAGCCGTTGTCTTGCTTTAAAGGTGGGATAGGAGATGTTTTTCTGGCATATATTTTACCATATCATCTGAAAAACTCCTCATGACGCCATAGCACCCATTGAAATAGAGTGTTTGGAAAAAAAACGAAATCTTTTGGTCCAGTGTAGAGGGCGTAGTCAGAAGAAAACGGCAACCAATAGAAGTAATACTCATCATCACTTCTATTGGTTTCTGACACGTCCATCAACCGCCAGCACTCACCCCTCCTCCCTGCGCGTTCACCGACTCGTGAACTTGACCGACCCCGCCCCCATCATTCATGCACACGCGACAAGGCTCATCATCACTCGGCTAGTAGCAAGGTAACGAGAGTTAGCAGCAGGCTGAGCTACTTGGAAACTTTGGTGGCTTTTGCAGAGCTACAGGAAGAACTTTGGCTTTTGGAACACTGGACTAACCATGTCAGGATAACATACTCCCTTGGATTATAGTCATCGGACTCGCAAGACCAGACTCCAACACGGGCTGAAATTTTGAAATGGGACCTGACACTCTTGGACACAGTCGGCTACGGCAGCGGCTTCAAATACGCTTTGGTGACCATATTTCTAATCGAGAGGTGAGATAATATATTTGTCTGTATAATATTTTGTGAATTGGTTTAGGACACATTGGTGTCTTTTTTTAAGCAAGTATCCATTGAGAGGGGTCAGAGGATTAGCTCAAGCTCCAACATATCTAGCTGCTACCTCAATCGCTTTATTTTTTTGTGTCCCCCCCCCTGTGGCATTTATTCTGTGCACATGAACACGTTTTCAGAATTGCTATGTGTAACTCAGACGGTTACTCTTGTGTGTTTTGCTACTAGTTGTGCGAACGAGCCAGACAAACCAGCTGGGAGGAGGACGGAAGCACCCCTTCTCCATCCGCGTTCAGTTGCTAAATACGGATTCACCCCGTAGTAAGTAACCTAGTTCTACCATGTTTACGCACACATTACTTTGACCAGCAAAGCCCATGTCTTTCTAGTGGTTTACAAAAATATATCGTTTGCATGTTTTGCTTTGGTACGTCTCTGTTGTATGACTCTGGTAATAGTAGCAAGCACAAGCACAACCTGTTCGCCGCTCCAGCATTGCAAAATAGATTGCCTTGGGTTTTCAAATGTTTACATGATTGTGGGTGTAATGTTGTTAACTCGCTGATGTCGTTTTTGAGAAGACGGTAGTTTTGCATTTGATAAATACCACCCAATGACCATGACGGCTACACGGCAGATCTTTATTGTGATGGCTACACTGAATGATCACATGGAGATGCCGGTACATTATTTGTTTTACCCTGGTTATATTGAAATGTTCTGCTTTGTCCATTCCAAGGTGTGGTGTTTTCCATAGCTGTTCCTTGCTCCTGTATCACAACATATCAAGGCTGCCAAGTAAATGAAGAATGAATCACTGCACACTGGTAGTTTATTTTATTCATGTTTGTGGGTGTAATCTCGTCCAGTTGCAGATACTACTATCCTTTTTGGAATGATCTGCCTTTGAAAAACAATGGTTCTATCTGACAAAAGCGAACAGATCCTGTAGTTGTAATTGATACACTAAATCAGTGTTTCTCAACCTTTTTTTTAGGCGAGGCACCCTTTCAATTCATGAAAAATTTCAAGGCACCCCAAACCAACTAGCTGTAATGCAGCATCACATCCGATACCACACAAGCTTAGAATGTAACACATTTGGAGACACACAACCTAGTAGCACGACCTACGTTCAAAGTTGCAGCTGGGGTGACCAATATTTACTTTATTGTGCGTAAATGGCAGATCAAAGATTCCACTGACTAACATTAACTAATTTATTTATCAGCCACGTTTCCGCGGCACCCCTGAGGGGGCCCTACGGCACCCCAGGGTGCCCCGGCACCCCTGTTGAGAAACACTGCACTAAATTATGATATTCCTATGTGTGCGCGCGCACGCGCCAAGTTTTCAATTCAACACACTGGGACACTTTTCAGTCTTTGAGGTTGCTGGAATCAACACAGACTACCTCCATGCACCTTATCAGAACACTTTGCATGTTTTTTGTATACTTGTCCCCTTTGTGTATTGCTGCTAATCTTTCTCTTTCTAGGTTCTGTTGGTTGCATGCAGATTGTGCCAGATGATTTATCTGTCTATGGTCTAAGCATGGGCTCTGTGCTAATATGCAATTTGTGCTCTTTTTTTCCCTCAGGTCAACAGCAGACAGGGTCCTTCCACAACCACATACTTATGCCAGTAAAAGCCACAGCTTTTCTCCTCCAATCCAAGACGCCTGGACTGCAGTCACCATCTCAACACACCAACCAAGAGAAAGGCGGATGGCTCAATTCAGTATGTAGTTCTGCAAATATTCTCAAAGGTCTTCACAGCCCCCCATGGTGCTGAATGCATTTACATTTATTTGTGTAAGGTAAAAACAATGCTGATTACAGAACATAACTAGGGCCATGAATGAAATTTGAGGTAGCAGCCAGCCATCACCTGATGGTGAGAGGTGGTCCTAAGATCAGAGAGAAGCAAGTTGAAATCCCATCCTTACCTCTCCCTACCTACACCTCCATCCACAGCTGAAGTGCACTTGAGCAAGGCATACAAGTCCACTTAGGTCCTGGGACTGTAGCCAACACCCTGTAAAACCCTGCTGTGTAATTTGATGTAATGAAGCCCTAATATAGTGTAACACATTGCTTGTTACAGATATGGAAAATTGCACAATAAAAGTTCCAGGACATGAAGGCTGCATACTGTGAACGTCAACCTTCAGGGCACCGTCCTGCGCAGAAGACTTTCTACCCTAAGAGGGATGGCTGACCGCAGACACTCACAACCAGGTGAGCCCAGATAAAGGAGTTATTTTTGGTGTCCCTGCCCCAACAACCCAGGTTACTTACATTTAAAATGTCACTGGAGCTACTGTCAGATATGTGATTTCTAATTCTGTTTATCTTTTTACAGCACAGACGCCTCCAACCTCAGACTAGGCCCTTCACAGTTGCTGCACTTACCCACCTTCCCAGAGTTTTTGTGTGGTAATGACAACTGTAAAAATATAGTATAAAGTAATGTATCTAGTGTAATGTGTAATACATTGTTTAAATTGTCCATACATTTCAATGACAGTAAATATTGGTGGACACAATTTGACTGTGTGGCTTTTTTTTTAAATTCATTCTCTGACTGAAAATGCATGGTTACATAATTTATATATTCCACAAGACCACAATCAGAAGATTATTTGACAGGTTGCATTTATTTTCTATGTAAGAAAAAAACAATGGTAACAAGACAAACGTGGTTCCAAACAAAAAAGGTGAGATGTACAGATGAATGCTCCTACAGATAATGAAAAATAATAAAACTCTGCACACTGCCGGTTTGTGTGTTTTATACCGTACTCTGTATAAACCTTTTATATTGCTCTAGTGGAGCAGGGTAACCCTGGCTAATCCTGGGTATTGTACTGTGTATTACAACGTCAGCCCTGTTCAAGTGCCCCATACTGTCTGTAGGCTGCATGCCTGAAGAGACCGTTTCTCTCACCTGGTCCTACATCAGCCCAAAGTCTTATCAAAACTGAGAACACCACAGCATTTCCTTTCAATGTTCATGGGCATCTCCTTACAGATTGCGCAGAGGCGCCAGGTTGGTTGTGCTACTGGGCTGTGACTGAGGACCAGATGTCATGTGCCAGGTCGAACATCAAACTGGGGTCACGGGTCAGGGCACGCTGCAGTAACCGATGGGATTGCTTCAAATTCAATGATTGAATCAAGGCCTGCAAAGCAATAAATACATTTTATGTAGTGCATTTTCTATTTGATGATGGGGACTAAATAACTCTATTGACAATAAGACCAATATGGACATAAGCAATCATTATTGTGTATATAAATAAAGATGTGCCAATTATATGCATACAACGTTTTCAGTCAATTTCTTACAAACTGGTGTTGTGCCAGGGGTTACACAGATGTATGAAGTAGATGGGCTTTTATGGATGTACTTGAACTACCACTGGTGTTGTGTACCTACAACCATGTAATATCACACTACTACTCATAGGAGTAGAAATATTGTAATGGTTATCACAACAGGTGTACTCGTGTAGCCTACTCGTGTTGCGATATAGAGTACATCCGTTGTGATAACATCCTTACAATACTTACACATCTGGAGGAATACAGCAGGACATAATGTTATTGAGGGATGAATGTACATCCTTACAGTTAGCAGGGCGTCAATTCTGTTGGAGTCTCCCTAATCAATACCCCCGACCTCTGCTGCGTCTATCTTCCTCCTCCTCCATCTCTGGCCATCGGTCCTACTGGGCTGTTAGGTCGTTATGATTGTGATGGGCCAGGAAAGTCAGAGCTGGAGCTCTCGTGGTCGTGGAAGGTCTAAAGCATATGAAAATATCGTCAGCCAAAACAATTTCATTAGCGTTGATCAGTTCGGTTGTTTTCTTTACTCCCTCTGTCCCTGTGTCTGCGCGTGCGACAACCCAAGTGAAATCTGAAGTCATAGCCTAAAACACTACGGATTGTGGTGTCGGGTATATATAAATACAATAGTAAAATGTATACTGCGGTACACATCTGTCAAAATAAATCCATGTGTCAGTACTGTAGCTACTGGCTAGAACTACTGTCTAGGGATGACAGTATAGCATCTGTCATCAGTGTTAGGAAGTTAGAATGAGATATCTAAGTAACACGTATCAAGTCAAGTTCAATAACTAATCTAGTATACATCTACTGTCATCAATATTTCTTGAAATGGCAACCATGACGGCCTGTGCGTTTATTGTGATGTTGAAAATTCTTACCGTAGCCGGAGACAGTGCCATGGCTGGAAGTTAGCTTGGCTAATCGATTTGTCGTGGCTTCTAGCCCGCCCCCGCCTCGTGAGCTCTCGTGGGTTCCCGGGATAATCCGAACACTTGACAGACTGCATGCGCGTTCATGTGTTTTGAAGGCGTGGCTTTGAGGGGAGGGCTGAAGGGAGAGGCGGGCTGTGTATTTTCAAAAATATAGCTCACAGGAACCGTTTTTCAAAGATCTCCAACCCTACCTTTAAGACAAGTTAAAAGATGGAGCATGTCGCTACACGGATCCATTGACTTTCACTAGCTTAGCGACATACTCCCTCTTTTAACTTGTCTTAAAGCAAGACAACGCTTAACATGAAAGATAAGACACTTTATCACCTTTATAAACCCTGGCCAACTATTTCAACTGTATTAAGCCCCAAAATAGTGGCATACCCCTTTAAGGGCACAGGCAGGCCAGGGGACGGACAACAGCTGCTTCTGAATTCAAAGTGCCATGCAGCTGCATGGACAATGCTGTCAGAGGCGGTCTTTACATTGGGCAAACCTAGGCAATCGCCACAATCCTCAACCAAATATGTCCTCCATAGGGGCCCCCAACTGCTGTCACACCAGTCGCGACAAACACACACACATAAAAAGTGGGCCTGATCTTAATTTGTCACATATGTAAAAAAAAAATAAAAAAAATAAAAGAAGATATATACGAGACAAAACACTAAAATAGCACCCATCCTTGCTCCTTCCATGCAATTGGTGACGTGTTTAAAGAATGACTTTTGAGGGCCATGTTTATATTTCGCCTAGGACCCCAAAATGGATAGATCCTCCCTTGATTGTTGGACTTTATGTAGAGTGATGAATGGTTGTCACGTGGTGTCCTTTTCATGAGGATGTGTCAACCTTTATACAACTATTACAATCAGGGCCGCTGACAGCTTTCACTGGGCCCAGGACAAAGTAATTTGAAATGGACCCCTACCCAATATAATACAATGTAATAGGGACCCGATTCTGGGCCCCTTATCTCCCTGGGCCCGGGACAACATACCCGCTTTGACCGTTAAATTCCTTTTCATTAATCACTGCCTTGAGAAGAAATGGGGGTGGCGTACACAGATCAAATACACCATTGTTGATAATGAATCGATTTTCATCAATAAATACATTTTACATTTCTGAAAAAAAAAAATCAAGGACATGACCTCTGTGTCCTCAATGGTAGTTACGCCCATGTCAGTGCGTAGAGGTAGTGACATGTAGTGGCTTTGATTTGGCTGGGTTTGGCTTGGGTTCAGCTTTGGCTTGGCTGTTTGCTGTTTTGTTTTTGAGTGTCAAATTCAGATCAGGCCTACCTTTTTGTGTGTTTATCGCGCCTGCTGTGACAGTTTGGAGCCACTTATGCAGATTTGTTCGGGGTGTGGGGGGTGTGTGTGTGGTGGGGTTGGTGGACTTGTATTAGCTGGGCTTGGCTTGGTATCGACTTTGGCTTCGCTGTTGGTTGTTTTTGGGCCCATTGGGGCAGGCTGCCATGGGGTCAGGAACAGCATGGTCGGAGACACACCCCTGAACGGCCCCCTGGGGAGCGAGTGGGTGAAATCATGATGTTTCCCTGGGAGCGCGATTAGCTATGCAGACAGTGGTTCTCAACCTTTTTTGAACAAACGCCCCCTGAACCTCATCCTAAGCCTCCCAACAGTGTTAAAAAAAGAAATGGACTAACCCTCCCAATGGCAACTACGTAAGACCAGCCCCCTCTCAACTGTATCCTTCTCAACACCCCCCCCATAGGGCTCCCCAACGCCCCCTGGGGGGCTATACCGCCCCCGTTGAGAAACACTAAGCTATGCTGTGTTTGTCCGATATGTACTCCCACACAGGATCTTGGCCCACTAACCCAGCCCAGGCATCAAGATCTGCAGGTTGTCTTAAGAATATTAAAATGTATGATGACGACGGCATGAATACGGTACATTTAAAACTCAAATTAAAAGTCTGCTGAATAGCAGCCTCGGTGGATTAAAGGTTTATTCATAGCCTGTGGAACATTTCTGTCCCCATTGACCTTCGTCATAATCATATAATTTCACTGGGAAAGATTAAACCTTTTACATACTTACAGGAGCTCCCTCAGTGTGTGGACCTCCATTCACATTCATTTAAAATTGTTTGGGGCATGGCTAAGGAATCTTCGGCCCCATCAAAAGATTAAAGATTTCGAGAGGAAATATTATGAAATGATATTATTATAGACTTCAAAGAGGCTCCCTGTCACTGCCAGGCCCTGGCCTAAGCCTCCCCCTTGACATGGGATCTAGGGTGACCTGGGTTCGGGGAAGGGATTAGGGCTGGGGTTTGCTGTGTGACACACAGGAGAATTCATATGCCATGAGAATTCAGCGTTCCATTTGGAGAGTCCACAGAGACGCAAATCAGAGATTCAGAGTTTCTGGAATCAGGTTTGTGCTTGTTGAGTTGACACAATGTTTTACAAGTGAAATGTGTTTTTTTACCCAGATTAACCGGTCCAGGTAGCACTGTTACAGTAGTAGTTGTGACAGTATTTGGCGTTCATAGTTATTACAGCATTAATCATAGTTATTACAGTGAATTGACCAACTTTTTTTTCTGTCTTGCATAGTTTCCATTCCTGTTACCAACAATAATGCAGTACATCTTCAGAAAGCCCAAACACAGTTTGGAATCTAAACTGGCACAACTGACATGCTTCCATACCCAGAATATCCGACTAACTTTGACACTAAGGCTATAACGATACCCTCAACTCTCGATTCAGTTCCTATCAAGATATTTTTTTGGGGGGGCTCTTTACCTTTATTTGATAGGCCAGTGAAGATGGTGACAGGAAGTGAGTGGGGAGAGAGAGGCGGGGAAGGGTTGGCGAAGGACCCGGGTCGGATTCACACTCGGGTCGGCCGCGTAGCAGACGAGTGCCCCTACTGGCGTATCATGATTTTTTACCTACTATTCGATACCCCCCACGATTTCTCAAATGTATCTTTTTAAATTAGTTCACCTGCTTTTTTTCACATGTGCCAACATTGTTCTCTGGACTGAAGGCTAATAGAGCTTTGAAATGGCGTAGCATGATACTGCCGTCTTGCTCCAGCGATTCAGTGTCGTGACTCTGTGTTTTCACGATTTCATCATCGTTACAGCCCTATTAGACACCCAGGCAGTCCTGTGGAACAGCACCAAGATTGAGAGCTTCTCACGGCAGATGTTTCCTCGTGGGTCCTCTATGCCGATTCACCATGGCCATCTACCAAGGCCTAGTGTGCGGACGGAAGCCATTCTTCTTCTTCTTTTTATTTATTTATTTTTTAATTTTTTTTTATTTTAAGCCCAACTGGAAAACTCCAAATCCTGTTGTCATTGTGACACAGCACCCCACAGGACACAAGTGTTCACTGCACACAACAAAATTGCATTTATGCCTCACCCGTGCAAGAGGGGCAGCCCCCAATGGTGCCCCAAGGGAGCAGAGCGGTAGGACGTAACCATGCTCAGGGTACCTCAGTCATGGAGGAGGATGGGGGAGTGAGTCGAACTGGCAACCTTTGGGATACAAGTCTGACGCCCAAGCCGCTTGCCCATGTATGCCCATTCTTCTTCTTCTTCTTCTTCTTCTTCTTCTTCTTCTTCTTCTTCTTCTTCTTCTTTCTTTATTTCTCCTTTATTTTACTAGGGTAGTCACATTGAGGCTGTTGCTTCTTTTCCAAGTGAGCCCTAGTCTTCTTCCTCTACTTCTTCTTCTTATTCGTTTTTCTTTTCTTTCTTTCCTGATGTCGTTACCTTGTTGCTTATAGGTCTGACCTTTCCACATCTGACACAAACACAGGCAGAGAACCTTTGCACAATACAACAGTCACATGAAGTTCCCTCTCCGCAGGCTGTTAGCTCACAGACATCACTGGGGTCATTCATTCCAGTCTCGCTAATGGATCCGAGGTGGCAAAGGGCGCTAACATGCCATGCCTCTGCGAGCGAGCACCTAGCAAAACAACGACGTCAACAAACAACGTGTCTATTGGTTCACAATGGCAGAAATTGGAACGAGCAGCAACATGTTAGTGTGTTGTGCTAGTCTTGTTAGCGGTGATTTCCACAAAAGATACAAAGGGAAAATGAGGCAATAGTCTACTCCGCTCACCCAGTGAACTCTGTCAGCGTTAGCCTACTTCAGCTTCCACATGTTTGGTATGGCAAGTATTCTGGCGTGAAAAGGCAGTTGGAGAGAGTCCACCCAACAGGCCAAAAGGGAACATGGAGCATCCATCCATCCCCATCAAATATCAATGCAATTGGACAGCAGATAGCTGTCAACACAATGGGATCATTATGCTTGCTGCCGGTTGGACAAACATTTGGGCGCTCGCCTACTGACTTCAACACATTCACTGTCTAGTCTGAGTCAGAGCCGTGCAGAACACGATCGTGTTTTAATCCTTAGAAGGAATTAAAGGAGCAGAAAGATGTGTGTGAGAAATGAACAGAATGTTTTGTCAAGGTGACCCCAAAAGTCTGAAAAGAATTTAATTAATACGATAGTGTTCTAGTATCAGTTAATGTGTGTTGCTTATCATATGTTAAGCTTAGATTAATTGCTGCAAATTGCTATCAGAGCTTATATTGTTACAAATTTTAATGACCAAAAACACATTATTACATATTTTGAAATCAAAAGCAACAAGAAAACTTATAAAATATAATAATTAGAGTCATCATTATATTTTAAGTTTTCTTATTGAATGAAAAGCCAGGAACAAGGAATCATTCTGTCAAATGCTGTGCAACAGGCAGAATAGATTTTAATATAGACTCGACTTGACCCTGCAATTAACCTTATTTCACATGACGGCAATGGAAACTAAACCGTCTCTAAGTCCTTGTGAAATTGATTCATCAGGGTGGTTTTCCTCATATGTTGAAGGCCGAGCAACATGATATCCATGATATTGTTTGTTATGTGTGTAAAAGAAATGGCTGTGATTTTAGACCTAAAAATAGTAATTGCTCTAGTATACATTGTATGTAAGCTGTGACCACTATAAATCAACTCAGTTTAAAACACACACGCACGCACACGCACGCACACGCACACACACACACACACACACACACACACACACACACACACACACACACACACACACACACACACACACACAAACACACACACACACACAAAAGCTGACGTGCCTTATGTACTCCCATAACTCAAGGTTTCCAAGCTACTCATGACAGAAGTGAGGTGTGGTCTTACTACTGCACGTATGTACTGTATGTATTTTAGGGTATGAGGCTTTTAACGATTCAGTTGGGTGAGGGGGTTTCAAACTAGTATGAATTACATGCCGTCAAGTATGCCGTCATTGAGTTTTTTCCCCACCAGATTTCAAAATCTACCAGCCACTCACTGTTTTTACCAGTCAAAGTGACTGGTGGGTTGAAAAATGTACCAGTCAGCACTGAAATGTACCCGTCATTGGCAGGTGGATGGGTGCTTATTTCCATCCCTGCAGTGAAGTCAACAAAGGGCGGCAGGTTAGTTGTCCCGGACCCAGGGAGAGGTGTGTGTGTGTGTGTGTGTTTGTGTGTGTGTGTTTGGGGAGGGTGAATGGGTCGTCGTTATATCATATGTATTTGATGGGGTGCCACTTCAGATCAGAGATTCTTTAAGTATATATATTTCTCTCTACTCTCTCTGTTTAGATGGCTTTGCCCTGCCTGAAAAGTAAAAAAACAGGGGAAATGTGATTGCATAAGAAGCACCTTGCTTGCCACAGTTGCCTATGTTAAAGCTCTGGCTGACCAATTGGGTGTTAAGACCTGTGAGAAGTGTTTCTTTTCTGCGTGCGCAGAGCAGGGCCAAGCAAACTGTGTGCAAGCCAGTTCTTTGATAAATTGGAAGATTGATGGGGTGCTATTGAAAAATATATTTGGCGAGGAGGCTGACTACAGTACAAGGGGGATTTTAAAATGGGAATAATGAACAGCAAATGTCTTTTGGCTTGTCTTCTATTTTTGGCCTGGATTTAGACAGTTTGTGTGGGCACCATATTCAGGGAAGTTGAAAGTGGCGGAGCAGGGCTGGTCAGTTGTCCCGGGCCCAGGTAGAGAGGGAGGAGGGGCCCCAGAATTGGGTCCTCATGGCATTGTGAGTGCATTGGGTGCATTCCAATATGCGGCCTTGCGTCCTCCACTTGTGCTTGTGGCCTCACGTTTTGATGATGCCCTGCCTCCACGGAGAAAACAATTCAGTTTCCCCGCTGTCAGCCTTGCCAAAACAATTTTTGGGGGACTACTCTTCATTTACCATCCTGTTTGAAAACGAGAAAATGACATGTACAATTGAGCTTTTGCGAGATATTGAAATATAATGCTGTTAACAGTGATGTCATCACGACCTATTACTTCCTGGTTCGAGGCCACAAGCACAAGTGGAGGACGCAAGGTCGCATATTGGAACGCACCCATTGTGTTTTGGGCCCTTTCAGAGGACGTTATCCTCTCAGGCCCTGCCTGACCAAAGCTGTCAGCGGCCCTCATCACATGTGATGTGTTTTGATGCCTCTTGTGTGTGAGAACATCTTAGGCTCCCCAGTGCCAGCGCGCGGTTATGATGCAACAACCGCAGGTGTGGTTGGCTGGAGACCAGAGGCGCATCTTGCCACCAGACAAGGCAGGCAGCTGCTTGGGGCCCCCAAGCCCGTAGATAGTGAATAACAGCCCACACTTTACCACAGCAGTGCCGATTTTGGTTCAAATGCTCACTCTTTTGCATTTTCGCTTGGGGCCCGACCTCACCCTAGAATCGCCTCTGCTGGAGACGATATGGTTCTGAGTGGACTGCATCCAAACTGTGTCTGTAAACACTGTGTCTGAATGAGCGCCTGATTGCAGTGTGTTTGTGGCACCCAAACGGAGCACATCAGAGGTAACAAAGGCCAAGTGCAGATAAACTGACATGGCTTATTTTAGAAAAGACTCCGTTGGCTGTCTGAGATAGGAGATCGAAGTTTCCAATACACAAGCATACATTTTCAACCTGGCCCTCCCTTCCCAGATCCACAAGTTTCCGCTCTGCTTCGCGACCTACACTTGGATAGACAGATAGATAGACTTTTATTGTCCCCAAGGGGAAATTCGTTCTCACCACAGTCACAAACTTGTCACAGCCAACATACCATGGGCGTGGTTTTTTATGGGGGGGGGGGGGGGGGGGTTGCAGAGGGGGCATGTAGGTCTAATGACATTAACTCAAGGAAATGTCAAAATATAAATACAAAAAAAACCTCTCCTCCAGTCCTGTGCAAGGAATTGTGATAGAGCCTTTAAAGATCTAAACGTACGGCAAGAGCAGCAGATGAATGTTTGTGGATGACATCTGGTGAGAGCCGGGTTACCATACATCTAGCCTGATTATCATCGACTTTCAAATCTCTTCGAGACTTGGTCTGACCAAGACCATAACAATTAGCAAAACTTTTTTAAAAATGCCGGATCAATTCTGGAACTTGCCGGATCGATTCAGGATCGTTCATGCCCCACATTGAATTGCATCGCCGAATCAATCATTGTTGACACCACAAATGCACATCCCACCTCACTGAGGCCAGGTGCAGGATATAGACGTATCTGACAGTAGAAAGAGTAGAAGTCTGCACACCTAACACACTAACTTTGCTGTGGCTGGTAACACTTTCAGTGTCATTAGCCAATTTTGCAGGTAGCTTATCCTATGGTATGACATGTCAGAATAGCGTATATTCTTCACTTTGCTTTATGTGTATCAATTGTTTGTATTTAAGTTCAAGAAAAAGCTCAGTTTACTCAGTTTCTATTTGTTTGTTTTGTTTCCATGTAAAAACCCTCTCACTCACACTCATATTCTTGCTTTAAGCACCTCGTCTTCTGAGGTTAGATGTGCAGTATCATGATAAAAAAATTAGAGATGCACCGGATCCAAGATCCGGTTCCGGATCCGGCAGGATAATAGGGTTTTTCACAGGATCCGGATCCGTTTCCAGGATCCAGGATCCGGTAGCCGAGGCTTTTCAGTCAAAATAGTTTTAGCCAACGTGATAAAAAGGGCCCCCGTGTGTGAGTAGGCTATGTGTTTCAACCCTTTCGTAGGATCCGGTATCCGGTTCCGGATCCGGCAGGATCTTAAGCAGTGGATCCGGTATCCGGCAGGATCCTAAAAATCAGAATCAAGTGCATCTCTAAAAATATATATATAAAAAACATGACTTTTGTGGCTAGTAGAATAGCTGGATGGCTAGTGACTCGGGAAAACCACTAGCCACAGTGGCCGGCAAGCGAAAACGTTAATCTCAAGCCCTGCTGCACACTGCAGCTCCGTTTAGGGTCTCCATCAGGCATGCAGAGCTACAGTGTGTGGACTTCCTCTCTTATATCATCATATCATGTCATGTCATATTATATAATAATGCCACCTGTCTCCCAAAATGTCTATGCTTTGCACACCACTGGAGTTGGCTGTATTATCAAAAGGTTGAATCAAAGGAAGAATGAGGGCGGGGAGTCAGTAGCTAAAGCTCAACTGTTTCCTCATTCATGGGTTATGTGTGTAATCATGCATAACAAGCAGCACAACCACATACAAGCACATTGTCACCTTGAGAGGTGTACAGAAAAATGAATACTTGATCACACATATGTTTGTCCCGTGGGTGGAGCAGTACGCCGTATGTAATATGAAATACATACAATGAAGTTGATTGGCCAGTTTAACTGTTTATGAATGAGTAGCTCTTGCGCATCATGCCTGATACATTTCATAATTTACCTTAAGTATTGGCCAAGTATTTGTTTCTGATTAACTGAAAGCCTGAAAGTCTCATTGTTCCTTTCTAACATCATAAAATAGCCTACTTCTTTAGTGAGCCATGGCTGTGTAGAATTTCTAAATGTTTGCTTTAGATCACGGAATGAACGATGGCATTGATTGATTGATTCCAAAAGATACAACAAAGGAATACTCGCACATTCTTGAAATAACACGAGAAAAGAATTAAAAAAAAACACAGTATGTTTTGACCCATATTATGTATCACAGACAGCCCTTTTCTTTGGCCTGGGCCAGGATCCATTGTATAAGTATATAGCCTACGTTCCAGGTGGTTGTAAGGCCCAAGAGCAGATGATGGCCTGATTAAAACATTCAAAACTCATCAATCATTGAAGCCATGCCGTTTCATGCTTGACTCCCACTTGGAATCACCGACTAAATAAATGGCCACAGCCAAAGTGTCTACAGACTGCAGACGGGCGAGAGAGACCCAGATTTGTTGACCACAAGGCAGCCTCCCTGGAGAGACCAGGCGTTCGCTAATGTAAACACTCAATACAAAAGTGAGAAATGCACCTAAATACACAAAGGCTCAGCATATACTGTATAGCCTACCTACGCTGCTGAGGTGGTAAAATAATTTTGCTGGGCCAACGTCAGACCTCACAGCCTCAGGTCTTTTCTCTCCAGGAATAGCAATGGATGGGATGGGAGGGGTGGGAGGCTGCACATTTCGTCTCAAAGCCAACTGGATCATGTCTGATTTTCGCACTATTAACTTCAGGATGTGTCTTCTGTCTCTGAGCTGGGCTGAAGCATGTCTGAGCGCCACTTTGATGTGCTGAGTACTGAAAAACAGCGTTCCGTAAAAGGAAATGCCCACTTGTTTGTGAAGAAGGTTGGATGACTGAAACATAGTTATTAAAATGGTTTGCATGTGGAATGGACAGTGCACTGTAAAACATTGTAGCCAGTTAAACGTAAAAAAGTAAGTTGCCCTGCTGCCTTAAGTTTGTAAGTTAACTTAACTTGAGAAAGCCTCGATTTGAGTTAAATCTCGAGTTGAGTTAACAAGGCAGCAGGGCAACTTGCTTTTTTACGCTTAACTGGCTTGCAATGTTTTCAGTGTTTGTGGAATTTTTCCTTACATTTAAACATCATTACCTTTCCGAAGACTGAAAAATCCTAAAATTGACAATGGCTTTTGCTTTCTGTTCCTTTATCACTGATGTGGTGACAGAGTCTCTGGCAGTTTGGAAACAGGCTGACTCCAGGCCTCTTACTGGTGTTTACAGTCACCGCGGCGACTGGGGTGATAGGGCGAGGGGTAGGGCCACTTACTTACATTTTTTTCCCATTTTGCCCTTTCCTTTTCCCTCAGATAGCACTTAAATGGTCGGCATTGTTTATGTTTTCCTGTTGGGACATGTACTGTACAGTCGATAGGATCAGAATCTTAGGCATTTTGGGAGAAAGAGAAAGAGGGAGAGAGAGAGAGGGGGGTGAGAGAGAGAGGGTGGGGGGGGGGTAAGCTTGGGACTGGAAATACTCTGCGAAAACACAATCAAACAAGTTCAATCAATTTAGAACAATTCAGATGATTTGTGGCCTACATGACGACATTGCTGAATTTTGTTATTGTAGTCTGTGGAATGTCCTTCAATTTTTGGTATAAACAGTAGGCACCCAGAACAGAATTAGGCAACCGAGGATTTACTTGATTAATTTGTTAATACTCATATTATTATATTATTTACTTTAATTTATTATACTTCATGATATACTTCATGAATTTAGACTTTATTTGACTACTTCTTTTTGGTTACTTCTATAGGCCTACTTCAAACTACGCAGTGTTGTTGCTCCACCCACAATTTCGTTGACTTCATTGACAATGACAATAAACTCCTTGAACTTGAACTTGAACTTTCCAATCATATAGCCTACTGTACGTAACCTCTTCACCAAAATATCCCCACTTGTTTCCTCATTGTACCCTCCCAAAGTATGCACATTTGCCATGGACACCACACATCCGTGTGTGCATAATGCACAATGGGAAACTGTCCCATTTACAGGCCCATATAAAGGCAATTTCCCAAGTGGTGTAATATTTTCATTGTAAGACCACACATTTAGTTATGAGAGCATTTAAAGGGGTATGCCACTATTTTGGGGCTGAATACAGTTAAAATCGTTGGCTGGGGTTTATAAAGGTGGTAAAGTGTCTTATTTTTCATGTGAAGCGTTGTCTTGCTTTAAGACAAGTTAAAAGAGGGAATATGTCGCTAAGCTAGTGAAAGTCAATGCATCCATGTAGCATTGCTACATGCTACACGGATCCATTGACTTTCACTAGCTTAGCGACATATTCCCTCTTTTAACTTGTCTTAAAACAAGACAACGGCTTACATGAAAAATAAGACACTTCACCACCTACTGTATATAAACCCTGGCCAACGATTTTAACTGTATTAAGCCCCAAAATAGTGGCATACCCCTTTAAGGGAGGGGAGTGGGGTGGGGGTGTCGATGGCAAAGACATGGCAAAAAATGTAGAAAGAAATAGTGAAAGCAAAAACTGTTTCAGAAATGTGTGTGTGGGTGTCTGTGTGTGTGTGTGCGTGCGTGCGTGCGTGTGTGCGCGTGTGTGCGCGCGTCTTCTGTGCTCGTGTCCTTGATTTTGAGAGACTAATGCAGGGAGTTGGATTTCAATGGTGCACATTCCATTGTCTTATACCCTGGAGAAAACACCTTTTCCACAAAATCAGCTTTCTTCTCTACTCTCTACGGTAGCTATTCATTTTTTGAAAAATGGAAATCTAAGCCGCTAAAGACAGGCAGTGGAGGAAAACAAGCTTTCCATTTGTGAATTAGGTGCACTTGTCCCGAAATAGTTGACCCTAAAGATGCAGTTGATTACAGAATATTTCTCAGAAATATAATTTAGGAAAAAAACAAGGCCCATGTGTGTTTGATTTATTGACCAAATGATGTCTGATGAAATATTTCTGCCTGTTTTGAAAAATAAAAAAAAAGTTGAACTGTGTTTCAAACTACAAATAAAACTCCTATTCAGTTGGTGTAAATTAACAGGTCCAGGTGCAAAAGTAGTTAACCATTTTCATTATTTTAAAATATTACATTTTGTATCAACTATAATATACTTTTCTGTTCAAAAAAGGTTTTTTAAAAAGTACTTATTTAGTATTAATGCTGTTTATATTTTACAACATAGGAACAGAACAAAATCGTGAAACTACCTGGAAGTCACAATCAATAACCATGAGAATATTTCTAGAAATGGAAAGCATCTGAATCTTGTAAAAGTCTCATGTACTTACAAAGGTCAAAGTTTAAAATCAAGCCAGAGGACCAACAGGAACATCCAAGGGCTTTTCACAAATGTGTCTGACATGTATTTGGAATTTGTTTCTTTGTACTCCTTCCCATAATTCATTGGACCAGCTATTTAAAAAAAAATGCTATTGACAGAGAAGTGCTTTGTTGCATCCCGAGCAGTATTACCAGATTGGGCCGTTACCCGCCCAATTGGGCAGCTTAGGATGGCCGTCTGCGGTATAAATACGGGGAAAAATTGGCCATTTTTTTCCAGCAGTTTTATGCCCATAGAAATCAATGCAATTTGTTGAAATTGGGTGGAATTTAGCGTTTTTTGATAACGTTTTGGCGGGATTTGACGAGACACATCTGGCAACACTGACCCTGAGCACTCTGTGCGGGAAGTAGAAGGAGCAATGGAGAATTAAAAGCAGTGCAGCACTGGTGTTTGTTGATGTCCAGCATCTTAATGTAATTACTGTCCTGCCCACTGACATATCTCCCCACTGAATAAGTAAAGCTCTTTCTTCCTCTCGTTGCAGCTTTGGCTTACAGGAAAAGGATGGATGAGAGGCATGACGAGTGACACCCAGATTCTGGGACGCCAGCCCTTGGAGGGGGGACTACCACGCTGCAGGCACCTGGGGAACGAGTGGTGGCATCAGGCCCAAGCCAGATCCCACGATGTCTCAAGACATGAACCAGCCCCAACGAGGCAATCCAAACAACAAAACAATGGAAGAAAATGAACACCAAAAATTCAAAGGACGTGGATCACCCGATGAATCAAGATTTTTTAAACTTTTTTTTTATTTTTAAAAGAACACAAAAAAACAAAATGGAGCCTGCACACTGTCCAAATGTCGCTGGATGGTCAGCGGACCAGGCTATCTGTTGGTCGGTCGACTACCTGGTGTTGTAAGGCCCCAGTGTTTTTGGCACTTGTGTCTAAGTGAAGCTTGGATGAATATTCTGCATTTGGCAGGGAGAGAACTGAGAACTGACAGGAGTCCTTGACATCTTTTGGCTGGGCTCGGGACAGAGACATATGAAAGGGCCCCAAACCCGATGCGTACAATGTAATGAGGATCTGATTCTGCCCCCCCCCCCCCCCTCTCCCTGGGCCTGGGACAAGTGACCCCTTTGTTCCCCCCTGTCGACTACCTTTCTGAGAACTGACAGGAGTCCTTGGTGTATCTGAGTTACTTTACGCCATGACCATCACTAGTGGCGACTTCACCAGCCCAGCTCTCCCACTGTTAGCTGCACCCACTGAACACCCCCCACCAACAGTACACACCACATATCCACCCCACCCCCTTCTCCGTCCTCAAACACAACTGTATGTTAGGATGTACTCTTCTGAGAAAATGGATGTAGCCTTTAGGAACTGTGCAACAGTGCATAAATTCAAATGTGGATATTTAAATACATTTTTTCAATTTTCCTCCTCTGGTACCGTCAGTGTATGTACAGTAAATGTCAAAGTGGTAGAAGCTCAGATTAGGTTTTGTATTTTTTTTCTCTCTTGTTGTGTTAAGTTATTATTATTTTTTTAATTTATGCATCTTTTCTCTTGAACTGTGGATGTGCAAATGTTTAAAGTACTCAGTACTCCAGGAATAGAGTCCTTTTCGCAAGTGCAAGTTAGTCAAGCGTGTAAAATATTTTCCCTTTTTAAAAGTTATAAGCTAAGTGTTGTTGCACGGCTGCCTGCCTGCGCCCTTTTGCCCAAATCCCATGTGATCACAGAGTAAATGTCACACACATACACAGCATAGGCTACAGTAGTTGAACACCAGAGCATTGGGAGAGATGAACTGTTTAACATTGGCAAAAAAAAAAAATGTCCGCAAGACCTTTATACAGCAAACAATAACCTTAAACCTACTGACATCTTGAATGTCACAATAGTTCAAATGTAACGCCAGAATGTGAATTCACTCGAAGTCATTTTAAGCTCATTGCTCTTTGGGATTTCGTCAACAGAAACCCACATAAAACATACAGAGGAACTTCCCTCAAAAATGCTTTCAGAAATGTTCTGAGAACTTTGCTCCTGCAGTCCATTAACAATTTTTCGCATTTGAAAGACTATGGATGTACAGCATGCACGTGAAAGTGTTCCTGACATTACTTGGGCTTACTCTGTGAAGAAGAGACTAGATCTTAAGCAATTTCTTGTCCATTGTATTCAGGATACGCAAAGATATGACCTCCTCTGCTTCTTAGCTGTGTCTGTTGTAATTGTCCATATCACTGTAAAAATGGCAGGTTCTTCGAAGAATCCCCCGTTGTCATTATAGGGGAACCCCTCGGGTTCCTCAGAGAGCTTTTTGGTTCTCACACGAATCAGAACTGAACTAACAGCGCATTTGCCTGGTGGATTGTTGATGATTTTGGCCTGGCCCTCCCCTCAATGTAGTGGTGTAAGTCCTCATGCCGCCACAGCTGACCTCTCTGTGTCAGATTTAAATATTCATTTTGTCTGTTGTGGTCAAAAAAGCTCCTAATAGATGATTTAAAATGGTGTCACAGGCTTCATTGTCTCTCTCAATGCCTGGTGAACCGGTCCTGGCTGCAAAATGCCCACAAATGATTTTTAGCCCCAGGCCAGCCCTGGAATCAACTGAGGGTTTATTGTGGCCTGATTATCATCGACTTTCAAATCTCTTTGAGACTTGGCCTGACCACGAGCATAACAATTAACATTTCCCAAATGGCACGGTTGACCCGCCTCCCTTGGTTTGCTACTGGTTGTTTGCTTCCCGACAAAGGGGGAGGAGTTCCTCGTTTTTCTGGAGCTCAGAAACGATATTTGTATTGATCCTGGCCTGACTAGGAGGGCGCGGCCTGGCTAGTTTCTTTGAGGAACCTTCACATTTTTACAGTTGCTGCTACAAATACTCCTCTTTGTCCTTGTACAACTTCAAGCTTGTGTGTAGTAGTAGGCTGTCTGTGTAACTGCTTTCTCTCTGTAGCCTACCATGCTTTTAGCATATCCTCTTTGATCTGTATAGGATGATGTAAAGAATGTCACGCACAACATTGTTTTTTTTGTTTGTTTGTTTGTTTGTTTTTTGATTAAAATCGTCCTCATGTGATGGCTGGAGCCCGCCCATGAATTCTTTGATGCATGCACCACATTTCGTGACTAGTTTGAAGTGTTCAATTAACGCTTCATTTAACAGTTCAGAGAGTTGAATGTAACTAACAATACTACTACATAGCATGTATACAGTAATTCAAATGGATCTAGGCCTATATCAAAGTGTTGGATTAGGACAGCAAAATGTGCTCTATACTCATGTGATGATCAGTGTCAGGAGTGATCATCGATAGTGGCTATATACAGTAAGGGGCAGTGACAAGTTAGGGATATGGGCTTCAAACCGAAAGGTTGCTGGTTCAATGCCAAAGCAAGGTATGGCACCAGGTGCTGTAGTGGGCAGTCAGACGCTGCTTTAGATTAGTTTGCAAGTCACAAAATTCACAAATTGGGACAAATGCAGAGAACCAATTTTCCCTCAAGTGATCGAAAAAGTTCATAGAATTTAGTTTAACTTACAATAGGAAGCCTTAAGTATTGAGTATTGAGTGTGCTGCGGTGCAGCACAATAAGCCGTTCCATGTGTGGTCTTGCAATGCCCTGCGGAGCCAGGTTCAAGTCCCACCACCATATAGGGTCATAGCCCAACCCTACCCTGTCTCTCTCTCCCACTCGTCTCCTGTCTCCATCTTTGACTGTCATATCTTTATAAAGGCTAAAATACATAAAACAACCGCCCCAGCCGTGGCTCTAACAGCTGGGCACTAGACTGATACGCTGGCGGCCCGGGTTCGATAACGGGCCTCAGTGGTGTAGTCTACTTTGTTATGGTAGGTATACTGTATATTTGAGCATTTTTTGAAGTGGGTATACTGTATTTGTGCTATTCAAAGCAATGGATCAATCAATTGTAAGTGGGATGTACTGAAATGCCTGAAATTTTGAAGTGGGTATACTATACCTGCGTTCTACGTAGACTACACCACTGCCGGCCCTGGTCATTTGCCAACCCTTCCCCGTCTCTCTCTGCCAACTCGCTTCCTATCTCTCCTCCACTGTCCTATCACAAAAAATAATGGCTAAAAGGCCACTCGAAATGTTTTAAAAAATACATAAAACCAAATATTTAAAAAACAAAAGCGTCAAATGCATACAGCATAGTTTTAAGAGCATTGCTGTTTCTTGCTGAGACATTACAGAGAGCTAAGCCGCAAAGGGCAACATACACTGATACTTTTGCTGAGTATAAATGTTGGGTCAAAGTTTAGAAATGGACGTGACGATGCTAGGATACACAATCACAACAAAAGGGGCCAATAAAAAAGGAACCTCTCCCACACCGCGATGACATAGGTTTCTGAGAAAGCATAACTCAAGGACTATCTAGTGCAATGACAGCTGAGCTTGAGCAATGCAACATCCAGCACCTTCTTCATCGTTATTTCATGTGCTCTTGTAACTGTCTAAGACAGCACAAAACAAATCCAAGAAATAACTGGACAGCTGAGTCCTCTCATGAGAGGGGGATGTGGAAGTGAAACAAGTCCCGCTGCCAAATTCTTGGAAAACCTTTAACATTCCACGAAAGAGGTTTTTCCTTCCAGACTGCACATTTATCATGAAGTCACATTCAGTACGTTTGCACGCACGCAATATAACAGAACAGGCATGGGCAAAACCGATATTAAAAAATTGGGAAAACCAATATAAAAATGGGGGAAACGATAAAATTGTCACCGACTGAGTACACAGGGCATCAGATAAGCTTGCAGTATGCAACATGGAAGAGTAATCCTGTGATTTGGAAGGTTTGGTTATCTTATTTATTGAAGAAAGTTGCAGAATATACAGTATATGACTACATTTTGATGTTCATTTTTATATTTGCTGAATTGTGTGTGTGTGTGTGTGTGTGTGTGTGTGTGTGTGTGTGTGTGTGTGTGTGTGTGTGTGTGTGTGTGTGTGTGTGTGTGTGTGTGTGTGTGTGTGTGTGTGTGTGTGTGTGTGTGTGTGTTCGTTCATGTGCCTTTGTGCATGTGCATGTGTGTGTGCATTTAGGGTTGTGTGTGTGTGTCTGTATGTGTGTGTGTGTGTGTGTGTGTGTGTGTGTGTGTGTGTGTGTGTGTGTGTGTGTGTGTGTGTGTGTGTGTGTGTGTGTGTGTGCGTCCGTATGTGTGCGTCCGTGTTTGTGTGCGTGTGCATGTGCGTCCATGCGCATGTGTGTGTGCACTCGAATGTGTGTGAGCTTGCTTGGCACACTTATCTACTGGATGGAAACAATTAGCCAAGTCCTGCTTCAGCTCCAGAGGACTACAACACGATTAGTATCAGGTAATTCTTGTTCTCTACACTCCCTTTTACAGACCAGGGGCAGTGTTGCCAGATTAGGTGGATTCCGACCCAATTGGGCTGCTTAGGGTGGCTGTGTGCGGGTAAAAATGTTTTTTGGAGAAAAAAACGCACACATTTTGGCCACAGAAATCAATAGAATTGGGCGGGATTTAGTGCTTCCAGGCGGGTTTTGAGCATTTTTTGGGGGGCTGGAAATCATCAACCTCATCTGGCAATCCTGGCCAGGGGACTCTAATGCCACCGTAATCATATTTTGTCATCGGCTGCACCGCACCGCGGAGAATAACCTCCCACCATGTTCGCCGGTACGGTACAGAACAAAAGGTGACAGTCTGGTGGTTTGAGGCCGACGTTGATCAGCGGGCCACTGAGGACTAGCCATGCAAGCAAGCCGGAGTACAAAAAAAAGATGAATTGCATTTTTTTTTTTTACAATTTCAACTAGGCTAGAGCAGTGTTTCCCAACCTTTTCTGTATTGCGTACCACCTGAGCCTTTTTGTCATACAATAAGTACCCCCTGACTCATACTCTATATCCTCAAATGTGACTATTGTATTTCCCATTCATTTGTTATCATTACACTTTCCCCACGTACCCCCTGTAGTGAGCCTGCCCCTAGTGGTACACATACCCCTGGTTGGGAAACACTGGCCTGGAGGACTTGTAGCAACACAGCAACAGCCTGTGAAACATGAAGGAATCCGATAAAAAATTGAACAAACAATCTATTCTCATATAGTTGAATGGGTAAACTGAAAATAACGATCCACAGTAATAATTAAATAATTTGTTAACAAATCATACAATCAACAGACTCATTATTTATGACTGGCCAAGGCCTTGCATGTTCATCTCTGTGTATGAATATATCAAGTGTGAAAAACTTTAATATGAAAATAGCAATCAACAACATGAAACATTTTTTTTTTTTATCGGCTTAAGACCCACATGCAAGACTGGGTTATGATCTTGGCTTCCTAAGAAAAGGTTGCATACAGTAAATATGTATCTGAATGAACAAATTCAAGTGTGAAAAAACATTAAGGCAAAACAAAAAAAAACAATCAGCAATAACAAACAAATTCATATCGTCCAAAGACCCATTTGCATGACAGGGTGGGCATCTTGCCTTTCTGAGAAAAGGGCCGCATGTATTAACCCCGGACCACAACCTTGTTGCTGCTGTCCTGTGCAGATAATGCACACTCAGGGCCAGGGTTGCCAGATGAAACTGATGATTTCCAGCCCAAAACAGCCTCAAAACATGTGTGGAAGCACCAAATCCCGCCCAATTTGAATTTTATTGACTTCTACAGCCATGATTTGCAGAAAAAAAACCTTTTTGCTCGATTTCACCTGCAGATGGCCCTCCTAAGCAACCCAATTGGGCTGGAAAACAGCCCAATCTGGCAACACTGCTCAGGGCCGCTGCTAAGGTTTTGGAGGTCCTAAGCATAACCGGTCAGGAGGCCCCCCCTCATAATTAAATAATAATACTCTATTAAATATCAACCAATATTTTGCAATGTAATTCAGTATTCTTCATGATGATTTTTAGTCAAAATCAATTTAAGAGGCCTCAATTTTGGGGGCCAGGTGGTTGGTGCCCTAAGCACTCTGCGTACTCTACTCATGTCTAGCGGCGGCCCTGTGCACACTGTGCACTATGCGAGGAGGCCACTGGTAAGGACGCTGACATGCTTTTGCTGGGCCCGGGACAAAGTAATCTGAAAGGGCCCCCCTACCCAATACATACAATGTAATGGGGTCCCAATTCTGGGCCCCCTATCCCCCTGAGTCCGGGACAAGTGATCCCTTTGTCCCCCCCGTCGTCTTCCCTGGTCACAGGAGATATGGGTGCCGTGCCACACATGGTGCTTCTCTGAGAATAGGACGGGGAGAGACTTTGTAAGGCAAGATAATAAAAGAAACGTTGCTCAGCTCGCTGGATAGGTTTTCCATCAGATAAAGGAGTAGGGCAGGCAGACAGGCAGGCAGGCAGACAAGGGAAGCAAGCAGAAGGCTCTCCCTGCAGAAATATGTGAAAGATAGTTTTGTCAAGACTTCCACCAAAGGCAGGGAAACACCCCTTGACTCCGCAAACAGCAACCTACGGCTACTTCTCAAAGCCCAGTGTTCTAGTCTTGCTAGGACATGAAGAAACGCCTGGTGATTGGATACTCTGCGGAGTTCACCAAAGAGTATCCAATCATTGGGCGTTTCACGTCCTAGCAAGGCTAGAACACTGGACATTGAAGGTAGGCCCAATGTGTCTAAGGTGCTGTTTCCATGTAGCAGGATATTTTTTGGCAGGGTATTTTGTTTTCTCCTGTTTATGTGTAAACGCAACATGCGGATAAAAATAAATCCTCCATTGTAACAAAATGTGTTTCAGCCCCCTAAACAGGATTTTTTTTCTCCTGCTTTTTATACCTGGATTTTAAATATCTGCTATGTGGAAACGGAAGGCCAAAAGCAATGTAAAACCAATGCAACCAGGAGAAAAAACTATCCACATATAAAAATATCCAGCTACGTGTAAACGGCACCTAAAAGATTAAATTAAATTTATTTTAAAAACAGGATATTGTTGTGGTATATATTTAGATCATCAATTAGTATAGCTATATCACTAACTTTAATGCAGAACATGATAAGTGAGATAAGTATTTAGGCTTAATCCTTTCACTCACAGCCCTACAGTGCCACTCCATACAGAAGTCATGTTGTTCAATGGCGGCTTCCAAGTCTTTTTTAAAATTGCTTTTCTAAGTCAATGAATGTCAGCTTTACTGTCAATTACTTTACATGTACAAGACAGTATGTTCTTACTGTCCCATGCAAGGGCAGGACAGACAAAAAGAGGACAATGTTTAGTGGTGGTGTAGTAGTGAAGATGATATATTTAGATAGATTTAGGCTATATGTTGAACTGATTTGCTACTAGAGCATGTCATTTTGAAATCTCCAGACACAAACCTCTACAGTTGGTGGGTGGTACTTTATGTAGGGGTGAAAGTCCTCTCTACAAAATATACACCACATAAAACAATCATGGGCTATTTTACATGAAAGCAGATTCTGTGACGGATAACCATAGGCCTATCTCACCTCAACGCCCCTGAGCTTTATATTTAAAAAATCTGATCTCATGGAAAATGTTATGTTACACAGCTGTTGGTCTCTCAAGTAAAAATCTAAGTTACGTCAACCTTACATATCAAATGGACATGGAGACAATAACCACACGCACGCAGGCTCCCTATGATGGTGGCTCAAGCAAGCGTATCAGTAACTGTTGTCCTGTCAGAAAATAACAATTCCCCAGCCACGACGGCCTCATCATCACATTTCCTTTTCAAATATCGCCCTCTAGTGTACAAATGAATACGGTGCAAGAAGAAGCAGAACGGCTGTGCAGTGTGCAGCACCTGCGTCTGATCAAGCCGCGCGTCACAGGTCGATCGCTGCAATCAGCCACGCTGGATACCGTCGTAAACAGAAATTCTAATTATTAAAAATTACAGCGGCCTTTGTTGCATTCGTAAGTATTGTCAATCTCGCCATGTGGTCATCTTTGAAACAGTAGCCTACTCGTTACACAATGCTTAGAAAGTAAGATGTAGCCCTATGTAGGCCTAGTCAATGTGGCCAACAAAATGTTTGGAAATGTGAATTGCATTACGGGAACTATAACATCGTGGCATATTAAGTCTTTAATAAATATCATATATTAGCTCTGTAGGCTACTTTATTAACTTTTTTTGTGGGGATATGCTGTAGCCTACTTGATTAATTGTCAATTAGCAGCCATTGTTGTGTAGCCTAGGCCTACAGGTTTTTGATGGCTTCAGTTATCTTCTTCCTAAAACGTTCCAGGCGTCCACAAGTTTACAGCTGCTCTGATTTCCAAGAATTGGTGGAAATGTTCTACACCCCAGATGACTCCATACATTCATTCGATCTGTCCAGTACCTCTTCTATCTCAAGCCAGCTATATACCTGGGGTAAGTTCAATTAATTATATCAATTAAATGACCTGTTACAGTGGTGTAGTCTACTTTTTTTGTGGTGGGTATACTGTATAATTGAGCATTTTCTGAGGTGGGCATACTGTATATTTGTGCTATTCTAAATAATGGATCAATCAATTTTAAGTGGTTATACTGAAATCCCTGAAATTTTCAGGTGGGTACACTACCTGCGTTCTACGTACAGTGAGGAGAATAAGTATTTGATCCCTTGCTGATTTTGTTGGTTTGCCCACTAATAAAGACATGATCATTCTATAATGTTAATGATAAAATGTATTATAATATAGAGAGACAGAATATCAAAAAGAAAATCCAGAAAATAACTTTGAAGAATATATTTTAATTGATTTGTATTTCATTGAGGAAAATAAGTATTTGACCCCTCTAGTCAAAAAAGACAAAATACTTGGTGGCAAAGCCCTTGTTTTCACATACAGAGGTCAGATGTTTCTTTCAGTTAATGACAATGTTTGTGGGTATATTAGAAAGGATTTTTGTCCACTTTTCTTTGCAGATCATCTCTAAATCACTTAAGTTGTATGACTGTAGCTTGGCAAATGTGAACTTCTGTTCCCTTCACAGGATTATTATAGGGTTAATGTTTGGAAACTGTCTAGGCCACTTCATGACCTTAATGTGCTTCTGCTTGAGCTACTCCTTCGTTGCTTGGGCTGTATGTTATGGATTATTATCATTTTGGGAGGCCAATCCATGACCCACCTTCAGTCTAGTGTGGGAAAGAGGTTGGCATGCAGCATTGTACGTTTACATGTCTCCCTCCATCCATTTCTTGACGATGTGAAGTTGTCCTGTGTCTTGGCCAGACAAACAACCTCAAAACATAATGTTACCACTTTAATTTATGATGTTGGAGAAGGTGTTGTTCTTGGGATCATAGACAGCATTTCTCTTCCTCCAAACACATAGAGTTGTGTTAATGCCAAACAGTTTGATTTTGGTGTTATCTGATTCCAGCACCTCCCAATCATATCCTAATCCAGTTTGACGTTCATTGGCAAACCTCAGGTGAGCCTGAACAGGTTCCTTCTGAAGCCGGGGTACCATACATGCACTGCAGGATTTTAATCCATTGTGGTATCAAGTGTTTCCAATAGTTTTCTTAGTGATTGAGGTCCCAGCTGCCTTGAGATCATTTCCTAGCTCCTCCCATACAGTTTTAATGTGCTTTATCTCCTTTTTTCTGGTTATTAAATTCTCACAAGGTCAAATCTTGTATGGAACCAGAGACAGGCCTAAGATTGATGATTGATGATCATTTTGTATGTCCTAAAATTGGGAAGAAATGCACCAACAGTTTGCTGTTTAATATCCAGGAGCCCATTTCAGCCTTATTGAGTTCTAAAATCTTGTCCCTGACATCCTTTGACAGCTTTTTGGTCTGTCCCATGTTGGCGAGTTTAGTTTGATTGATTGACTGATTCTATGGACTGATTCTGCAGATTCAATGTGTCTTTTGTGCAGGTTACTATTAACAGGTGTGTTCAATTCAGATAACAAGTTGATTGGAAGTGCCATTTGATCTGCGGGACCAGAACTCTTAATGGTTGGCAGGGGATCAAATACTTATTTCCCTCAATTAAATATAAATCAATTATTATATATTCTTTAGAGTTAATTTCTGGATTTTCTTTTTGATATTCTGTCTCTCCATATTAGAATACATATTATCATTAACATTAAAGACTGATCATGTCTTTATTAGTGGGCAAACCAACAAAATCAGCAAGGGATCAAATATTTATTCTCCTCACTGTATACTACACCACTGGGTAGTCCTACACCAGTCATCTGTAGCCTACATGCTATCTGTGGAAAAACTAGAGAGAAGTGTTTTTCTGTTACATTATGAGGCACCTGTTTCCCCTCTGTAAAAGGCTGTGAGCTGACTTCCACCCAAAGGACAGCCGTATTTGATGCAGACTACCCCGTAGAGTGTCAGTTCTTTCTTAAGACAGTAAGTTAACATATTTTTTGTGTGTTGTCCTCCTAGTTACTATAACTCTCAGCACAGGTGAATTCCCCAGGCGTGCTTGATTTTGGTACCATTATCGTTCTATGAAAAGGTTATAAAGGATGACTGTTGAGAAGGTGTTTACATGGATATGGATAGGGTTTTGAAAAGGCATTAATTTTGACTTTGTGCATGTAAACAGAGTTTTAGAAAGCACATTCAAAAGTCTAGTTCTAAAAACATCCCATTCAGAGGGCTAAAACGCACCTGTCACAATGGAGTTCTCATTTTTATCCACAAGTCGTGATTATATTCAAATGGATTTTGATTTTTATCCTTTTTAAATCAGCCTTTAAAAATGGCCACATAAGTGTAACTAACCAGTATGTAACTGTATGTATGTTCTCAAGCACACGAATGTTTGACTTTTTAATGTAAGCCATTGGTCTTCTAAATCTTAGAGGCTGTGAAGATCAATCACACCGACATATTGATGCATAATTTCAGCACTGAGCCAGGCTCTTGTTTATTTAGAGTAGGTTTTAAATTCTCTACTAGGGCCAGTAGGGCTGTCTTGTAAATTGTAAATCATGCATGCTGAATATCAGTTGCGCTGTGTAATGTATGACAAATACGTACATACGGTAATGCATAATGTATGACAAAGTGATATTGGATCATTACCACCGCCTTGGCTGTGTACGAACTGAACTTAATTTGTTTTCCCTCATTCTATCTGTTCCCAGATCAGTCTGAGTGCTGGTGCCAGTGATGATCTGCATGTGGTTGCTGTGGGAGATGGGGATGGCAAAGTCAAGGACGTACCCATTGCCACTCTGCGTCCCAGCATGCCCATGGTGAATCATACTTCACTGCATCTGACAGATACCATAATGGAAATACCGTGATGGAAAATTGTAAATATATGACTTCCAAACAAGTGGGAAATTGTGTGTTTGATGGAAAATTGTCTGTAAATATTTGTTCCAATCTGATTTCCTAGCAAGTGGTAGGCCCTACTGGTTGATGAGATGGAATGTATGTCTGCCAATTGCTGTTCTCCCGCCCCCCTCATCTGACATACTTTATTACATTTTTAGGTTAGTTTACAAGGCTTTGAGCTAACACCACCAGTGACATTCAAACTCACGTCAGGGCAAGGACCCATCTTAATTACTGGACAACATGTCACAAGCAAGTATTTTTTTCATTTTGGATTTTTAAAGATATTTTAATGTAATGCATTTGTCATATCAATCGATGGAGATGATTTGAATCTTACAGGATCTTATGCCTGGATGTTTTGCAGTTGAATTGACAGAAGACGACAACAAATCCAGTAGGCCTATTAAGTAACATCGAAGAGTCCTTGGAGTTTGGGATGGACAATCATTCATCACCCTTTTATAATGTCAAGTTCTCTTGTTCTAAAATGAATGCCATGCTGTATGCTTAATCATGTAAACTGCAGCATCTGCTTGGCACCAACCGTGTGTCTGTGTGTGTCTGTGTGCGCGCGTGTTGTATTTAAGAGACATTAATAATCAATAAAATTGTAATTGAATTTTATCAGAAAGTTATGTTTTGTCTCAGGCCCATCCACACCTTTTTAAACATTCTATAATGCAATTGTCGAGTCATTTGCCCATTCCTGTTTGTTATCATGGAAAATGCATAACCTACATTTTCATGCAGAAGCAGGCTACATGTTGCGCAACTTGCGCTATTTTTGATAGCGCGGGAGAGATGAGAATGGCGACAACATCGGTTTCATAAATGCAGAGGACCACCGCAGAAATAGGCCTGTTTATTCCAGCCATTACAAAACGCCTGTCTCCAAGAAACGCTTGTCGTCATAGGCTACAGTGTAACATGGCAACAGACTGTCAACAAATCGAGGGAAATGAGCTGACAATTAATACAGGGAAATAAATTGTTGACATGAGGAGCATGACGCATCAGCTGTTGGATGGTGGAGAAAGACAACATAAAGGTCACGTTCCCCGCCTAGATGACAAATAATGTCGGCCATATCAGTCTTTACCGACGCACCCAGAGCTCCGCTTAAACAAGAGACAAGGATCCTATCAGACTTCAAGAGAGACGCTCACCCCGAGAAGGTGTACCTTGCAGGACGTGGTAAGTGATATGTGCCCCCATTTTACGCAATTCTAATGTGGGCGCGCGTGGCTTACCGCGTTACGTTTTAACTTCACATGGTGTTGAAATGTAGCCTAGGCCAGCCAAACTTTACCATGACAAGGCCCCCATATCGATAAGGTAGGTTCCAGCCGAGGCCCCCCTCTTATACGGGTCGTGCCGCCCTATTTTTCTATGCGCAAAAGTATCCGTTAGCGCTGAAGGACAATTTCATGTTGGACGTCTTTGACCCACCCCCTTTCACAATCACAGTCTATGTCTGTCTGTTAGTCAGTAGGCTACCGTACTGTTCAGAGATGCAATAGATTATTATTATGGGAATATTGGTGCACATTAGTGATTTTATTAATTCAAATATTTATTTTGTTTTGCTATAGGGGGTCCGGGGCAGCCAGGTTGGCAGAAGTAGCCTAACCGTGGCACCCAATGGGTCCCGGCCCCCACTTTGGAAACCACTGGCCTAGGCTATATATTCATTAAAGCTTACACAGCACTTAAATGATGGCTAGCCTATATAAATGTACTGAAGCCAAAGGCCTTTTTTCTTTCTCTCCCCACAATTTGCAGAGTACCTAAGTGAAGATGGGCACTCCAGAATGCTTCCCCTGGTATGGAAAATAAAGCAACAAATCGGCTCAGATCCTACCCTCACCCCTGAGTATCTCTCTGCTCTTGGTCTCTCCGAGTTCTCCAAACGAGTGGTGGAGCTCGCCCTGGGCAAAGACAGTCCTGCCATAGTGGAAAACAGGGTAACTTGACAACTTCAGCATCACCTCCCTCCCAGCATGTCAACATCACATCCTCTAGACACTGTCCTACAAGTTAAACAACGCTTTGTTTTGAATCGGCCTGTAAAATACACAAGGGGGGGAGGAATCCCACCTCTTTAATCAATGCAAGCCAGCTGGGGACACAGATACCAGGGCCTGACGCAAGACCGCATATAGTTTATTTGAACAGAGTGCAAAAAATAATCAGTCTAATGCGCTGGCATGGAACATGAGGTCAGCGTGTCTAATTTACAAAGGCTGAGATTCAACAAACCATCATTGCCGCTTTAATCGCTTAGCACTCAGGCATGAATGTGATTTAAGCACTTGTAAACATGGCTTGTGTTAAAGAAATAAGACATGACACTGGCCGGTTACTGTGAGGAGAGGGACAGTCATCTCTTGACATGGGTGGCTTGGCCATATAGGTACTACACAATAGGGGCTTACTGGCATGCATTTCTGCAATAGTGAGTAAACATTATAGACCATTTATGGTCAGCATTGGCAAAGTATACAGTAATAGGAAGTACCTCCGAGATTTCCAAGCAAGGTCCAAGCTGAACGTCACTCTTGTATCAGGTTGTGCCCGTGCCACATGTCACTACATGGAAATATTGATTTGAAGACGCCATCAGCAAGGTTTTATGGGTAAAAATGCAGGGGCAGAGCTATGGGGGGGCAAGTAGGGTTTTTGGTCCAGGGCCCTCCTGTATTTGTTGGTGGGGGCCCTATTGTGACCATGGCAAGCTGTTTGAGGGGCCCCATCAATGCTTCGCCCTGGGGCCCTGTGTGCAATTGTTCCGCCACTGGTATGACTCCATGCATGCACATTACACACACAGGAAATTGTTATTAGGTAGCTGAAGTCTATTTAAGAGGGTACTTAATGTGTTGTTTGCAGGTGCTCGGCACGCAGACGGTGGGCTGCACAGGAGCTGTGAGGCTGGGGGCAGAGCTGCTGCGTCGCTGGTGCAACCGCACTGCGTCCTGGTGTGGACCCATCCTGCTGCCCTCTCCCTGTGATGGTGGGTAAGCAGAGGCAACAATTGGTTTGTCTTTCTTTCTTTCTTTCTTTCTTTCTTTCTTTCTTTCTTTCTTTCTTTCTCTCTGTCTTTCACGCTGTCTTTCTCGCTGTCTTTCTCGCTGTCTTTCTGTCTTTCTCTCTGTCTCTCTGTCTTTCTCTCTGTCTTTCTGTCTTTCTGTCTTTCTCTCTGTCTTTCTCTCTGTCTTTCTGTCTTTCTTTCTTTCTTTCTTTCTTTTCAAAAGTTTTTTCATTATTTTCAAACACACGGTTTTTGCAAGGGCCCACACGCCTTGTACATCTTTGCAGGTGCAGCTTTTCAAGGTTTCATAGTTTTCATTCAAGAGGTGATAATCACATATAAAGAAAGCGTCAGTGTTGCGCTCTTCCTCTTCATAGGAAGGGCCCCACCTGGTGTTCAGAAATTAGAACCGTTGCCACATTAATGCCACAAAGCTGATTGTAATGAGTACTCAAGACCGGTAGAGACTAGTAGATCAGTAAAGTCACCTATGTTGGATGGGAAAAAAACACACATCATCATTGAAACCATATGACTGTGAAGGGCAACTGTGGCCTAATGGTTAATATGGCATGGGTGGGGAACATATGTCTCGTGGGCCATTTACAGAATTTTAATGTTATGAAATGAAATATTACATGTGTTGTAAAGAAATGTTAGAAATCACATTTGCAATACAATTAAGTTATATTTTCAGGAGACTTGCTGAGGTTTGGGTCTGTTGTGAAGGTGGCAGCCTTCAATAAAGGCCTAAAGTGCAGGGAGAATTCCTGGTTTGTGTTTTTCATAGTACAGACCTTGGAGGGCTTTATACGATTTGAAGTGGCCCTTCAAATGAAAAAGCTTTCCCACCCCTGGGTTAAGGCGGGCATACATTGGGCGATATTTTCAATCGTGGGTATTAAGCTGCTACTCTCGCTGCACGAGGGAATTTAACGATTATCAAGTTCACATCTCACGGCTCACCAATTCTCAAAAAGTTGTGTGACTGACAAATTGGGGTAGGGAATCGCACAGTGTAAGCCTGGAATTAGGGAGTCGGTCTTGGAATAAGAAGGCTGCTGGTTTAAATCCCATACATCCATGGCAGTAGTGTCCTTGAGCAAGGCGCCTTACCCCACACTGCTCCAGGGACTGTAACCAATAGCCTGTAGTAACTCATTTAGAATAAACACATCAGCCAAGTGTTACGTAATGTAATGTGAAGTATATGAATGAATACACCTTTTATTGCCCCAAAGGGAATTTGTCTTGCATTTTGGGAGTACAATAAACACTTGGACAATTACAATAGTACACAAAGACGAGACTAGGCTATTTTTTTTTATATATAAAAAATGTAAATCCTATATACAATCAAGTATCCTGAACTGTCAAATAAGACGTGTCTGTGATCAGAGAGCACATGCACCACCTGTTCACCTCCCTCTGGTGGACAGAAACGCACACGTACCACAAACCTACAAACAAACATCATACACACAATCAGACGATCACATAACCTTCTTGTCGGAGGTAATAATGTGAGAAATACACCAGAAATGTTATTGTGAAGTCATATGTGCATTCTGAGAAACTCATTCCATTCTCAGAAATGTCATTTATAGAGGCACCAGTTTGGAGTCAAAGACAAAAGCACTTCAATGCTTTGTATGCAATGCAGTGTAGCCAGAGGTGCTTAGATAATGATTTTCTTCCAGGTAATTTAACAGCCAGTCATACTTTGAGTGGTTTTAACCCCCCCAGTGCTCAAAATGAAGAGAAATATCATCCCCACTTGTGCACAACAAACGGCCAAATTCATCCGTCTTCTGAAACGGTCCCTGACCATGTGTGATGTCATGAACACAAGATGGCTGTACACAATGATAAGATAATGTTTTTTTTCTGTACTTCTGGTATTCAGAGAGAGAGAGAGAGAGAGAGAGAGAGAGAGAGAGAGAGAGAGAGAGAGAGAGAGAGAGAGAGAGAGAGAGAGAGAGAGAGAGAGAGAAATCTATTTGTGTTGAAGACTTACTTTGAGGAGTACGTGCGTTCCCAATGAATGAGTATGATGATGAATGTCATGGTGTTATACAATGATGTGTACGTGGAAAGCTTTGAACATCCTCCCACAGCTTGACACTCAGGATGTCAGGCATGCACCATGCAGTCACAATGGTTTTCAAAGGCTGCCTCCTGGAAATCTTCTCTCCTTCCTTCCATTGGTTTCAGAGCAGCACTGACATTTTTAAAAAAAGCTTCTTTTCCCCACAACATGATTGCATACCTTCAGTTCACTTGGTTGCTAAATATGTTTACTCATTTTAAATATGTGTATGTTTCCGTTTAGTTGTCTTATTATTAGTATTATTGCAGATTCATTATTGTCTTTACTGTAGACCACGGCTGAAATTATCTTTTTTTTATTCACCACTAGACCACACAGGGGCAATATCATAGGATGGACAGTTTCATACGTTCAAGGTTTATTTATTGTCTACTTCTTTATACAGTGCGTAGCACATGTGTCTCTGCTCTCTGGCAGAATTTTGATTTTCTTTTCTGCATATTCCAAACATAGAGTATTAAGATATCGACCACAAAAGAACCTTTAACCCAGTGTTTCTCAAAGTGGGGCGCAAGCCCCCCTGGGGGGGAGCGGAGGCATCGCAGGGTGGGCGTGTGACATCTGATTTTGGGGTCGGAAGCAACCAGACCCTCCGAAGGGGGGGATGATGGGAAAAGTTTGAGAACCACTGCTTTAACCTATGGTATGGTCACGCTCAGTGGTCAAGTGGGGAAAAAGTGTCAAGAATTTCATAAGTAATAGAAAAGGTTGATAAACCATGCTATTGAGGCGAAAGGTTATCGCTATTGAGGCGCACAATAGCAAAGCATTTGAATAAGATCCCAAGCAGGATCTCTGGTAGCAAAATATCGCATCAACAGGCATTGCAGGCGTCTGTTTGCCAGGCATAGCTTCAGGTTTTGTAGCTACCTGCTTTGAATTTCAAAAACAAATCTGAAGTGAAATTCAAAAAAGCTCATTAGTATTTCATTCACAATGCTCAAACCATGGGGCACACCTAATAAGGCAGTCATAATGACACTGTGCAGGAGTTTGGAACAAAACAATCTCTCTACCCTGAGGCAGAAATGTTTCCGCCATGTACGCTGGCGTAATTCCAGTCAAATAGCTGCTCTCTAAATATTATTGTTTGCGAACCCTCTCTGTGTTTAATATGCATGACAGATTTCGGCATATCCAGATACTAATTCTTTGTCCCCTTCACTACGTGCCCAACACCACCTGCACTGCAATCATCAGCCGTATCGCACTCTCTCTTGCATGCAGACTCTATTTTTCTGTGCAACATGCTACCCCACCACAACCTTACCGTGTGTGTGTGTGTGTGTGTGTGTGTGTGTGTGTGTGTGTGTGTGTGTGTGTGTGTGTGTGTGTGTGTGTGAACGTGAACTGATGTAAGGCTGATTGCTCTATTCAAGTGTGCGCTATATTCTTACTTCAATGTGCAATAATACGTATAAGGTCTTTGTGTACAGTGTTTCGTATTTGTGCATTTATGTAAGCTGCCAGACAACTTTTCATTTCTCTTGGGATTAATCAAAGTACTCTACTCCAATCTACTCCACTAGACTCGCTCGCTGGGACGTTTGAGGCGGCGGGCTTCGCGGACGTGCGCTCCTACCGCAACTGGGACGCGAAGAGCCTGGGCGTGAGCGTGGAGGAGCTGTGTAAGGACCTGGCGGAGGTTCCGGAGCAGAGCGTGGTGGTGTTCTCTTGCCCCGGACACTACCCCACGGGGGCAGAGCTCACCACCGACGACTGGAAGCTCGTGGCGGAGCTCATGATGGTATAACCACATTCAAAAATGCTATCTGCCTCTGGCCATCTTTCGACAAAACCTTAAAACCTGTTTTTGGGGGGCTTTGGCTTCCAGTGTCCACAAGCACACACTTGCATACTTACTCACACATACATACAACCCCTGGCAAAAAGTATGGAATCACCTGTCGGGGAGGATGTTCATTGAGTCGTTTTATTTTATAAAAAATAGAAGGATGAAAGATGCGACACAAACCACAAGTCATTTCAAAGTGCAACTGTGTGGCTTTAAGAAACACCAAAAGAAATCACGAAAAAACATTTGTGTTAGTAAGTAATGGTTACTCCAAGTTGAGTGATTCCATATTTTTTTCTATATGCATGATCTAAAAAAGTAACTATTACTTACTAACGAAATTGTTTTTCTTGATTTCTTTTGGTGTTTTTTAAAGCCAGGCAGTTCCCCTTTTGAAAATGACTTGAGGTTTGTGTCGCATCTTTCATCCTTCTATTTATTATAAAATAAAACGACTCAATGAACATCCTTCACGACAGGTTATTTGTTTATCTTGGTCTCTTCAGACCACACGACATGGTTCCAGTGATCCATATCCTTGGTCTGTTCATCTCTCTTGAGACCAAGATAAACAAATTTGCTTTAGATGGTGTCAAGCATGTATGGTGGTAAACAAGTGAGTTTTACAAAAAGNTGTATCCTCCGATTCGAGCCAACACAGCCCCCTCTCTACCGGATTTTAATCTGGGGTGTACTCACTTTTGTGAGTACATGTTCAAACATTAATGGCTGTATTTTGTTTTTTTCTGAGTGAACAAGAAATGTAAGCGGTTAAATATGTTGTTAAAAGGTCACTAATCATTGTGTCAAAGTGAAATTTCGGTAATGCTTTCCTGTGAAAAGATATACTCAAAAATCTGCAAAACTGTGAGGGGTGTATTCACTTTCGTGATATACTGTAGCTTTGTTTTTTTTTTTGACCTTTTGTAATTGTCATGGAAATGTTGAATGTCACAATATGAACGTCACAATGTCACAATATTCTTTCCCTGCAATCTGCACTCTCTACAGAAGCGAAGGCTATTCCCATTCTTCCTGATGTCGGAGCAAGGCTTGTGCAAGAGCCTGGACAGGGATGCCTGGCCCGTACGCCACTGTGTGTCCCTAGGCATGGAGGTCATGTGTGCCCAGTCCCTCTGCCACACACTGGGCCTGTATGGTGAGTAGAGTAGGTAACAGTTATTTTATACTTGGCCTCTATGGTGAGTAGAGTAGAGTAGAGAAGAGAATAGAGGAGTTACTTTACACTTGGCCTGTATGGTGAGTACAGTAGAGAGGAGTTACTTTACTGAAGGTGTAATGGTTAAATGTCACTTTGGTCTGACTGTCAAATTTCCTTTTTTTCACAAAATTGATCATTGTAGCACTTTTCACCTTTTTCCAAAAGTTATCCATGAATGTCAACAATATCAAATTTATTTATTTATTTATGTATGTATGTATGTATGTGTGTATGTATGTATGTATGTATGTATGTATGTATGTATGTATGTATGTATGTAGACAACAACACCTCTCTGCTAAACGACCTGAACAGTTTCTTTGCCCGTTTTGAAGCACAAAATGACACTCATCCACAGAAAACTCCCCCTCCCCCCCATGATCAACCCCTGTACCTGTCCTCTGCCAGTGTGAAGAGGACACTGGCCACCATCAACCCACGCAAAGCAGCTGGCCCAGACAACATACCTGGCCGAGTGTTGAAGGATTGTGCAGAAGAGCTGAAGGATGTCTTCACAGACATCTTTAACATCTCTCTGGAGCAAGCAGTCATCCCATCACTTTTCAAAGCTGCTACCATCATACCCGTGCCGAAGAAATCATCACCATCATGCTTCAATGACTACCGTCCTGTAGCACTGACGCCCATAATCATGAAGTGCTTCGAACGGCTAGTCCTGTCACACATCAAAGCCACCCTACCCCCCACCCTGGACCCCTACCAGTTCGCATACCGAGCCAAGCGATCCACGGAGGATGCAATCTGCTCTGCCCTCCATCCAGCCCTCACCCACTTGGACAATAAAGACTCATATGTGAGAATGCTGTTCATTGACTTCAGCTCAGCATTCAATACCATAATACCACAACAACTCATCAGAAAACTGGACAAACTAGGTTTCAGCACCTCCCTCTGCAACTGGCTGCTGGACTTCCTGATGCAGAGACCACAAGCAGTACGGGTAGGGAATAACACCTCAAGCACCCTGACCCTGAGCACGGGGGCTCCGCAAGGTTGTGTTCTCAGCCCCCTGCTGTTCACGCTGCTGACACATGACTGCACAACGACCCACAGCACTAACCATCTAGTGAAGTTTGCGGATGATACAACACTGGTGGGCCTCATCACTAAGGGCGATGAGACCCACTACAGAGAAGAAGTAGACCTGCTGGCCAGATGGTGCAAAGACAACAACCTCCTGCTGAATGTCAACAAGACCAAGGAGATTGTTGTCAACTTTCAGAGGGTCCAAAAACAACTGCCACCACTGACCATCGACGGTGATGCTGTGGAGAGAGTGAGCAGCACCAAGTTCCTTGGAGTGCACATCAGCGACGACCTCTCTTGGACCACCAACACTACATCACTGGCGAAGAAGGCCCATCAGCGTCTCTACTTCTTGCGCAAACTAAAGAAGGCAAGTGCTACACCCTCCATCATGACAACATTCTACAGAGGAACCATAGAGAGTGTCGTGTCCAGCTGCATCACAGTGTGGGGAGGAAGCTGCACGGAGAAAAACAGGAAGACACTCCAGCGTGTTGTGAACACAGCGAAGAAGATCATTGGAGTACCACTCCCCTCCCTGCAGGACATTTACACCGCACGCCTCACCCGGGAAAGCACTGATGATCATCAAAGACACAAGCCACCCTGCACACAAACTGTTCAGCCTCCTGCCCTCTGGAAAGAGGTACAGGCGCCTCCGTTCCCGTACCACCAGGCTTGCAAGCAGCACGATGCATCAAGCAATCAAGATACTGAACACTCAACCCACTCTCCCTTCACTGTCAGCCTCTAGCCAGCCAGGCCACTGACAACGCTCCCCCCCCTCATCCCCACCACCATATCTGCGACTGAACATTCCACCTGCACTACTACATCTGTGACTGAACTTTCAACCTGCACTAACTCAAAACATACACATGCACACACACACACACGCACACACACACACACACACACACACACACACACACACACACACACACACACACACACACACACACACACACACACACACACACACACACAAGCACACTGCACTTTCTGCACTAAACCCAAACATACACACACTGACACACAACTCATACTCACACACATACACACACACACACACACACACACACACACACATACACAGGTACACACACACAGACGCACACCGCACTTTCTACCTGCACTAAACACACACACACACACACACACACACACACACACACACACACACACACACACACACACACACACACACAAAACACAAAACACATACAAACACACACACACACACACACATACTGCTGCTGGTGTATTTAATAAAAACCTTTTTTTTTTTTTTTTTTTTTAATTATTTATTTCTTCAAATGCTACTATTACTATGTCAGAACGCTATAAAGGACTTTTAGAAAAAGAACAACAAAATACCTCCTCTTAATGTATGTTCTCTACAAGTCTTCTGTTGTCCAGTCTTGCACTTTAAATGTCTGTATGAGCAATGTCTACGTCCATACTGTCTATGTCCATGTATGAGTACTGTCTATGTCTATACTGTCTATGTCCTTACCTAGATTAGTCTATGTCTGCATGGGAGAGCAAGAAACGCAATTTCAAATTCTTTGTATGACCAGTGCATGTAAGGAAATTGACAATAAACTTGACTTGACTTGACTTGACATGTATGTATGTATGTATGTATGTATGTATGTATGTATGTATGTATGTATGTATGTATGTATGTATGTATGTATGTATGTATGTATGTATGTATGTATGTATGTATGTATGTATGTATGTATGTATGTATGTATGTATGTATGTATGTATGTATGTATGTATGTATGTATGTATGTATGTACAGTGAGTCCAATATGTATTTGATCCCTTTCTGATTTTGCCAGTTTGCCCACTAGTAAAGACATGATCAGTCTATAAATTTATGATAATATGTATTCAAACATGGAGAGACAGAATATCAAAAATAAATTCCATAAAATAACTTAAAATAATATATTTTAATTTATTTGTATTTAATTTAGGCAAATAAGTATTTGACCCCTCTAGCTAAAGAAGATAAAGTGCTTTGTGGCAAAGCCCTAGTTGTCTAGCACTGAGGTCAGATGCTTCTTGTAGTTGATGACAATGTTTGCGCATATAGTAGAAAATATTTTTGCCCATTTTTCTTTGCACATTATCTCTAAAACATTAATAGTTTGTGGCTGTAGCTTGGCGAATGGGAGGTTCAGTTCTCTCCATAGAATTACTATAGGGTTAATATTTGGAGACTGTCTAGGCCACTTCACGACTTTAATATGCTTCTTATTGAGCCACTCCTTCGTTGCTTTGACTGTATGTTGTGTATTATTGTCATGTTGGGAGATCCAAAAATGGCCCACCCTTCAGTGTAGTGGTGGAGGGAAGGACGTTTGCACTCAGGATTGCACATTACATGTCTCCCTCCATCCATTCGTTGACGATGTGAAGTTGTCCTGTGCCTTGGCCACACACACACCCTCAAACCATAATGATACCACTTTCATGCATGATGGTGAGGAGGGTGTTCTTGGGATCACAGACAGTAGTACTCTTTCTCAAAACACATTGAATTGTGATAATGCCAAACATCTTGATTTTGGTTTCATCTGACTACAGCACCTCCTTATCATATCCTAAATCAGTCTGGTGTCCGTTGGCAAACCTCAAGTGGGACTGCACAGGTTCCTTCTGAAGTAAAGGTACCATGTGTGCACTACAGGAATTTAAACCTATGTGGCATTAAGTACTACCAGTAGTTTTCTCAGTGATTTTGGTCAGTAGCTTTGATATCATTGCCTAGTTCATACCGCATAGCTCTAGGGTGATTTCTTTCTGTTCTCATGATTATCAAATCCCTACAAAAGGTCAAATCTTGTATAGAACCCCAGACAGGCTGATGGCTAGTCATTTTGTATTCCTCACATTTTGGAAGAAATGCATCAACAGCTGGGTCATTAATACCCAGTCTCTTTCTTGTGGCTTTGCAGCCCATTTAATCTTTGTTCAGGTCTAAAATCGTGTCCCTGATATCATTTGACCACTCTTTGGTCTTTCCCATGCTGGTGAGGTTGGAGTGTGACTGATTCACTCATACTATGGACTGATTCTGCTGATTCAATGTGTCTTCTATGCATGTTAGTATGTACAGGTGTCTTTAATTCAGATGACAAGTTGATCGGAAGTGCCCATCTGGTCTGTGGGTCCAGAACTGTAATCAGTTGGCAGGGGATCAAATACTTATTTTGCTTGATGAAATGGAAATAAATTAATATATATTCTCTTCAGTTAATTTCTGGATTTTCTTTTTGATATTCTGTCTCTCCTTATTAGAATACATATTATCATAACATTTATTGACTGATCATGTCTTTGTTAGTAGGCAAACCAACAAAATCAGCAAGGGATCAAATACATATTGGACTCACTGTATGTATGTATGTGTGTATGTGTGTGTGTGTGTGTGTGTGTGTGTGTATGCAAACATAGTGGGTGCAGGTAGGTATGTGGAATTATCTTATAGTACATCATTATGTCTAAAAAAAGAATGCAAATAATAATATAAAATTAAATGAATGAATGTGTGTATGAGAGTCTGCATCCCTCTCCTCCTTTACTCCTTTACAGTGGGTGTTATGTGTTGTTCATGTGCAGGTGAGCAGGTGGGCCACCTCCTGTGTGTGCTGAAGCAGAACTCCTTCCTGCTGCCAGTGCAGTCCCAGCTGGAGCGGCTGGTCCACTCGCTCTGGTCCTCTCCGCCAACAGATGGAGCCCGTGTCGCGGCCACCGTCCTCAGTAACCCTGCATACCTCGCCGAGTGGTAGGTGACGCAGCCATGGTGTAATGGTTAGAGATATGGTCTTTAGATCACAGGGTTGCAGATTCAAATCCTTCCACTCCCTATCTCACTCCATGTCTGAGGTACCCTTGAGAAAGGCACCTAACTTTACATTCTCTTTGGATAAAAGCGTCAGCCAAGTGTAATGTAATGTAACAGGTGAAGCTTACTCGGTCCTCAGTAACCCTGCATACCTCACCGAGTGTTAGGTGACGCTCTCTCAGTTCTCAGTAGGTTACATTGCATTACATTACATTTAGCAGACACTTTAGACCAGTTGTTCTCAACCTTTTTTGAACAAACTCCACCTTGAATTCATCATAAGTCTCCCAAAGTCCCTTTGACCTCATCATAACCGCAGAAATACACCAGCGGCGATCTGAGCGAGTCGAGCGACGGAAGTAATTGACTTTGTATTGAGTCGAGAGACAAAAGCGATTCTGGAGACTAGAGCGATTTGCGCGACGAGCGCGACAATTTGAAGTTCACAAAGTGAACTTTCTATAATGCGGTTCGGCGACAAGCCACGACAGCCAATGACTGTATAGAGGTCAGTGACCACAGCCAATGGGAATGCTTGAATGCTTTGCCTTCTGCCTGTACGGACATACTCTAGTCTCCTCAATCTCTCGTATCGCTTGCTGCTACACTCTGTCGCTTGAATCGCGTCGCGGCTGGTGTATCTCTGTGGTAAGCCTGCCAATGTTACAGATGCTCACTCGGTCCTCAGTAACCCTGCATATCTCACCGAGTGGTAGTACAGGTGATGCTCACTTGATCCTTAGTTTTTGCTTGCTAGGCTTAGTTTATAGTTTCACCTTAGCCAAGGGGTTCCCAACCTTTTTCAACTTGGGGCCCACTTGAAATTTTCGCAAATGTTCAGGTCTCTCCTCTGGCCCAATGAACAATACCAGCAACACAACAACAAATATTATCTAGATCAGTGATTCTCAAAGTGTGGTCCGGGGACCACTGATGGTTCGTGACAGAGATCAGGTGGTCCGCGAGGGGATTTCGTCTTTTCCAAGACAAGTTAGCAGTATTTCTAACATTATTACAAAGCTAAACATAGCTGAAGTCATATTTTCACCACAATAGCTTGCAATGTGAACAAAAAGTAAGTCATCTGCGAAATTAGCAGAGTCAAATTAACACCCGTCAACTGTCAATTCAGTTGACAGGTGGGTCCTGAACATTTTGGGGGGATCTTGAAAGTGGTCCTCGGTCTGAAAAGGCCCACTGTTTAGGATTATAGTTCGAGAACAGTTTGCAGAAGTTTGCCCACATTTTGTGAATTACTGCCTTACCCTATTTCAGTATTGGGTTTGTATACTTCACCCAAGTGGTAGGTGACGCTTGCTTGGGCCTCAGCTGAGATGTCATCATTGCTAGGCTCATATTTTATTTGTTGTTTATTTTTTTTGGCATTAGTCTTTTGAAACCATTTTTTAAATTATATTACCCCATTTATGTGGCCTTTGGTTTATGTGTATGGTGGTAGACCAATGTGGGACCGTTTTTAACCAGAGGGAATGTTAGCAATCCAACTCTGATACGTGACATGAACAGGACCTGATTAAACCTTATTAAATTTAATTATTTATCATGATATATGAGATTTTTCTCACATTCTAGTCACGAAATCATTGCATCCTTCTCTATGAATACAGAATAAAGTGACCTGACCTCACAATTAGATGGGGCTGAGGGCTGCGACCTGTTCAGACATCCTTTTATTAGTCCATTCCTCCTCTCAGAGAAACCTGAAGTTTTATTTTTACCTGCTCTATAGAGGTGCTCGATGCACATATTCAGACTGTTTGGATCTCTCAAGCAGGAGAGGGTTAGCCTGATAATCATCGACTTTCAAATCTCTGTTGGAGACTTGATCTGACCATGTGCGTAACGATTAACGTTTCCTCCTTCGTTTTGTTACTGGTCGCGGCCAAAAAAGGCTGTGCTGCCGAAGTTTAAACCAAACATTTTCTTAGTCCCAGTAGCACGTCTCTACTTAAACCACATCACTGCTTTGAACACGCTTCTACCCTGGGTGGTTGGAGCTGCGTTGGAGCTTGCGGCCTGACTAGAAGCAACATAGATGGTGTTGCGTCCCTGTGAGGTCGTATCCTGGTCAGGAGAGGGTGACATTGTGTGTGTATATGCGTGTGTGTTTCAAATATTCTGTCTTTGCCAGTCATGACCTTTTGAAACTGTCATGGAAAGGTTGAATGATACAAAATGACAGTGCTAACTTTCTAACATGGTCTTCCTACAATATTTCTCTCTACAGAAGCGGAGGTTATTCCCATTCTTTCCCATTCTTTCTGATGTCAGTGCAAGGCTTGTGCAAGAGCTTGAAACCAGCCTTTCATACTATATTCCATTTTGTGCAGAGCGTCTGTCTAGCTCCAGTAAGCAAGAGCATCAAGCTGCAGCTCAAAGACTGACAATGCGGTTTTAAAACAGTTTGATCTTCCTTTGTTCCTTTGTGAACGCAAAGACAATGTCAAAGTCAAAGTTCTTTATTTGCCATTTGTGCATGGACTAGTAGGTCCAGGCACATAGGAGCTGTTGTGCAGGCCCCCTGAGTCAATACAATAAATACAAATAAATAGAAAAATGAAATAAGAAAAAGACAAAAGACATTCAAAAAAAGTGATCCAAGTAGAAAAATCAAGGAATCAAAACAATCAAAGAAATCAGAAGAATAAAAAAGATGGCAAAACAGAACATTTGACTTGCTTTTTCTGTTGGGATACTGTCCACTCTACTGTGTCACAGGTTGTATATGTGCAGTGCTTGTGTCGGAGCAGAGCAGAGAATTAGCTGGATGGAGTGGGTCTTTAATGATTCTATGCTCTTTTCTGGCTGCACTGCACGTACATGGAGTTCATGGAGGGAAGTGCTGTGCATATAATCTCTCCGCAGTCTTGATTACTCTTTGCAGAGCCAGTGTGGTGTTGTCGTACCAGACAGTAATGCCTATGGTCAGGATGCTCTCTACTCGTCCTCTGTAGGCCAGGGTGAGAGGGCGGTGTTTCAGTCCAGCCTTTCTAAGCATCCTTACTAAGTACAAACCTGGTTCTCACGCAGATGGATGTTTCTCACAAAGTTGAGCGGAAATGCATCGAAGGGTCTGCGTGAGAACTAGGCTAACAAAGTACAGCCTTTGCTGGGCTTTTTTCACGACGATGGATGTGGTGTTCAAACTCCAGCTCAGGTTCGGTGTTAGTCGCATGCCCAGGGATTTATGGTGTTCGGCCCTCACCACTTCTGTCTCTTTAATGTGCAGAGGCTGTAGGGGAGGAGGATGTTTTCTGAAATCCACTATTATTATGGGGCACCTAAGTCACGCCCTCTACTTCCTGGTTCATGGGGCCGAGGGAGTCAAAAAATGATTACTGGGCTTGAAAATGAGTGATTTTTGGATTTGTGGTGTATAGATGGAGATCCAAGGTTTGGATTGGAGCCAAAAAAACACACATTTTCAAGCCCAGTAATTATTTTTTTACTCTCCCTGCCCCATGAACCAGGAAGTAGAGGGCGTGACTTAGGTGCCCCATTTCCCTCGTCTTGTCAGTGTTGAGGATGAGTTGTTGTTTGTCTCCCCAAAGTCAATGGTGTAGTTTACAACAGACTTGTACCGTAGCGCACTGCGCCACAGTGCCCCCCATATTTTGGCCTTTTAACCCATTGTGTCCTGGAGCGACATATACGCTGAACTAAGGTTCTTGAGATTTGAGCTGTTCTATTAAAAATGTGGGTATGTTACAGCTGAATGAACACATTCTTGTGCAAAATGAAAATTCTTGCTTTTAAATACAACTTATTTCATGTTTTTATGTGCTCCGGAAGCTGAGATATTTAGGTTTTAATACGGAGAAGGCACCGTTTCCCAAAAGGGCTTTAGGCTATATTGGGTTACACCTTTATTCATACAGGACCATTCACAGAGTGTCACAGGAAGTGAGTGGTAGAGGGAGATGGTGGAGGAGCGGGGAGGCAACCTTGTGCCAGAACCCAGAGTCGATCCCCAGCAGTGTAACAGTGCCGCGCCTTAACCAATTGAGCCATGGCCGAGGCCTATTGGCCTGATTATCATCGACTTTCAAATCTGTTGGAGACTTGGTCTGTCCAAGAGCAACAATCAACATTTCCCAAATGGCATGGTTGACCCGCTTCCTTTGGTTTTCTACTGGTTGTTTGCTTCTCGACAAAGTGGGAGGAGTTCCCAATTTTTCCAGAGAAGAGAAACAATATTTGTGTTTCTTTTGGCCTGACTAGAAGCAACGCTGAAGGTGTTGCGGCACTAGGAGGGCGCAGCCTGGCTGGAGGTCTATTGCTTGCCTTTTTTACACCAGGCCATATGTTAGATTTTGGACTTTCCCAAAATTCTCTTTTCCAATAAAAATTGAAGTATGAATGCTCTGCGTTGTGTTTTAACTGACTCACTTGCAAAAAATAAAATAAGTCTTTGTAGTTAAAAGGATCCCAGGATCTGTCCACTCCTCGCTGAGGGATAGAGTCCATGCTGTCGGAACGATTGTGCTAAGCAGCATGGGATTTCCCAGGCTAGCCCGCTGCCCTCTGTTCACAGATCGATTCAGCCACGCCACATCAATGGAAGCAAAACCAGACTACCCCCTGGAAGTAGAGATAAACTGAGTGAGTGAATGTGCGTCTGAAGGCTTGTGGTCCGGTTAGGGAGTGAAGGGTCATGTGGAGAGAGGACTGAAGGAACCAGACTGATGACAATCTATCAGGCTGTAAGGGGGTAAAGAAAAGGGCTGAGAGGCAGAGTGGGAGAGAGAGAGAATCAGAAGACATACAGAGAACATATAAAAAGAGGCATACTGAAGTAGTGTAGTGTATAGTGGAGTGACTTTATTAATCCCAATGGGACGTTAAGGTGTCAACCCACTTATTAATAATACACCCAAAGCAACGTCTCTCTGGCATAAAAAGGTGACGGGGTGTGTGGAGAGGAGTAGTGTAAATTATTAATCTGATGTTCTCTCTATAACAGGAGGGAGGGCGTGCAAGGGTGCATGGAGAGGAGAGCATGTATGCTAAATTCTCCACCTATATCATGACTTCAGCTGGAGTGTGTGCGTGCATGTGGTGCAAATGAGTGGTGTAAATGATTTCGGATTTGGTCTCTCGGGCAGGAGCGGGGATGCTAGGGTGTGCAAAGGTGCATGAAGGATTGTCCAATATCGTCTCTTGGGCAAAATGAGGTGCAAATACATTCTCCTATCGCGTCTCCTCTCTCAGGCGGGAGGGGGGTGATGAGGGAATTCGCAGAGAGGAGAGGAGAGGAGAGGAGAGGAGAGGAGAGGTACAATACATGCTGAATTCTCCTGTGTCCTCTTCAGCCGGAGGGTGTTTGTGCGGGGGGGGGGTTATGGAGAGGAGTGATTTAAATGATTTCGTATTAGGTCCCTCAGGCTGAAGCGGAGATGCTAGGGTGTGCAAAGGTGCATGCAGAATTGTCCGATGTAGTCTCTTGGGCGGGCTTTAGGGGATTCGTGAGGAGGAGAGATATGATGAGTGCTGAATTGTTGTGTGTCCCCTCTCAGACAGGAACAGATGAGGGGGTATTGGGATGCACTACACTTTGGTATTTTGGGAGAGGAGAGGAGAGGAGAGGAGATGCATGCTCAATTCTCCTGCGTCCCCTCTCAGGCAGGAGGGAGGTGCATGGAGAGGAGAGGAGATGCATGCTGAACTCTCCTGTCCTCTCTCCCTCAGGCAGGAGGGCATGGGGAGGTGCATGGAGAGGAGAGGAGAGGAGAGGAGATGCATGCTCAATTCTCCTGTGTCAATCTCTCAAGCAGGAACGAATGTGGGGGTATCTTTAAAATTCACTGCTTTCCTCTATATCTTAAAGAGGGACACCTTCGGTAACCATATGGAGGTTACATTAATTGGAAGTCCACTACTGGGGTTCGGGGAAAGGGTTTTGGGTAACGGGTACACATCTTGGTTGAAATCACTTTTTTTTATTTTCTTCTCCTCTTATTTGTCCTCCTTTTGTCTTGTCTTTTACTACTCCCTTTTATGCCTTTGTCAACCAAAAGGAAGAAAAATGGAAGGAAACCAATACCATGATTACAATACTCTCTTCAGTGTTTCCCACAGAAATTTTGGAAACTATGGGGGCAGCCGGGGTTTATTTTTCCCGGGGGGGGGGGGGGGGGGGGGGGGGGGGGGGGGGGGGTCTTCTCACACGGGCCTTTTTTTTGGGGGGAGGGGGTGTATTCTTGCAGCGTAAATGCAAAACGGCAAAACAATGACTACAGTATGACATTGGCGCATGGAGAAACTGTAGGCCTGGGCCTATATTTCAGTCATTTATATTTTGAGAAATAAGGCTACATAAGATTTTACCCATGACTTGTATAATAGTAGTACATTGTCATTGTCAAAAAATGCAGTACAGTGAATAATTTCTGTTTACAACACAGTTTCATTCGTCCCTCATGCAGGGGTCTGGGAAACAATAATAAAACAAAATAGGAGCAGAGATAAGAATTTAAGAGCACTGTGAAATTGTTAACGCATAGACAAAAAGGGTCTTAGAGGGTAGGCTATGCCTTTTCCCCCACACATATCTGTAGGCGTACACATTCTACATGAGGGGTGCTGGTCACAGGGCCAGTTTTTTCCAAATTCCTCCCATTACAAGGGCTGAACAACATATTACACATTTATGTCTATATTCACATTCATTACACATTAATTTCTATATGCAGCCCGATGTCTCCTCTGCTCTGTCAATGAAGGTCTGTCACCAAACTCATTACAACTGTAAAACAAAGCCTAGGGAGTGTTAGTAAACTCATCCCAACTGTCCCTTCTCTGAAGGTTTTTTATATTGCTCCCAAACCCAAGTAAACTACAACAACTTGACTAGGCTTTTGATCCCTGTCTTTCAAGCACTTGTGGTTCTCTCTATAGCAGGGGTGCCCAACCTTTTTTTAAACCAAGATCTACTTTTGAAGTTGATGGTCTGCCGTGATCTACCAAGTCAAATTCAAGGATGTCAGTATGAAAATTTAAGACCACCATTTATTAATCACCATTATTATGAACAAAATGTTTTCAGTAGGCTACTATGGCCGTATCTTTTCAGTGTGTTTTTAAAGTGTGTTGAATAGCCTATCTTTACAAAGCAATGCAGCACTGATAGTATGCAGAGATAATTTCAGTCATAGGCCTACACAAGTCATAAACAACTGAAACAATTTCAAAATGATAAACATTTGGTATATAAAAGGCACATAGGCCCTATTTCTAAAATATGATGAAGCATTATCATGCCTTCAGTGGTATAGGCTACAAATTAAAAAGGGCTCAGAAATTCACCATTTGTTATGGGTAAATAGTAGGCTACTATGAGAGAGAGAGAGAGAGAGAGAGAGAGAGAGAGAGAGCAATGAGAGAACTCATTGGATTGGTTAACACCCCTGTTAAGTGTGACTTCTTCTATGAAGGTTTTTTTTTTTCAGCTCTCTGGGACAGTAGCACAGCAAAGGCTTTCTATTGTGAGTTTGGCCAATCGTTTTGTCCACAACTGAAGCAAGAAACAGCACAAATTGAAGTGAATTCCATACCAACAACTAACATTTCCTTTACACGCGGCACGCGATGTAAACGCAGTTAAGGGCCGTACACACACGTCGCTGCTATTTACTCGCTACTTGCTCACTCGCCTACTTGCCACTCGCTCTGGGTGATTTTGTTTACTGGTTGTCATGGTTCCCGCTGTCCGCGCCAATAACGTCCGTACGAAACAAAATGTAGGGCTACGCTGTTTAACGTTGATCGTGTGCTGTGCACAACCATGCATATGAGCCTTTGATGGTGTACACTGTATGTATTTTCCTCAACACTTTTAACCAAAGTGTGATGGCGTGCAGAAGTTGGGTGGTCAGAACACCACAGGGGCAACGTCACCTGTCAATAATCTGTATTCTGCATTCCAATTGGTTACTCGCTTAACTCGCGTCGCTCAAAGAAGTTTATCTCAGAACCCGCCCACATCGCATCGCCTGTACTCTCCTCGCCTACTCGCCAGCGAGACTCGTGGGAACACGTAGACATTCTATTGACTTCATCCGCTGAGCGAGTAACTAGCAGCGACGTGTGTGTACGGCCCTTTAGCGATGATGCATGCGACTAGCGATTTGGACGAAGATCCTCGCATATCGGCGTGTCATAACGCATCGTTGCGCACATGCTCTGTCACCCGATGCTAAGGGCCGTACACACACGTCGCTGCTATTTACTCGCTACTTGCTCACTCGCCTACTTGCCACTCGCTCTGGGTGATTTTGTTTACTGGTTGTCATGGTTCCCGCTGTCCGCGCCAATAACGTCCGTACGAAACAAAATGTAGGCCTACGCTGTTTAACGTTGATCGTGTGCTGTGCACAACCATGCATATGAGCCTTTGATGGTGTACACTGTATGTATTTTCCTCAACACTTTTAACCAAAGTGTGATGGCGTGCAGAAGTTGGGTGGTCAGAACACCACAGGGGCAACGTCACCTGTCAATAATCTGTATTCTGCATTCCAATTGGTTACTCGCTTAACTCGCGTCGCTCGAAGATGAAATAAGTTTATCTCGGAACCCGCCCACATCGCATCGCTTGTACTCTCCTCGCCTACTCGCCAGCGAGACTCGCTGGAACACGTAGACATTCTATTGACTTCATCCGCTGAGCGAGTAACTAGCAGCGACGTGTGTGTACGGCCCTTTACACGTGTGCACACATGAATCAACTGTAATACCCGGTCACTTCCTAATGCTTTCCCCTCATTCTGTGTTCTACTTATCTAACCAATACAGAGTCTATAGGATGTATTTACTCCAGGAGGAAAATGCGAAGGAAATTCAAAATCGTAATTCAAATCGTTTTTAACAAAAACGGATATCGTTAAAAAAAAAAATAATAAAAAAAAAAGTAAAAAAATTTTTTTTTTTTTTTTTTTTTTACATTTTCGTAAACTATGGCGGCCAAATTTAAACTATGGCGGGCCGCCATAGTTTCCTCAATGTATGGGAAACACCACTAACGGGTTAAATAATCCCATTAAACGGAAACGTGTATTACAACAGGTAAAAAATGAAAACGCAGGAATTGCCTATCTCCAAGAAACCCATTTAAACAACACGGAACACGCTAAGCTGGAGAAATTAGCTAAAGCCCATGTTTTTTACTCCTCACACACCACAGCTAAGAGAGGAGTAGCAATCCTCATTAAAAAGAACCTTGTTTGGAAAAGTGTTTCAGAGATAAAGAAGGGAGATATGTAATAGTTATAGGGGAATTAGATCAGCAATGTATAACTTTGGTAAATGTTTATAACCCACCTGGTGCAGGAGACGAAATGTTACAAAAGATACTTAAATTGGTAATGATGGAAGCAAAAGGTGTGATGTTAATGGGCGGGGACTTCAATTTAATTATGAATAAAATAGATACTCAAAGTACAGGCAAACACAAGGCAGCAAAAGCCACAGCCTTATTGAAAAAAGCTGAAATAGAAATAGGATTACTGGATGTCTGGAGAACCCTGCATCCTCAAGAGAGAGGCTTTACCTTTTACTCAGACGCCCACAAAGTGTTTTCAAGACTAGATTACTATTTTATGTTTAAAGGAGACATTGCAAAAGTGTCTAGATGTGAAATATTACCAATCTGTACAACTGACCATGCCCCAGTAATAATAGAGCTACACTTAAATATAGAAAAAAATAAAACCTCTTGGAGAATGAACAACTCATTATTAGAAGATCAGGCTTTCAAAGAAAAAATGAATAACAATATCAAATCCTTTTTTGAAATTAACGATAATGGGGAGGTGAGTAATACTACTATATGGGAAGCAGCTAAAGCAACAATAAGAGGGGAAATCATAGCCTACTCATCTTGGAAAAAGAAACAAAATGACAAAAATAGGAAAGAGTTAGAAACTAAGATCAAAGACCTGCAAAAAGAATATGAAAGGCTAAGAACAAAGGAATTAAGTAAACAACTAAATACAGTTAAAAAAGCATTAGAAGAAATAGATATTAAGGAGATAGAAAAAAAATTAACACTAAGTAAACAATTTCTTTTTGATAACAGCCCTAAAGCATTGAAAACATTGTCATTTAAATTAAAGAAACAGCAAGAAAAAGCAACGATCGCTATGGTTAAAGACGTAAATGGCACCCTTCACAGGGGGAAATCAGGAATTGCGGCTTGCTTCAGGGAATTTTACCAACATTTATATACCCCAGAAAAACAAGTGAGTGATCTTGAAATCAGGAACTATCTAAAACATTTAGATCTCCCTCTAGTGACCCAGACACAAAACAACTATTTAGTACAACCAATAGTAGAGGAAGAGATAGTAAAGGCGATTAAGAAAAGCAAAACTGGTAAAAGCCCAGGTACTGATGGATTTACCTATGAATTCTTCAAAGCATTCCAAAATGTATTAATACCAATCTTAAACAGGGTTTTCAATGACATTCTGGAGACTGGGCTGTGGCCAAAAACCTGGGGTACAACCATGATTTCAGTAATCCACAAAGAAGGGAAGGATCCAGCAAACTGCTCCTCATATAGACCAATATCACTATTAAATGTGGATCAAAAGTTATTTACAACAATTATGGCAAACAGACTTACAAACTTACTTCCTGGCTTGATCAATCTTGATCAAACAGGATTTGTTAAAGATCGTCTACTAGGAGATAACATCAGAAGGACAATTAATATTATAGACTACACCCAAAGAACAAAAAATCAGATGCTAACACTAATGCTTGATGCCGAGAAGGCTTTCGACCGCTTACTGTGGCCTTTCTTAATTGGTGTATGTGAAAAATTTGGTTTTCATCATAAGTTCTTAAACTTGCTAAACGGGATGTATAACAACTCGACCGCCAGAGTAAGAGTAAATGGAACACTTTCTGAACTTTTCACGATTAAAAGGGGCACAAAACAAGGCGACCCACTATCGCCACAGTTATTCGCCTTATGTATTGAACCTCTCGCAGAAAAAATAAGAAAAAATATGCAGATAAAAGGAGTGGTCATGGAGGACATGGAGCACAAAATAGCACTGTATGCCGATGATGTGATTTTATATATGACAGATGTATGCAACTCATTACCAACATTAATGCAGGAAATAGGACAATATAGCTCCCTATCAGGATACAAACTAAATCTTAGCAAAACGGAAGCAATGGAGGTCGGTAGTAAACTAAGTTGCACATTTAAAAAACAATATGAGTTCAAGTGGGAGCTGACCAAGGTAAAGTACCTGGGAGTGAATATTCCTAACAATCTTGAAAATTTGTACGCCTGTAACTATGGGAAGCTAGAAAACACGATAAAAAATGACTTAAGTAGGTGGAAACTAATACCTTTTACATTATTAGAAAAAATTAGTATAATTAAAATGAATATCCTGTCACGTTTTCTGTTTCTGTTCCAAAATCTCCCACTCCTTGTACCAAACGCTTCCTTCAAACAGTGGGATAACCTACTAAGGAAATTTCTTTGGAATGAAAAGAAACCAAGAGTAAAAATTAAATCTTTACAACAACGCAAGGAAACGGGGGGTCTTGCACTGCCAAATTTTGCTAACTACTTCAACGCTGCACAGATAAAACCTATTCTAATCATGAACAACAAAAAGTGGAACCCAAAATGGAAAATTATGGAAGCCGACCTGGTAGGGCAATGTAATGCGTGGTTTCCAAAAACTAAAACTAAATTGCATAACTTCACTGCAAAACATACAGCAAAAATATGGAAAAGACTAAGTAGAGCAGTTAAGACCGATGATAAAGACTGGATATGCCTGAGAGATATACAACAAGATCCAGAGTTTCTCCCAAATAAAGAGGATAGAGGCTTCAATCTATGGGAAAGTAAAGGTCTCATGCGATTCTATCAAATGTATGCAGAAAAAGGCTTTGATTCTTTTGAAAACATAGAAAGACGATATCAATTGCCTAGGAGCCACTTTCATAGATACTTGCAAGTAAGAAGTTATGTGAATAAAAATATAAAGATTGTAACCTTAGCCGAGATCCACCCCTTTGTAAGAGAAATATTAAAAGTAATTGAAATCGGAAGTATAAAAAATGTAACTGGACAAATTTACAGGACACTCCAACAGAACGAAGGAAAAATAAATCATATAAAAGAGAAGTGGGAAGATGAATTGAAAACCGCAATTTCTGAAAAGGAGTGGGAACAAACCTTTAAAGATATTTATAACCATTCAAAATCCATATACTGGCAGGAATTTGCATGGAAAGTAAACATAAGGTACTTTAGAACACCATCAACAATAAAATACAAACAGTTTACTTCCAGTTGCTGGAGAAACTGTGGGAACAGTAATGCGGATCAC
>NC_085859.1:16004983-16059983 GCF_034702125.1 Engraulis encrasicolus
TGGCTGGATCTTTTAGAGGGAGAAAATTGCATCTTTACGAAGACAATGGTATTTATGCAGTAATCTGCTGGTATTTGAGTGGAACTCAGGAACTGATCATTTCTTGACCCAGTCAAGACATTTCTTGACCCAGTCTTGACTGAAGTTTCTTGTTGAGTGGTCTTCAGGTTTCAGCCTGTTTTACCTTGGCCATGTCTCTGAGTGCTGAATACAATGTTCTTGTGGACACTTGATGTAGGTTTCAGTTCTGGAATATAACAGCACTGCAGAGTAATAGTTTTGTGGTAGTTTCATCTTCAATTCTTCTCAATCTGGCAGTTACTTTGTGAGCACATGTCATGTGACACTGATGGCTTGTAACGGTGCATTAGATGGATGTGACCAATATTTCAAGACAGCCACACCCCTCAAGAAGACTTCAAAATTGTTTATAGTCTTTACAGAGTTTGTTAGATCTCTTTCGTGGCTCATTTTCCCAGAGGAAAACAAAGTTGCCTAATAATTATGCACACTGATTTTGCCGTGATATAGGGTATTGGGCTCCTTCGATCATGAATTGGCAAAGGACACGCTCAACTTCCTGGAAAAAACGAACGCGTTTGCCTTTTGGACATGGTGGTAATATAAATAAATAAGACGCAGTTTGTGAGAGTGGATTTTTCTTCCTTAAGAGAATCCATGAACTCTGTGGGCCTCCACACACCACCTCCGACAAAGTGCAGAGCGCTGCTCCGCTAAAGTTTGATTCCATTGTTTTCAATAGAACCTCACACACTAACCGCCCATTGACTATCCATGCTATGTTTGTGTGAAATTGGGTTTGGGTGTCGGAATTGTGTCGGAAGCGGAAGTGCTTCGCAGTGCTGACGTAACCGATGTGCAGAGGCCCTGTTTCATCATGTCAAAGGGCCTTGTCTGAAAGACAGAAAACAGCAGTGGCATGCTAAACTTGTATTAGTACACTGTGTGCAGAATTATTAGGCAAACATGTTTTTTGACCATATTGTCCATTTTATGCACATTTTCCGCCACCAACCTCTATGGACATGAACACTTATTGAATGTAAGCATTCCAGGTCATGCATATTTGTATATTAGGAGATGGCGTGATAGAAGGAGCCCATAACCCTATATCAGGTGTGCATAATTATTAGGCAACTTTGTTTTCCTCTGGGAAAATAGGCCACAAATGAGATCTAACAAACTCTGAAAAGTCTATAAACAATTTTGAAGTCTTCCAGAGGGATGTGGCTGTCTTGAAATTGCCCAGATATTGTTCATATCCATCTAATGCACTGTTACGAAGCCATCAGTGTCACATACATTGTGCTCACAAAGTAACTGCCAGATTGAGAAGAATTGAAGGTGAAACTACCACCAAATTGTTACCCTGCAGTGCTGTTATATTCCAGAACTGAAATCTACATTGAGTGTCCAGAAGAACATTGTATTCAGCACTCAGAGACATGGCCAAGTTAAAACAGGTTGAAACCTGAATACCACTCAACAAGAAAAGTAAGTCAAGACTGGGTCAAGAAAGGTCTTTAGACAATTTTTTCAATGGTTTTATGAACTTGTGAAAGTGACTGTTAATGGACCAGATCGATGAGCCCATAGCTAGATCGGTAATGTGCACACTCAGATGAGTTCCTGAGTTATACTCAAATGCCAGCAGAATACTGCATAAATACCATTGTCTTCTTGAAAGATGCAAACGTTTTCCTCACAGATCCAGCTATGGGCTCATCCACCCTGTCTGTCAATAGTCACTTTCACCAGTCCATAATACGTTTGAAAATTCTGTCCTAGGGTATTTATTGACCCAGTCTTCACTTAATTAAGTTGTTAAATGGTTGTCTGGTGTCATCCCTTCTTACCTTGGCTATGTCTCTGAGTGCTCAACAACCTGTTCTTCTGGACACATGATGTAAGTTTGCATTCAGGAATATGATAGCACTGCAGGGTAATAATTTTCTTGTAGTTTCACCTTAAATTCTTCTCAATTTTTGGCAGTGACATTTCATGTGAGACTGATGACTTTGTAACTGTGCATTTGATACTTCTGTGCTAACGTGACCAACGTCTTGCCAATTTCAAGACAGCCACATCCCTCTGGAAGACTTCAAAATTGTTTATAGACTTTTCAGAGTTTGTTAGATCTCTTTTATGGCCCATTTTCCCAGAAGAAAGCAAAGTTGCCTAATAATTATGCACACTGGATATTGGGTGTTGGGCTCCTTTGATCACACCCCATCTTAATATATAAATATGCATGATCTGGAATACTTAAATCCAATAGGTTTTCATGTTCATAAAGGTTGGTGGCGGAAAATACGCATAAAATGGACAATATAAAGACTTCCGGTATGAGCAGCGCCGAGTGAGGTTGTGGGTTTTTGGGCTCGTCGCCAGATTTGAATATTCGTATGTATTAGTTAGGTTTGCAGCGCATTTTTTTGTTTTGTTTGTACAGTCTGTCTAAATTATTCGACGTTTGTTTGTCATCAATTGTTTTTATATCTCCGTTATCGGTAAATACCTCAGTTTCTACGATGTCACCTAAGAACAAGCGCCCAGCTAGCACTAAATTAGGCGCCAATGACGTCAATGCTAACACCATGGACCATGGACCCTGCTGCAGTGAGCCCTCAAATGGCATTTTGATTGCGATTCAGAGTCTTCGTGAGGATCTGCTGAATAAGATAGATGAGAACGCCAAAACACAGTCATTGGAGCTGAAACAGCACATCTCGCAGCTAAGGGACGAGCTGAGGGGCAGCATTGACAAGGTTAGCAGCCGGACCAAGGCTCTGGAGGCTACGGTGGAGTATGGAAAGCCAAAACTGCCACTTTTCGGATCAAAGTAGCACGTTAAGATTGAAATTCGCCCGTTAAAAGCGCCCGTTTTCCCGGAATACGGGCGCTTTTTTCGCCGTCTTTCACCAACAACGGCCGCTCTGTACGCGCGCCATGATGCGTTGGAACGACACACGTCACCGACGCCCGTAATTTCATGTCAAAGCGCGCGTTCCTGACGCGCGTCGCTACCGAGACAACGGGCGTTGAAGACGTGCGTTTTCCTAATATGATAATAATGTCCATCCTTCTTTTCCGAGAGCCAATGCATTTGAAGTGGTTGCGGCCAATCGCTGATCAAGACAGCCAGACCAAGACAGTTCATCACAGATGAATAACAGGAAGCAGGAAACTTTCTGATTAAAATATTAGTGCAATCAATGACAAAACACTTGCTTAGGTCAGAGCAGTTTCGAACGCCATAGCTCATGTTCTTCTTTCTCTCCCTCTCTCTGCAAAGGTTTTGTAATGTTCACCATCTTGCTGTTTTGTGTAGGCCTACTTTTGTGGATTGCGAAATGACGTAATAGCGCCGAAAATGGCAGCTTTGTTTTTCGCTTCTCATCTTTCTGATATAGGCATATTTTTAATAATATTAGGCCTACTATGTATCAGAGGTGGAAACAGTAGGCCTACAGAAAATGTGTAACCACTGCAAAGGTTTGTTGGGTACATTTTGACCCAAGTAGCTAAACAGCATAAACGCCGTTGTGCTGAGGATTGCACATGCAGATAGGGTTACAAACTATCCATGACTTTTCACTGGATACCTAAAAAATAAAAGAAAGCTGAGGTGGATCCATCCGGAGAAAAACTTCCAACTACTCACTGAGTAGCTAGCACCTGGTAAGTGTCTTTCAACATTTGTTTTACACCAGTAACCTCTTAATACGTAAAATATAGGCAATTCAAGTGTAAGGTGTCATGTAGATGACTTGTCAACACAAGATGCTTTCCATAAGAAAGCATCAATGATGCAGAGCTATGTTCTACCTAGCTATGCCATAGCAGTAGGCTAACTGGCGCTATGCTAAGATATTGTTATGCTGAGATATTGAGAGGGCTGTGTAACGCGTGTATATAAACACGGCATTTTTTAGTGCTCTTAATAGAAAAGAAAGTTCAGTGTTATGGTTTAAATGTAAAGGTAAACCATGTGTACATCTCTAGCGCCGAATTTCCTATAGTAGGCTTACTCTTCATAGGATGCTGTCATGAAATGCACAGGCCTACCCAGCCTTCATGTTGTCCTTGTAATTAATGTTAAGTGTAACACTTAATGTTTTCACAAAATTGTCTGCCTTCCAAAATGAGACATCAGTGGCCTAATGGTTAGGGAGGTGGTCTTGATATTGGGGCAGGTGCGAAACCCATCCTTACCTCTCTCCTCATCTCCATCATGGCTGAAGGGCCCTTGAGCAAGGCACTTAGCCCCACAATGCTGCAGGGACAGTAACCAATTCACTGTGAAAAACTTGGTTGTTTGGGATAAAAATTGTCATTTAAGTATATCTTTCTATTTCTCCAGGTGAGAAGAGCAATGGTCTGATGGCTGAGATTGGATGTATGGAAGAGACCGAGGTCCAGCACACCAAGCCAAGTTTAACCAATTAACTTACCCATGTCAGCGTCTGCACCAGACCATTTCAATGTATTAATCAGATCATTCAGTTGTTCATAGACTTTATTTTTAGACACAAATTACACATGCATTTTAGGGTTACAATGGTGATACGAGGGGACGTCTATCCTGAGATGGACATACAACACGTGCATTTTATATTAATGAATGGTTCTCTGAACTACTGTGGTATCCTGACCCGAGTTCATATTATTACTTACATGCAGCATAATCCAGGCACCAAAATACCCATGTAACTGGATACGTACACATGCTGGAGAACATAGAACTAGAGTAATTAGTTTTAAACTACAGTAGACTCAATATACTGTAGACAGACAAAGAACATGTTCTAAGTTGTGTACAATAAAATACCAAAGGAAATGCCTGGACGGACATCATTTCAGTTATTTCATATACATATGTATGTTATTATCACAACTACTGTGTGTCATCACTGACTACTCCCACAACAGGTACAGGTCAGGAGATGAATGCATCAAGGGAGGAATGTGGGGGTAGGCACGGTGGATAAGGAGACAAGCATCACTGATAGTGAGGCCACAGTGGGTTTACATACAGTGTTCAATCTCGCCCTCCAACCCGTGCCTGCAGTTCACCTAGGGAGCGCTGTCGAGACAGCAGAGCTCATAAGGCTAGACTAATAACTGACAATTGTGCTCGCTGTCGGCTGAAACTTGGCAATATTACTGTAAGTTCTGAGAAACCAATGTGGATTTAAATGAAATGTACAATAACCTGGGAGTCATGCCCTTCTGATTTCTTACAGCTTTGGCATTTATGAGTCAGGCTCCGCTAGCATCTTGCTAACAAAATTGCTTTACGGCCGTCGTGATCACAGCAATGCAGCCGGGCGACCAATCCAAACGCAGTGTGTGAAGCCACTCGTGACGTCATATTGACAATAAATACGTATTTTACAAAGATCCACCGAGTTTAAACATTCAAACTAAGTGCTGTTTGAAAGGGTAATTTATCCTGCCTTTTAGAAAAATAAAATGAAACGATGATACCAATTCTTTCCCAAAGCAATGGCAGCATCTGTGGTTGAGCTCCATGGGACCCTATTCATTCTAACAGCCTCTGCGCTCCTTGGCCCTCCTCTGCGCTGTCTGGATGGCGCCACTTAGTGGACAGTACCACCCGGAAAAAGTGGCGAGACTCTGGTGAGGCGCTGGCAAAGCCTAAGCGAAGCCTCTCAGGCAACTTCTTCATGATGGCTTCCTGTGCTGATAAAAAAGGAAAACATGTTATTTAAATTAATATGGTAATGCATTGTAATATACATGTGTTAGACAATGAAAACATCTGACATTTTGGTGTGGGAAGTTTCATGGATAAATTGGACCACCTTGGTGGCCAGTGTACATTAATTGCACATTGCACTAAAGAGCAGTGTGTGAAGGCTCAATTAACGGGGAAAGAGCAAAGCACATAACAGCATGGGTGACATACAAACATTAAAAAAAATCTGGTGCATATTTGACCAAGATAACAAGTCTTTATGATGTATTAATAGCCACGGTATCCAAGGTAATATCTGCATACCAACAAGAAGGATGATCAAACATGCGTCCACAGTTAATCCTGTTGGATGTGGTTCATCTTGGTGGTATGCAGACATTACCTTGTATAGCCCACCAAGAATTTCAATTTTTTTAACCCATTATGTTGTGTGCATTGCAATATTTTGAAGAGAACTGTGAGAACTCTTATTACCCTGCTAATTGAACCTTCACACTCTGCGTCAGCTTCCGACACCAAGATTGTCATTGTCTAACTCCTGTACTGTTACAGTACTGATTGAATTAATTACCGGATGTAGCACTATGTTGTCTGAATTTAAAAATGTGATGCCAGCCAGTAGGCTAAATAATATTTATCACAACTCACTATTCATTTATTTACCTGTGCTGCTAGGATGCAATTCTACACCATCCTGACGAACCCTGGGCACATAGAACAGTCTCTCATCCTTCTTCACCATGACTCATGGTTTTAGTTTGGGTGCTGACCACCTGACTCTGATGAACCTGCAATGACAAAATGATATACATCTATGTATAAATATATACATCCTATTACATTATAGGCCTACACTGGAGGTATAGCATAAATGGAAAGAGAAAAAAAATGCATGTACCCCTAGATATGCATAAAGTGTAAATGTGTGCAGTTCAGTAATAGATGCTTCAGAAATGAGGATACAGCATAATGATGAGATACACTGATAACAGGTATGCTGTGCTCAAGATTTCAAATGAACCTTTTTCATCACCAGCCAAAATGGCTAATAGATGTTTAATCTCACCAATGGGTCAAAGTGGCCACTAAGTTTTATTTTGTACCAGCCAACCTGAGTTTTCACCAGCATTTGGCTGATTGCAATGTTAATTAAGAGCTCTGGCTGTGCTTTTCTTTCTATTGAGGGGAACATATCTGAGTCCCCCGTATCAACTGGCGACTACATGTAAACGCAATGATTGGTCAAAACGAAAGTCTCAATCCTGGTCTACACCCCAGATTAAGAGTGACACTTAAATTTACGTCCAATCTCCACTGCTTCTAGCATCTGCAGTCGCCAGTTGTTACGGCCAAAGATACTTTTTCACACCGGTAGTCTGTCCTAAATGTGTTTCTACATGTCTAACAATTCAACACCTTTTGAACACAATACAACAACATTGAAATAAGCTTAGGCCTACTTCTTGTTGCATTGTGCAAACGTTGTGTCTGAAACAACAATGAAATCCAGTTGGATCAAACGTAACGAGTGAAACCAAGTTAACCTTCACAATACGTCCGAGAAGAAAAATAAAAATATGAAGACCTGTCTGAAGCAAAAAAAAAAATACAGCATTGAGTGGTGTTGTATGTTAGCATCTTACCTGTGCCATGAGGAGGATGCCGCCGCGTTGATGAGCCATCGGTGACGAACTGGTGCATAAAGTTGCTTTGTAGTAGGCAATGAAGAGGCTCGGTGTAAAGGTAATACATTTAGTGAAGTAGTTTTAAATTGACACGGAATAAAACAATCCACTGCAGGCAGAGTGAGTACGTGCTAGCAGCAACAACATACACTTCTTCTTCTCCTCCCAGGAACCGTATGCCCCAAATATGCCATCTAGTGGCGCAGAATACAATAAGGTTTTGTACATAATTAAATCTGCGCCAGTGTAGAGTATCCAGCACAATAATTTTAACATTAGGTAATTTTGGCATATTCGGCAACGCTTATTTTTCTTTTCTTTTATCTCAAAGGCGAGAGAGCAGCCTGCGAGTCCTCAGTAGAACATGTTCTCTACGCAGGATCTGATATCACCAAGGATGAACGTTTTAGCCGGCCAATCAGAAGTCAGCAGCAAGAGAAGAGCCCGCCTACTCATGAAGTCGTACACCTGAAGGTCCAGCGAGTGGGGTTGGTATCAGTGTGGTAAGTTTATTCTCAAGTTTGGGCTTTATATGACAGTAGGCGTTTCATTTCAAACCATCTACGAGTGCAGATATGTCTTATGAGCAGAAAAGACTCGTGTTATTACGGTGCCAATGTATTTTCTTTCGTAAAAACAATACGCTAGTTAATAGTTAGCTACCATAACAGCTTATCTAGTTAGCATAACTACCCAGTACAATGAACAGCTAATAATGATGTGACCTGTACGTGTGCATTCATTGTTTTGGCAAATATTGTTAATCACCGTCGTCACATTTCGTCTTGACATCTGGTGAAGAGGGCAAAAAAGTATTGGGCTGAGTGCAAGCAGCTACATTTAGAACAAGACGAGGGAAACGCACTGTAACACTATGCTAGGTCCGACAAGGTTTTCATATCGAGTAGACATCTGTAAATAAGGCGTGTGTTGGTTTAATGTAGCGATTGTTTTAGGATGGGGCTCCGTTTAAGTCATTAAATCTGCACGCACATAACCGTGTTGCCCTGGCTGGTCATAATGGTTCAAAGCGCCTACGTGCAACTTTGAAGTTGCAATTCATCCTCCTGTCACTTTTGAGCAGCTACCGGTAAAATTTGCTGAACCCTCGCTCTCGTACCCGAAACAGCATCATCACCAGTGTTGGGCAGTAATGCATTATAAAAGTAATTAATTGCCTCTACTGTAATGCATTACAGGGCAAAAATATGTAATATTAACTTAGTTACAATGCTTACAAGTTACATTTCAGTGTGGTGGGTCAGAAATAAACTACTGTATTCCTGAACCTGGTAGTTTTAGTTTGCATGCTGCCAAAACACCTCTTAGGTGGGAGGTAAAAGTCATGACTCATGCAAAAGTAGTGTAATGCCTTATATTTTAAATATAGTAATGATTTAGTGTAAGGGATTATTTTGAAAAGACAGTAACATAACATGTAAGCTTAATCAGTAGTAACTTGCCCAACACTGATCATCACCCATACGACATGCATTTCATTTAATTATAACCAGGGTGCGATTTGTAGTCAGGGATTGTCCCCCCTTGTGGTCTTGATATCGCCACTTTTTCTGCATGATTTTATCACAGTTCAATGTAATTCCATTGATATCGCTTACAATCTGAAACATATTCCCCCTTCTGGTTTTCCAGATCACAAATCGCACCCTGATTATAACCATTGCATTACTCTGGTTATACAGTAGCCCACTACTTTTCATTACATGTAATGATGTAGAGATCTAGAGCTAATATAATGCTTCTCCCAGTAGGCCTAGTGGATCCACACCGTGACCTAAGTGCACTGGACCCTGTTGATATGCAGCCACCTCAGCTTCATGAAGAAACGGCAAGATGTGAGTTAACAGAGCATATGCTATACCTTCTAAGTGTGAGATTACACTAGTAATGCTCTTGTAGCCTATGTGCCTACCCATGTTTCATGTTCAAGCCATATGTGGACCAATTGTTAGATATTTAAAATGATCATTGTGGACTAAATAAATTATACAAATGGCCAAGGTTTGACATCCCCGCTCCATGAGAAAGGCCTATACTTTGCACAACCTGGAGTGAATGCCTACTGTGTCTTTTGTTTCCTGCTAATACTGTATCATTGTAATAAACACAACATTCTTTTGCTACTTTACCTGTCATTTCAGTCAGATGACTACACCGTTTCAGATCTACTCATCTCGCTCACCTGTCCACCTGGATGAAGGATCACACTCTGCAGCTGAACATGTCCAAAACCAAGCTCCCAATCAAATTGTTCTAGGTTAATCTCTAACAACAACCTTTTTCTTCCTGCATTGTGCCTTGCTGATTTTGTTTGTTTGCATATGTAACTGAGGTAGCCTGGTTTTACCAGACCACATTAATTGCTTCGTAAGTAATTTTAGGTCTGGATCCTTCGTGTCCTTGAGCACCAGGGCGGGAGAAGTGAGCTCAGCTCTGATTTGAAATGAGCTCTGTCCAATCGCTGACAATTGACGTATGTTATTCTGCCAAGTGCATTCACGCCGGTTGTCAGTGTTACCAGATGTACGATAATTTATACCATAATTTTGTTCTTCCGCCGGTCAGGTAGCGTATGTCACACTTAGTATACAAAGCTTGACATGGTACCATTATAGTCCCAAGATGGAGCAAACAACACAGGTGTTGACATTATATAGCATGGGCAACTTATGATGAGGAGGGCCATGTTTTTTTCAGCACCAGCATCAGGGGTTCACATGACCACATATCTGACTCCAATTTACAGAGTTGGTTGTTCTCTAACTGTCCATATTGTTTGGAAGGAATATAATACTCTACCTGTATACTCAATACTCTAATGGGCAGTCATGGGTAAGCAGTTAGGGTGTCAGACTTGTAGCCCAAAAGTTGTCGGTTCAACTCCCGACCTGCTAGGTTGGTGGGGGGAGTAATAAACCAGTGCTCGCCCCCATCCTCCTCCATGACTGAGTTACCCTGAGCATGGTACCGTCCCGCCTTGCTTCTTTGGGGCACCATTGAGGGCTGCCCCCTTGCACGGATGAGACATGAATGCACTTTCGTAGTGTGCAGTGTTCACTTGCGTGCTGTGTCACAATGACAATGTGAGTTGGAGTTTCCCAATTGGGCTTTCACTTTCACGCTTTCACTCTATTGGCCCACAGTATAATTACAACATATTGATTCAGTAATCGTGTTTAAAAAATATGGTCATTATTTTCCTAATTAGGCCTACTGTTTTATCTATAGGGCGCATTGAGTGAGGAGGCGGGCTGCATGTGGCCCCCGGGCATCCATTTGCCCATCCCTGTTGTAGAGTGAACTACACAGTGATTGCTGTCTATAGCAGTGGTTCTTAACCTGGGGTTAGTGTTGAGGTTGTGGCCAAAATTCTGTTTGAGAACATTAAAATTAGGCCAAATCAGAACCAAATTAAAAAATGATGGTCCCCATTTAAAGCCATAAAGATTTTGATTGATGTCTCTTTGTAATTATAAAGGATGATATTAATTACCTGAATCATTTTTAGCCTATTGTTGGACATTGCAGCCGAAAGGTTGTCGGTTCGACTCCCGATCCACCAGGTTGGTGGGGGCAGTCATCAAGCAGTGTTCTCCTCCATGACTGAAGTATCCTCAGCATAGTACCGCCCCGCCGCACTCCTCCCTTTCCGGCGCCATTGTGATTTGCCCCCTGGCACGGATGGGGCATAAAATCGATTGCTTTGTGTGCCGTGGAATGCTGTGTCACAATGACACTGGAAGTTGAAGTTACTTTCACTGGGTTATTTAATGGAAGGTACCGTCATCTATTACCTAGGCCTATTAGAAGTAGAATTTTCCATAATTTGGTATGTTTTTTTTTTTTTTTTACTGATGGTCTTGGATAGTAATTAGAACTGTTTTTTGCAGCAACTGGATAGCTACAAATCCATCCAAGTTTTGAAATTGAAAGGGTGCCCTCCCCTTTCCACATTTTATTAAAACTGTTAACCTACTGTTAAAGGAGCAGTCCTGCCAATTTCAATATGCTGTTGTATTATTGCTCACACTACCCTTGACTTGTTAGTACATTGCATTTTTCGGCTCAGCCCTTTCCGAGATCTGGGCTATTCTAATGGGGGCAGATTTTGTTTACATTAAAAACTATCTACTCCAAATATTGATGCATAACCTTTTGGATGATTTTGGGGGGTAAAAATCTCAGGTACTGACAAGTCCAGGGTAGTGTGTGAGCATGACGACTGCATGTTGAAATTGGCTGAGCCTTTTAGGAAGCCGGTTGCATGTATGTTGGAAACAGTATTTGACAGCGTCTTAGGTTGGAAACAATATTTGACAGCGTCTTATACTGCAGCGTCTTATCTCTACTACAAATTATGATGTAAATGTGGATTTATTTTTTATGACATGAACACCAGGCTCTACTGTATTTGAAGAAACTGACAATAAAGCTGCCACTTGTTAACATGGTGTTGCATTTCTGTCTGTTGATCTACAATGACGTGGTTCTCTAGCAACAGCTGAGCCAATCAGTGCAAAGCTCATAAACATTATGGACAAACCGCTTAAGTTCTCCTGAGAGGTGTTTTTGGGCGCAATAAAATGCTTTGAAATACACCATCAAATAGCCTAACTTTCCATCTAAAATAATGTTGCATACCAGGTCAGAGAACACCAAGGATTATGAAAAAAGGTGGACATGGCAATGTAATTAGAGTGGCATGGCCTCTTTCACTTAAAATGTAATTTGAGTAGGCCTAAGTTACATAGTTACTTTATTAGCTTTCCTCTTTCCTCTTCCTCTTGTTTATTTTTCTTGAATATCGTCCTCCATAACCTCTATCTCTTGCTCGGCACCAGCCATCATCCAATACATTGATACAATATAGTAAAATAGTGGAAATGCTGTGTGCGATCCGGCACAATCTTTCATTTCCGGCGGATTGTGGCATTATTGTGCATGTCATTTAGTCTCTCAGTCATTTTTTTTACTCAGTCAGGCCAGGTTCCAGTGTAATTGAGTAAAGTAGGCTACTTGGGTCAAAATGTAGGCTACTCAACAAACCTTTGCAGAGAGAGAGAGAAAGAACATGAGCTATGGCGTTCGAAACTGCTCTGACCTAAGCAAGTTGATTGCACTAACATTTTAATCAGAAAGTTTCCTGTTTCCTGTTATTCATCTGTGATGAACTGTCTTGGTCTGGCTGTCTTGATCAGCGATTGGCCGCAACCACTTCAAATGCATTGGCTCTCGGAAAAGAAGGATGGACATTATTATCATATTAGGAAAACGCACGTCTTCAACGCCCGTTGTCTCGGTAGCGACGTGCGTCGGGAACGCGCGCTTTGACATGAAATTACGGGCGTCGGTGACGTGCGTCGTTCCAACGCATCATGGCGCGCGTACAGAGCGGCCGTTGTTGGTGAAAGACGGCGAAAAAAGCGCCCGTATTCCGGGAAAACGGGCGCTTTTAACGGGCGAATTTCAATCTTAACGTGCTACTTTGATCCGAAATGTGGCCGCTTTGGCTTTCCATAGTGGAGAGCCTTGAATCCGCCTGTAGCAGATACTCCGATGTCATCGCTAGACTGGAGCAGGATATCGAGAAGTTGTCAAAGGCATTGAAATTGGTAGCGGACAAGAATGAGGACCTCGAGGCCAGGTCAAGGAGATGTAATCTTCGCATCACTGGGATTACGGAGGGACGTGAGTCAGGGAAGGCGGCATTGCCGTTCATGGCAGGGCTGCTGAAGGAGACACTAGGGCTTGACAGCTCCCCGACCCTGGACCGATCACACCGGGCATTGCGTACCCGCCCCGACGACGATCAACCACCGCGCGCCTTCGTGATAAAGTGCCACTATTTCCAGGAAAAGGAGGCGATCCTGCGAGCAGCGTCTAAGAAGAAGGGCTTGGTAACATCAGCCGGGGATACGATCAGCATATTCCCCGACTACACGCAGGCGGTAGCGAAACAGCGGGCGGCTTTCCGAGATGCTAAGAAGATTCTGAGGAACTGTGCTGGAGTGGAATATAGACTGAACTACCCCGCGGTACTGCACGTCGTTACCAAGGTCGATGGTCTACAATACCGTTTTGATGATCCATCACAGGCGAAGGACTTTGCCCTGGGTCTCACGGGAGCTACACATCCTGTGTAATGGTCCAGGTATCATTTCGCGGTGGTCAGGCATCCTAGCCAACTAACTGTTATCATTGTTGGGGGCGGACAGGCTAACAATTGTTATGACAGGTCGTCATAACGTTATCCTCCGGGGCTATGCTTTTCCTTTACCTGCCGTCAGTCTACAACGTTGTTTTCATATGCACATAAGAGGTAGACCACTCGGTTATTTTGTTTATTGTGTATTTCTTGTAGCTGATAAACTTACCGGTACTACGATGTAGCCTCTTAAGCATTTAGCAGGTAATAACTACTCGTAGAGCGTAGCAAACTTGAGTCTGTGCGTCTCCGAGCGTGGTTCTAAGATTGACCCTATCAGTTCTACATTTCACGTTGGTATTTCAGTGTTTTTTTTCTCTCCGCATTTTGAATAATTGTTCGTTTCAATCTAACTAATATTGTGTATAATGATATTTCATGCAATGTTCTGGCGAGGCTCTCGCTAGGTATGCTGTTCATTCTGAGAACTCAGTGTTTTAGGAGGGTGGATGCGGTCTCTCTTCTGTTGTCGAGAGACCGGCATAGTAGTGTTATGGGTTGTGGACATACGGTCCAATGTGTCGCTTTGACACATATCAATCAGTTTAACGTTTTTACTCATTGTTTTGTTGGTAGTTTATGTTATGGTCTTGTGTTTCATTTCAGTTTCTTTTTTCCCTCTCACCCACCTCCCCCCCTGTCCCCCATCCTTGTCCCAGTCAGGCTTAATGTACTTCTTCATCCACCATGATGTCTCCTCGGATCGGCAGTGCTGCCACCTCTTTTGTAAGCTGGAATGTGAAGGGCCTTAACCACCCAGTGAAGCGTAGTAAAGTATTCTCCCATTTAAAAAAGCTTAAAGGTGATATTGTGTATTTACAAGAAACCCATCTATGCCCAAAAGACCACTCTAGACTTAACCGTGACGGGTTCTCTCAAATTTTCCATTCAACATTTCAAAGTAAGAGTAGAGGAGCTGCTATTCTGATTCGGAAAAATGTACAGTTTGTGCAAACTAATGTTATAACCGACAATAATGGGCGATTTGTCATTGTGCAGGGTCATCTGTATAATACACCTGTTATATTGGCCTGTGTATATGCCCCTAACTGGGATAATACCAACTTCTTTAAGAATTTTCTCTCTGTATTGCCAGACTTAAACTCTCATCAGCTAATATTATCTGGAGATTGGAACTGTGTCCTCCATAGCTCGCTTGACCGTTCAGCTGTTACCAGTAGGCCACTGACAAACTCGGCTAGAACCATTAATTCCTTTATTGAGGATTATGGGTTGGTGGATCCATGGCGGTTTAAGAATCCATTGACAAAGGCATTTTCGTTTTTCTCCCCTGCTCACCAGTCATACAGCAGAATAGATTACTTTCTCCTTGACAAGAAATTACTCAATATTCTCAACTCCATTGTATATGAAAGTATTGTCATCTCAGACCACAGCCCAGTAGTAATGAGTCTTTGTTTTCCTGATTGTGTACACACACATAGAACATGGAGACTCAATACAAGCCTTCTTTCTGATGAGGAGTTTATTAAATTTGTGTCCACGAATATTGATGTTTTTTTAAAGGTGAACATGGGCTCTGACACAAGCTTAGGAACGATATGGGAGGCATTGAAAGCATATCTTCGCGGCCAAATTATATCTTATGCTGCCAGTGTTAAGAGAGAAAGGACTAAGCGCGTGGAGGAAATTATTAAAACTATTGGGGATATTGATGAGAAGAATGCAGTGGCGCCATCTGCTGACCTCTATAAGGAGCGTATTGCACTGCAAACAGAGTTTGACTCCCTATCCTCTGCATACATTCAGAGCCTTTACCTGAAGTCCAGAATGACCCACTATGAGCATGGAGAAAGGGCAGGTAAACTACTATGTCACCAACTTAGGCAGTCTGCATCCAACAGTATCATAGCAGAAGTGCGCGATTCAACAGGTAACGCCACCTCAGATCAGATGGCCATCAACAATCAGTTTAAGTCTTTTTATGAGGAACTGTATTCTGCAACTGCAACTGACCACTCTAACTCTGTTGAATTCTTCCAGAGTATTCAACTCCCAAAATTAAGTGCTGAAGATACGTCATCCTTAGAAGGGGATATATCTGAGGCAGAAATCAACCAGGCAATCAAGTCTATGAAGGTTGGCAAAGCCCCTGGGCCTGATGGCTTCCCGATTGAATTTTACAAAGCATTTTATAAGCAACTATCACCCATGCTGCGTAAAGTCTATGCAGAGGCCTTGCAGTTAGGCTCACTTCCCCCCACTATGTCACAGGCAGTCATATCAGTCCTTTTGAAGGATGGGCGGGATCCTGCAATGTGTGACTCATATAGACCTATAAGCCTAGTGTGTTGCGACAATAAAATTCTAGCAAAAGTACTTGCACTGCGCCTGGAGAAGGTCTTGCCTAATATTATACATCCTGACCAGACAGGCTTTGTAAAGGGAAGGCAGTCTTTTGAAAATCTTCGCCGGCTATACAACATAATTTACTCTGACTCAGGGCCAGCTCCTGAAGCTGTTCTATCTCTCGATGCTTTTAAGGCGTTTGACTGCATCCTATTTAATTATCTATTCACTGCCCTTCAGGAATTTGGTTTCAATTCTAACTTTGTCTCCTGGATTAAAGTCCTGTACTCAGCACCACAGGCTGCAGTACGGACGAATTCTGTTATTTCAGAATACTTCCCCTTACAGAGAGGTACAAGACAGGGATGCCCTCTTTCCCCTCTTTTGTTTGACCTGGCAATTGAGCCATTAGCAGTTGCTCTCCGGCAGCGAGAGGACTTTAGGGGTATTGAACGTGGAGGCCTCACACATAAACTGTCCCTTTTTGCAGATGACCTGCTCCTGTATTGTTCTGATCCTCTTACGTCAGTCCCTGTTGCTCTGGATGTCATCCATTCATTTGGCAAGGTATCAGGCTATAAAATCAACTTAACTAAAAGCATACTTTTCCCCATCAATGCAGGCGCGTCCCTACTCCCTTTAAGACAAATACCGTTTCAAGTAGCAACTGATTCCTTTACCTATCTTGGTGTGCTTGTCACTAGAAAGTTTACAGACTTATACAAAAAGAATCTACAACCTGCCCTTGGCAAGGCAAAAGACGACATGAAGCGGTGGGAGGGCCTCCCTATATCACTGGCGGGTAGGATTAATTCTGTTAAGATGGTTATAATGCCAAGACTCTTATATTTTTTTAACACAGTCCCCACGTTCATTCCAAAATCTTTTTTCAAAGAGCTGAACAAGCATATTTCTTCATTTATATGGAACAAGAAAATCCCACGTATCCGCAGGTCACTCTTGGAAAAATCAAAATCGGAAGGTGGCCTTGCTTTACCAAATTTTATACATTACTACTGGGCTGCCAATATACAGAAAGTGGCTTTTTGGGCGTCTTCATTTCCAGATGGTGAAGGGCCAAACTGGTGCCTCATGGAACGCCGGGCATGTGGGTCGGCAGATGCTGTTTCACTGGTGTGTTCCCCATTGCCACTAAGTGTAAAACTCCATTCAAATAATCCTGTTGTAACCAGCACTCTCCGTATATGGAAACAGTTTCGAGTTCATTTTGGCTTTAAAAAAGCTATCTTGAACATGCCAATACTTCGCAACCCCTTCTTTAAACCAGCGCTTATGGACACAGCCTTCCACATTTGGTTCCAGAGAGGTCTCAAAAGTGTAGCTGATCTGTTCCATGATTCAGTATTTGTTTCATTTGATTTCCTGGTTCAAAAATATGGCATCCCAAGATCACACTTCTTTAGATACCTCCAAATCAGGGATTTCACTCATAAGCAGTTCCCATCCTTCCCTTCATCTCCACCTGACAGCCCTGTAAATGTCTGCATCTCTCTGGACCCGTCTCGGCCTGGGTGCGTCTCCAAACTGTATAACATCATACAAAGTATTTCCAGCCCCTCTCTCAGCCATGTCAGGGAGGCCTGGGAGAGTGAGTTACAAATAGATATCACAGACACTGAGTGGCAGGCAGCAGTAGACAGAGTGCATAAGTCCTCACTCTGTATAAGACATGGATTACTCCAGTTTAAAGTCCTCCATCGCCTTCATTTCTGTAGAAACAAACTTGCCAAAATATTTCCAGATACAGACCCTACTTGTCAACGGTGTCTCAGCGCCCCTGCTACTCTGACCCATATGTTTTTTACGTGCCCGTCTATTGCCCCCTTTTGGTCCTCAATATTTGACTCGATTTCCAGTATGTGTGGTCAAAAAATAACACTTAATCCACTGACTGCCATCTTTGGTGTGGTGCCAGAAGAATTCTCCATCTCTAACAGCCACTCACAGGCTATAGCTTTTGCACTCCTTCTAGCCCGTCGTCTCATTCTGCTTAAGTGGAAAGACAGGTCTCCACCTTCACATGGCCAGTGGGTCAAGGAAGTGATGAGGCATCTCAAACTAGAGGAACTTAGGTTCAGAATCAGAGGCTCCACCAAGAAGTATAAAAAGGTTTGGCAGCCATTTCTTAAGCACTTTAGCGCCATCCCCTCTGCAAATCTGATGGATTAAACTGAAGCCCGACTCAAGCCCCACCCCTACCCCTTACCTTTCTTTGTTTTTATTATTATTGTTGTTTTATTTTTATTATTATTTTTATTTTTTTATTTATTTTTTTCTCTTCTTTTTTGTGTTTTTTGCAAATATGTGTTTCTAGGAGTGTGTGTGTGTGTGTGTGTGTGTGTGTGTGTGTGTGTGTGTGTGTGTGTGTGTGTGTGTGTGTGTGTGTGTTTGTTTGTTTGCCTTTATGTGTGTGTGTGTGTGTGGGTTTGCCTGCGTGTGTGCGTGCGCGAGAGTGGTAGAGAGAGAGACAGTGTTTGTTTTTCAAAAGGATGACAGTTATCCCACATTTGTGGATCAGCTTGAATGGTTAATTGTTACTGGATGAACTCCATGTTACTGTGCTTTTGTGATCCTGCTGATGCATAATCATTTGTGTTTAAATGTCAATAAAAATAATTGAAATATAAAATGGACAATATGGTCAAAAAACATGTTTGCCTAATAATTCTGCACACAGTGTAATGTAGACACACTAGTGATGACTTTGAAGGGAAATTATTTTTTTAAATTTGAAAGCGTTTATGCTATGCACGCACGTCACACCACAGGTCCCTCTCCTTTAAATTGCATATGAAATTGGAAAGCTAGACTTCCAGTGACGCATAAAATGAGAACCGTAATTGCGAGATTCCCTTAGACCTCCGCAGAGTCTAGTCCTCCTCTCTTGACAGAAGGTCATCGGTTCTGTTCTACTCTACTGTGCCCTGTATTGCTGGACAGAAGATGTGAGTGAGTGGAGCTAATTTGGGTTACAAGTCTATCTTTGTCCTCCCGCCCTCTCCTGTGGCCTCATGCTTTGGTTTGTAGGGCAGCGATTCATGGGTAAGTGGTTAGGGGGTCAGTAACTTGTAGCCCAAAGGTTGCCGGTTCGACTCCCGACCTGCATGTGTATCGGGATGCGCACTGAATCATGAATCAACGCTTTACCAAATATTCATCTCTAAATGATACTACACTGTGTACGTATGTGTACTTTGTTCTCTGTTTCAGGCCGCCAGGTGGAGTTTCTGAGCAGGAGGAGGCACGTGTACATCATGCCCGATGGCTGCCTGAACATCAGTGCAATCAACAGCCGCAACATAGACTATGTGGCAGAATCCATTCATTTAGCTCTGACCGCCCTTTGATTAGTGGAGACAGGACATGCTTTAATTTATATATATACGGTATATAATATTTAGACGGAAAGACTTTATTGGAGATTATTGAAGAATACATTGAGTCTGTTCATTGTTTTATCCCATGAAACACCTTTGAGTTTCACTTTTCACCGTGTGTCAGTATGTCCATTATGTTCCATATGTAAGAAAATCACACAGAGAATACTTTAGTGTGATTTAGAGACTGGTAGCATTTCAGACAGAGATAAGATACATGTATACACACATACAGTGCCCTCCACAATTATTGGCACCCCTGGTTGAGATGTGTTAAAAGCCTTAAAATAAATTCAGTGTTTATTGCAGAAGAATACTGTCACACTGAAAATTGTAGGAAAATGTAGCCTTCAACTCAAATGAATTGTAAGAAAATAAAAAAATCCCTGACTAAAAAATAATTATTTTTCATTAAATCACCTGTTCCACAATTATTGGCACCCTTAACAATTCCCAGGAAATAAATATAATTGAAGCATTTCTGTCATTTCTACAGTAGTTTACAAAGTTTACCAGAGTATGTAGGAACATTTAATTAGTAATTCATCACTTCCTGCTTCCCTGGGGTATAAATATGACGTGACACGAGGCCATTTCTCTTATCCACTCTTAAACATGGGAAAGACAAAGGAACACAGCATACAAGTGAGGCAGATGTGCGTCGACCTTCACAGGTCAGGCAGAGGCTACAAGAAGATTGCCACTCAACTGCAGCTGCCCATATCCACTGTGAGAGGAATAATTAAGAAGTTCAAAACAACTGGAACAGTGGTAAACAAGCCTGGACGAGGACCCAAATTTATTTTGCCACCACGCACAGTGAGGAGGATGGTAAGAGAAATCAAAAGATCTCCAAAGCTTACTGTTACAGAATTACAACAAATGGTAGCATCCTGGGGTCACAAAGTCTCCAAATCAACCATCAGGCGCTGTCTACACGCCAACAAGCTGTTTGGGAGGCATGCACGGAGAAAACCTTTCCTCACTCACAATCATAAACGCAAACGTCTGGAGTTCGCCGAGCGGTATTGGGGCTTCAACTGGGACCGTGTGCTTTGGTCAGATGAGACCAAGATTGAGCTTTTTGGCAACAACCACTCTAAGTGGGTCTGGCGTGCCACGAAAGATGCGCATGCTGAAAAGCACCTCATACCCACTGTGAAGTATGGGGGTGGGTCAGTGATGCTGTGGGGCTGTTTCGCTTCCAAAGGCTCTGAGAACCTTGTTAGGGTGCATGGCATCATGAATGCTTTGAAATACCAGGACATTTTAAATCAAAATCTGTTGCCCTCTGCCCGAAAGCTGAAGATGGGTCGTCACTGGGTCTTTCAGCAAGACAATTACCCTAAACATATGGCCAAATCTACACAGAAATGGTTCACCAGACACAAAATCAAGCTCCTCCCATGGCCATCTCAGTCCCCAGACCTCAACCCCATTGAGAACCTGTGGGGTGAGCTGAAGAGGAGAGTACAGAGTAGAGGACCCAGGTCTCTGGATGATTTAGAGAGATTCTGCAAAGAGGAATGGCTGAAGATCCCTCTTTCTGTCTTTTCCCATCTTGTGAAACATTATAGGAGAAGATTAGGTGCTGTTTTGTTGGCAAAAGGGGGTTGTACAAAATATTAACACCAGGGGTGCTAATAATTGTGACACACATTATTTGATGTCAAATAATTATTTCTTTATGTGGGATTTTTTCCCCACTGAATAAATGCACTTGTATTGAAGGTTGGATTTTTCTCTTTTTTTCCATTAAAGTCCCATATTGTTTAGAAAAAAATAAAATAATTGGAAGCTAAAAAACACATCCCAACCAGGGGTGCCAATAATTATGGAGGGCACTGTACATGATTAGTTTATATTGTGGTACGTACACACTTCTGTTAATTTAAATTTGAATGGAAATTAATACTGTGGACTCTGCTGTATAAGATTAGCCTCGCGAGCCATCCTACGTACTTCCGCCAAAGGATTGGCTCCACTATGATAGCCTGGCCTTGCTCTTCTGTGGAGTGTCCAGATCGGTGGGATTTTGATCGCAACGCCCCCCATCTAATCTAATCAGAAAACATCCAATAAGGGAATAAGCGCCCCACGTGGGGGAGAAAGGGGGAGGACGCTCGTGACAATGACGAAAACGTCTGCGCCAATGGCTCTGGCCTGCGCTATGTTGTTGTTGAGTAACTGTCGGCGATTGGGTGAAAGCTGTCCAATCATTTCAAGCCATAACTGAGTGCAAACTTCCCGCTTCCTGCAATCGCGTCAGATCACACAACTTCCAGACCATAAATACGAAATAAAATGGTAGTATTATGGGATGGTCAGGACCAGGGCTGCGTTTCCCAAAAAAGTAGTACTTAAGCCAAAGTTGTACTTAAGTATGAGGGGCCATCTAGGCAATTTAACAGAATAGGTCTCACATCATTATTAATGTTTATACATACACTATTTTACCTAGCACATGCACTTTACACAACCATTTTAACTGCATGTGCTAGAAAAAAATATTGTATGTGGGCCTATAAAATTAGTGTATGCATAAACTTTCAGTGATGTGATGTATTGCCTCATACTTAAGTACTACTTCATTTTAAGCAGTACTTAAGAGTTTTTTGGAAACGCAGCCCAGGCTAGTATAAGATATGGGGATGAAACATTTCAGTCTGTAAGAAGTACACAGTTAAAAACTTGGTAATCTACATCATGTCTATACCCAAACCAAATAAACCCAATAAACAACACGCAAATAAAAAACAACGCAGTGTTTGACTGAGCACATTGTGCTTATTACTGCAATTAAATTTGCACACAGTAGTTGAAACATGAACACATCTTTTCACGTGCACAGAATAACAATTAAAAGTAAAATGTGCAGTGAAATCCTCAAGGTTAACCTAACCTGGTTTACTACAAATACCCCCCCCCCCCCAAAAAAAAAGAAATGTGTGTATGAATACAAGGCCATGCAGCCTATGATGTGATTGTTGCGCTATTCCCCACACATTTCAGCTGTCTTCAGTGGGGGCAAAAGAACGTGACTTGTGTTGGCCTCAGTGTGGCCCTCTGTCTGATCTAAAGCACCATGAGGAATATCGCTCCTACGGTAGTCGAGTCACGTAGATTACCCCTTGTCCCAGCCCTCTGTCACCCTGAATACTTTATACTCACCTGAATACATATGACGGGAAGAAACTAAGCCAAAAGTCAAAAAATAAAATTCTCCTTACGATTTTTGGAGCTGTCTGTGTGGGCATGATGAAACGGGCCTTGTCTTGTGTCACTCAAAGTGAAGTTCACATAGAAATGAAGGTGAATCTACCAATTAGTTTAGTTTATTTAAACTTTATTTTACCAGGAAAATAAACCCGTTGAAATGAAAAAATGTCTTTTTCAAGGGCATCCTGACCAAGTGGCGGAACATTAAAATTTCAGTTGCATTACAATAACAAATTAAGTATAAAACAATGGGAAATCAATTCAAACAAATGAGGGAGTCCGTCTCAAGTGTTCTCATCCTGAAATTAAAGTCGCTCAATGGAATCCGTTCCATTAATTTCAAGCCCTATTGTAATTTATTCCATGAGGTACAAAGGCCCTTTTCCCGTTCTGTGCAAAAACAGATAAACAAGTCTCATAGTTTGTTAGCTAATGAGCATTTAAGACACTGATGTGCTGTTTATGTCAAGCTGTTTGTGGAAGTATGCTAGGATGGAGTATGTCAGAATTGTGATAGCTGTTTAAAAAAACACTTTTTGCTGTCAACAGTTGTCAGCATTGTCGCTGGAATTGTTTGGATGCTCTGTGGGGTTTTCACACAGGCATACTGTATGCCACACTACCTATGAAATGAAATTGTGGCAATTGCAAGGATGCACAATATAGAATTCGGCCCTGCCGTGGCCAACCGGTTTTATTCAATATCTTGCAAAAGCACAATTCAAAGGTCATTTTCTCATTTGCAATTAGAATATGAAGGGGGAAATCCACCAAAAGTTATTATGCCTATAGGCTGTCTGTGGGGAAACGTTATTGATTTCTCCATGGAGGTGGCCATCAGCGAAGCACAAGTCCACAAGTAGAGGGCGAGGACAGGAGGTTAGATGTCGAGTTGGATGCATCGTACCATTGACAGGTTCATTATAAGAGATTATTAGCCTATATCTAGTTCCATTTTCTCCAGTTCCAGCTGAAGAACAATGGTCTCAAAGCATGATGAGGCTACCATGTTTCACTCAAGGGAGTTTGTTTTTCAATTGCATTGTACATGTTATAGTTTATATTAAATGTGGAAAAAGTTGTGAAATTTTTGTGTCATTTTATTACATCACATAAAAAATTGGTATTTGAACAGGGGTTTGTAGACTTCTTAAAGGTGTACTGTATGTTGTAAGGGCATATCAAAGACCATTGTCTGATAAAAAAAAAATATCCATACAAGCCCTCAAATGCACTTTTGTATTGGCCTGCAGGACCATTACCCTTTCTGATTACCATAGAGTCGGTTCTAGGGCTGTACATGGGTTCTAAAGTTTGTTTATAGCCTGACTGCGCAAACCTATACTAGTATGCGCACAACTCAACCTCTGAATGTTGGAAACCGCTGTCGGTCAAAAAATTAGCTGACGTGGTTGGCTGCAGTGTCTCGCTCCTCCTCATAACACCGTGTTGATAAACACTCAGAACCCATGTATACCGATATTGTATCGAATCGAGAAATTGCGATATGCAGCGTTATGGTACTGTTTCACAGTGCAAGAAGGCATATCGTGATGACACCCTTTCAAAGTTGTGTTACCTTTCAGTCCAGAAAACAACCACAAGATATGATGTGATTTTGTTTCCAAGCTTCAAATGACCATTATTGTTTTGATTTTTTTATATCATTAGCAGCCTCTTGTAACCTGTTCTACCTACAAATGAAATAAAACAAAACATATAAAACATATATTGCATTATTACAAAAAACGCTGGTGAAATATTGTGATTCTAACCGAATTGTGAGTTGTATTGTTACAGCTCTAGTCAGTACACAGTACACAGTACTGAGAATTGATCCCAGTGTCTCCTAGAAGTTGTCCTGCTCCCTCTAAAAGCATACTGTGCGAGCACTGCTACTGAACATTTTTGTGCGACTACGAGTGTATTACAATATGCAACCTTGCCTCCTACACTTACTTGCGCTTGTCTCCTCGTACCAGGAAGTAATACGTCATGATGACATCACTGACCACAGCATTATATTCCAATGTCTTACAAAAGCTCAATTGTAAAGCCTTCTTCTCATTTGCAATTGGGATGGTGAATGAAAAACGGTCCCTCAAAAGTTGTTGTAGCTAAGCTGACGGCTGGGAAACTTAATCGTTTTCTCCACGGAGGTGGGCCGAGGCCACAAGCGCAAGTGGAGGAGGCAAGGTCGCATATTGTAATGCACTCTATGACCATTTCTCAATGTTCTAGTAAGCACACTTGGAAGTGTGTCAGCCTAATTAGTCACGCCCAGTGATTGGATACTCCGCAGGGTTCACCAAAGAATATCCAATCACTGGGCGTGACTAATTAGGCTGACACACTTCCAAGTGTGCTTACTAGAACATTGAGAAATGGCCTATGATGGTCCACATGTAGGAGAAACAGTGATGGTGTCCATCAAACTTCTTGCTCTGGCAGCACTGGATGAAACTGACAAACCTTTTCTGTCACATAAAGACTCTGCATATGAAAAGGGGTTTGTATTGGCCTGCTTTTAATAGGTGCTGTTTGTTGTTAGAGCATATCAAAGAGCATTTACTGATTAAAAATCCATATAAGTTATTCTTTAATATTATATCTGCTTGCATGTAAAAGGCCTATCATTACATTGAATAGGCTGTCAGGCTTCACTAACTACAATGATTTTTCCTCGTTATGTAACTGATCGCAGCCCCATCATGCCTTACAGAAAGAACAAGAACAAAAGATAGGCGCTCAAAGCAGAGACAGCTTCCCTCTGCACGGCACGCCAAGAAATTAAATTACAGTGATAGCTACTCGTTGGCATTTTAGCACTTCACTTCATCTCACTTTCATCTCTTCAGTTCAATTTATCATCTCTTTTTCCAAGAAACCATACCATGCAACCCCCCCCCCCTTCCCCACACCCAACAAAAATTAAAACAGAACTCTCAATAAATGGCTGCTTCTAGTTCTTTTGTCTTTGTCAAATCCCAGCCCAGTCCAGTCTGCAGTTTAAGACTGTGAATGCCACATCTGCTTGTTGGTAGAAAACATGATCGATGGCCAGTTTGGCTTCAACAGCAGGATGCTGCAAGTTTTGGAAATTAGCTCATTTTACACCTCCCCTTGAGTTAGCCTACATAATTTGAGCTTCATCCTTCTCCATAGGGCCAACTTCCCATTCTGTCAGTCTGCAGATTTAAATGGTTGTGAAGGGGGTATTATGGTGGTACACTTTTAACCACTCCTTAAAGTTTTACCTTTCTCTGTGTACTTTCAACTGTTCTCTGAGTATGGTCGTGCAAATTTACCTCCAAGCTAGCAGTTAACATTGAATCATATGAGACCAGCTAGCCGCCAGCTGGTCTCATAGGACTCAATGTTAATTGCTAGCTTAGAGGTAAAATTTGCACTGCCATACTCAGAAAATGGCATGAAGTACAGGAGAAAGGTAAAACTCAATCATTTAACTAAAGAGGAGGTGTAATATGAGCTTGAATTATTTCCATAAATGGTACAGTATCACTTTAAAGCAGTGGTTCCCAACCAGGGGTACGTGTACCACTAGGGGTACGTGTACCACTAGGGGTACGCGAGCACACTGCAGGGGGTACTTGGAAACATCATGTAATTTTATCAAATACATGTAGCTCAGTTACATTGGGATAGAGAAAGCGGTATAGAACTTGACTTAGGGGGTACTCATGGCACAACGAAAAGGCTTGGGGGTACACAAGACAAAAAAGGTTGGGAAACACTGCTTTAAAGGACGATGGCCTGTTGGCAAAACGATTGGCCTACTATGGCACTGCAAGACCTCCAGTAGGGAGAGAGCAGAGTTAGTTGTCACAAGTTATGGTTGTCACACTCATCATATCTCAGGCTCTGAAGGTCACTGATCAAAACCATTGACACCATTTTTTTGTAATTAGTGTCAACGTGACATCTATGTTGATAGTGGAGGTAAAAACATTAGGCTATAATTGAGGCAAGACAACTTCATGTGTTTTTCACACAAAATTGAAACATTGGAGAAGCCTGATGTTTTTATTCTCACTCTTTGCATTATGGGAAGCCCTCAAAATCAATGTGATTTATTGTGCTTTTCCTGCCAACCTGCCACGGCCCCTTAAACAGTACTGTGCTACACCTCTGAATGTTTCCATAAGAAAGGTGCTTAATAGTTCATATTGACAGAGAGGATGTGATGGAGGAGAGAGAAGCAGAATGTTGCTGTGAGAAGTCAGAGTGATGAAGAGATATCAGAAAGGGCAGCACACTGTCTTGATTTACAACCATTTAGTAAATGGCTGTGTGGCCGGACTAGTAGTAAGCCCAGCATTGGTTATTGTTGACCTTTATTTGGTTCCTGGGGGGCAGGGAGGTGGAGGTGGAGGTAGTTGTTCGTTGGAGGTCCATTAGAGGTGGTTGTTCCTATACGGCCCAGAATTTGCTGCAACCATTCCATTCCATTTCGTTCAGTTCTTCAGCGGAGTGCAGAATAATATGTTGATAGATTTCTCCCACATTATTGCCCTGGCAATTCCATAGCAACATATAGTTCCCTGCCTCCTTGCAGGAGTTGGCCTTCCATTTGCCACTGATTGAAGTCAATCCTTGTGAAGTCAGTCGTGGTGGAACATGCCACCTCTTCCTAACCTGCACCCGGAAAACTGTGAAATAGGTATGTGTTGTGTGTTTCTTCTGGCATAGTGTACTTATTGTCACTGTTTGTTCATTCAAAATGTGAAGTCACTGTTGACTTAAATGCAATCATTTTAATCACTTATGCCATCTGTGTGATTTACAGTATATAGCCATAAAAGAGCCTTCCAAATGGCAAATTAAAAATTCTTTGTGACTGTGTTGACTTAATGTTGAACTACTGAAGGAGACAAAGGCTGTAGTTCATAAACCCCAACTTTCATATTCTATAATGTTGCTACAATAGTGTACAATTTCAGTCCGGTGCTTTTCTCATAGGACTAAATCATCATTCCAAGTGTTTTGTTGAAATCTGTGTAGATGACATCCAGACATGTCATGTCACTCATTTATGTAGCTGCACAGAAAAAGTCTCGCGGTTTTAGGGCGACTAATAAGTGACAGACAGCCAATATTACAAGGAAAATTGAATCTTAGTCATAGTCATCATCATGTGCAGAGGCGCATCTTGTCACCAGGCAAGACAATGCAGCCGCTTGGGGCCCCCAAGCCCCTATCTAGTGAATGACAGCTCACACTTTCCTACGGTAGTGGCAATTTTGTTTCAAATGTTCATTCCTTTGGAATTTTCGCTTGGGGCCCCACATTATCCTAGCATTGTCTCCTGACATGTTCCATTATCACCCATTTCCAGGAAAAGCTAGAGGGTGAGTAGCTAAATAGATAAATAAAACAAACAGTTGTGTTTTTAATGGATGCAAGCAATGTCTCGCAGAGGCTGTAGTGTAGACCCTTTTCCGACATATAAAAACATTCCTGTGGTGGTCGCCAGGAAACAAAACAGAGCAAAGACTGCACCATGTAATGCTCTCAATGGATAATTTGCCTCTCTGGACAATGCTGGTTATTAGCACCTGTTACGATGCGCCTGCGAGGCCATTAGGAGCCATGCGAAAAGCCTCTACGGTACCACGCTGTAAATCCAGAGACGGTTTAAATGCATTAGAATAGAGAATCTTTGGTATATCCTCAGACGTGACTGCCATCGTCAGGGAAGCCGACAAAGGGGGACACAGGGGTCACCTGTCCTGGGCCCAGGGAAACGGGGGGCCCATAATTGAGTCCTCATTGCCTGAAATGTATTGGGTGGGGGGGCCCTTTCAAATGACTTTGTCCTGGGCCCGGCCAAAGCTGTCAGCGGCCCTGCCATCGTCAATGTTATGTCTGAATCGCAACAAGCAATTCCATTTAGAGAGAGTGCCTTAAATAATAAAAAAAAAGGTTATTTTTGCCATTGCAGGAGGCAAACAAAACGTTACGTAACAACCATTATGGTAAGAAAAAAGTCTGCCTTTAAATCATCTTCACTCGCTGCTTAGTGGTAGTTAGGTTTCCTATCTGGCAAGAGTGCAGCTCCTGTGAACTCCATTTAGAGGTGGTTGGACATAACTGCCTCTGCCTGTCATTCTCGCTGGCAGGGCCGGATTAATGCACAGGCTAGATATGGCTGCAGCCTAGGGCCCCCTACCTGCCTGGGGGCCCCCACCACAGGCTAGATATGGCTGCAGCCTAGGGCCCCCTACCTGCCAGGGGGCCCCCACCTGCCAGGGGGCCCCTGATTGGCCAAAAGTGAAAAAATGCAGAATTGTGACAAGATGCAATATTCAAAAATATATATATATTTTTTGTTCAGTTCAGCTGTTAGGCATGTTATCCTTAATCCCTCTTAATTATGACACTGTCTATATAAATCTGTCGCGAAATTTGACTTCTGGGGAGGCCCACAGCAATCTGTAGCCGAGGGGCCCAGTACCATCTTAATCCGGCCCTGCCCGCTGGGCCACTTGCACATGATTTGGAAAGGGGGGTGAACACAGACAGACAGACAGACAGACACAATCACCAACTGGATCAGCGCAGAGCAGAGCAGGTGCACTGAACGGTCAATTGAAGACCATCGATCTGCAGACCACCAGACGCCCCTCTAGATGGTCATGGGGACAGCAGCATAGAAGGAATCGATGGTTGGGAGAGAGAGGACAATGATTTGTTAGGGGAAGGGGGTGTAGTGTAGTGCAGCGGGCTGCCTGGTTACTGTGTAGACCAGTGGTTCTCAACAGGAGTGCCGGGGAAATGTGGCTGATAAATAAAATATGGAATATAATACATACACAGTATTTGTCTAAATTGAAGTGGAATCTTTCATCTGCCATTTACGCACAATAAAGTAAATATAGGTCGCCCCAGTCAGCTGCAACTTCGACCGTCTCCAAATGTGTTACTTTCCTAAGCTTTTGTGGTATCAGATGTGATGGCATGTTACGGCTTGTTGGTTTGGGGTGCCTTGAAATTTTTCATGAATTAAAAGGGAGCCTCGCCTAAAAAAAGGTTGAGAAACACTGGTGTAGACCACTGTCCAGGGCTGGACTGGTCATCTGGCATACAGGGCATTTTCCTGGTGGACTGACAGTCCTTGGGGGCCGATTCTGTTGTTGAGATTTTCTCTTTTCTTCTGAGAGACCAGTCCTCAGTTAAGATGGGGTAGCCCACAGGTCTATCTATTTAACATAGACGGTGCACTGAGCTAAGTTAATCATGATTTTGTAGAACAGCAAGGTCTATGCCAAGAATTCCGGGGCCATTTTGCAGTCTCAGTCCAGCACTGTCACTGCTGTAGTAGACACGTCTGGGCAGCACATTGATGTGGTGGCGTGATTCACAGCCCAGGGTTTTGAAGCTTCTCTTCTCTGTTCCAGTGGGGACTGTGTTAACGCAATGACGACACATGTTAGCGGGAACCTTTATTGAAGCACAGCTGAACAAATAAAAACGACTGATACACATGTGTGCTGTAGGCTATGTGTAACGTAGGCTACGGTGTGAGTCAGGGGGCCGTATATAACACGGATTTGAGCACAGTCGCTTTTATTTACAGAGACTTACCGTTAACTGCAATGTACTGCAAACGGTAGGCCCACACTTCCTGGAAAAAATACGGTGGTTTGATGCCTCACTCATCAGGGCACTTACGCATGGTCACAACTACCATTGAGGACACAGAGGTCATGTCCTCTGTATTTTTTTTTTCAGTAATGTAAAATGTATCTATGATGAAAATCGATATATGATCAACAATGATAAATTCAGTCTATATTCTCCACCCCCATTTATCCTCAAGGCAGTGATTAATGAAAACAAACTGAAGTGTTTGAAGAATTGTAACAGTATGTACAGTATGTAGTACAGCACACAGTATTTGAAAATGTCTGGTTACGGCCCTGTTCTTACGCCATGGATGAGGGTGCAGGATGGGCCCTTAACCACGGGGTTATATAACTGCCACTTTAACCAGCAAGGCTGACCATGAATGAAACCTTGATTTTAAACATCAGCATGTCGCATGACTGTGACAATTTCACAATGGCATAATGATTTTGAAAGGAGCGCGTAATGCAGTGGATGCAGAAATATAGTATCGTCTCGTAATGACTTAAAAGCTTGGATGGAAGGAATTTCTAGCCATTCCAATTTGCTCCTGAATAGGCATAACGGTGTATGATGGAATGGGTTTCTTTCAGGGGTGGAGCTTTGGAGGGCCGAGCAAGGCATATGCCCATGGCACAGGGCCCTCCTGTATTGTTGGCTTGGGGGCCCTAAATGTCTTTCCCTGGGGCCCTGTGTGCAATTATTCCACCAACGGTTCCTTTGCAGACCAATCAAACGGAGTCATTTGCATTCAGATTCTCAGGGCAATCTTGGAGGCAGGGATGGATTTGAATTGTTGACACACTGATACTATACCATCAAACTGCATTGAGGTCCTTAAATTGGATCTCATTCCTTTGTTTTCAGTGAATGCTTCATCCACCAAATTTAGAACACCCAATTTTGTCTTTCGCTCTGCATATGTTGTAGCCTGGGCGAAAGCTGACCGTTGACTCCATCAATCAGTCTGGACCAAGTTAAGAGGAATCTGTTTCCACGGAGGGTGGGAGATGGTCTGGGCTTACTCTGCAATTTAAATTCATTGGAGTTCCGAATTCCGAAAAGTGTGAATAGTGTTACCATAACCGATCAGTAACGGACTCTGTGGGTGAGTTCTGCATCACCATTCTCAATAGTTTGCTGATTGGCAGAACTGCGAGCAAACCGAGCTAGGAGCGTTGGCCAGACTATGTATGGAGCCAAAATATTTGGGTGGAAATATGTAGGATGGCGTCGCCAGGCTACATATCTTGGGCTACAAAAAAAGGATGTCAGTATGTCGATTTACATCTATAAATCCAGAAAGATTTACAACACTGAGAGAGTCAAATTCCTCAGTGGAATCAAAAAGTGTAAAATCTCTGCCAGTGTAACCAGTGACCAGTGTAATTCCAACTTTATACAGTATTCTAATATTTACACAACATTGAGTAGAATTAATGTTGTTGTTTTTTTTTTCAAATGTTAATGGAAGAGAGCTTGTTTCAACTCTTTAAGTGTTATATTAACACTGGTATTTTTACTCAGACAGATACAATACAGACAGACAGATATACAGACAGATGCTCTCAGACAGATATGGAAGTCATGGGTAAGAGGTTAGGGTGTCAGACTTGTAGCCCACAGGTTGCCAGTTCGACTCCCAACCCACCAGGGGTCCGTTTCTCGATTCTTGTCTTTGCTAACCGTCTTAAGTTGGTCTTGAGTAGGTCGTAAGTTGCTCTTGAGTTGGTCTTAAGTTGGTCTTAAGTTGGTCTTCAGTTGGTCTTTAGACGCAAGACCAACTTAAGAACAACTTAAGAACAACTTAAGAACAACTTAAGACCAACTCAAGACCTTGGTTACAACGTTGGTCTTAAGAACGAACAAAATGGCTAAAGTCGTTAGCAAAGGCACTGTCGAGAAACGACCCCCTGGTTGGTGGGGGGAGTAATTAACCAGTACTCTCCCACATCCTCCTCCATGACAGAGGTACCCTGAGCATGGTACCGTCCCACCACACTGCTCCATAGGGGCGCCATTGAGGGCTGCTCCCTTGCACGGGTGAAGCATAAATGCAATTTCATTGTGTGCAGTGAACACGTGTGTGCTATGGAGCGCTGTGTGACAATGAAATGGGAGTTGGAGTTTCCCAGTTGGGTTTTCACTTCACTTCACAAGATGGGAGAGGCCCTGTGTCAGCAGTGAGCATCCTACTGAATAATGTAGATGAGAGTAATTTCATGCCCTGAAATTCTCCTTTCATTTTAATCTGACCAACCGTCATTGACTGCTTTGGCAAAGAATGCCTTGTCAATTAGGGTTTTTTTCTATCTTCCATATTATATTGCACTTAAATGTGTTGTTACTTGACTGCACACTGTTTTAAACTGAAGAACCGCGACATCCAATTTCTCAGTTCAGTTGCTTGAAACTTACAGCCACTACGCATTAACTTCAAGTCCTTCTACAAGGCGCTTATGATCCAGATGGTCTCAGTGCTAACTAAGGTATCCCTCCAAGCGTATGTCCAGTTCAGTTGTGTGCGCGCGTGTGTGCGTTGGCGCGCGTGTGTGCGTGTGCGCGTGCGCGTGCGTTTGCGCGCGCGCGCGCGCGCGTGTGTGTGTGTGTGTGTGTGTGTGTGTGTGTGTGTGTGAGAGAGAGTGCGAGTGCGATTGTGTGGGTGTGTCTGTGTGTGTAGATGCACTCGTGTGTATGTGTGTAAGACAGAGAGAGAGAGAGAGAGAGAGAGAGAGAGAGAGAGAGAGAGAGAGAGAGAGAGAGAGAGAGAGAGAGGCAAGCATAGGTTTAAAGTGTGAAGAGGTTTAAAGCTCTCTATAACTTTATCTAATAGCCATCAGATCCCAGTGAAGAGCAAGGTGTTGGTGGAGTAAGTATACAGAAGCTCTTTCCCTGGAACACACACATGCTTTGATCTTCTCAGAAAGAAAGGACGAGAAAAATAATCAGGATGGCTTGCACAAAGAAACCCTACTACCGCATATGATTGAAGCGGTTTCACTATCCCCCTGGTGTCTGCTGTGTGATTGCAGAGGCACAGCAGACAAAAGCCTGTCAAAGGGCATTCTCATTAGTTTTAAACACCTCCGGAGCTGGTTAATGGTATTGCACATGCTCCCTGCTTTGAGCTTTCATCTTATCTTGAGCAGGCCTACATACGGCCAGGCCCGCTGACAGCTTTTTCAGAGCCCAGGACAAAGTCATCTGAAAGGGCCCCCAACCCAAAACATACAATGTAATACAGACCCAATTCTGGGCCCCCTATCTCCCAGGGCCCAGGACAACATACCCATTTGTCACCCCCTGTCATCGGGCCTGCATACAGCATTGTGATCTGGCTATGGCAGCACAGAAGTAGGAGGAGAAGAGAATGGCCCTACAGTGACGCCAATGGTGGGGCACTCGATCGTTTGCTATGCAGCAGACCCAGGTTCGACTCCCGGCCCGGCTCCTTTGCTGACCCCTCCCCATCTCTCTCTGCCCACTCAATTGCTGTCACCACCTTCACTATCCTTGCAAATAAAGGCAATAAAAGCCCAGAAAAATATATATGGTGAATTCAGGTAAATTGGGACACTTTGGGCCATTCACTTTTGTGCAAAAAACGTGGGCCAATTTATCTGAATTCACCATATATATGAAAAAAAGAAGGAGAAGAGAAGACGGCAGGGTGGGGTGGAACAAAGGGGTCATTTGTCCTGGGCCCAGGGAGAAAGGTGGGGGGCAGAATTGGGTCCTCATTACATTGTATGAATTGGTTGTGGGATGCCTTTTTATATGTGTCCTAGCATCTCTGTATAAGAGGGTATGTCTGTCCGTCAGTCCGTTCGTCGGTCTGTCCGTCTGAAACGCATTCTTTAAATTGGCCAAAACATGATCTTCGGATCGGCGCCATCGGACGCATCTTTGTCTGTCTGTCGGACTTGTTAGATGACTCATGTGTCAGTGGCCTTGAGAAGGAGATCACACACACTCAAACATGGATGGAATCATAAATGACTTGAAAATTGTTGAAATCGTTTCTGCTTCGTTTTTGCACACTTGTTTGGGCAAAAAAATAACGCTTTTGCTTTCAATCAGTCAAAGTGGCTAGTTTTTTTTTTTTTCTTTTTTACCAGTCAAACTGAATTTTCACCAGCATTTAGTCAGTTGACTGGTGTTTTTATTAATTTTATTTTATTTTATTTTATTTAGAGCCCTGCTGTCATCCCAAGGAAAATTAATGTGGACCACAATACTGTTTGGTGCACTGAGAGGTGAATGCACCATAAATCCTACTGTTTTGGCATATCAAGATCTTATCTTTCGGCCTAGCCGTGTCCCAATAGGTTGGGCACTCGACCGCGACACCGGCAACCGGGTTCGATTTGGGTCGTTTGCCGAGCCCTTCCTGTCTCTCTCTCTCCCTGTTAATATCCTGTTGCTATACTTCTAGCCTGTCATAAAGGCATAAAAAGCAACGAAAAAAAAGTTTTTTAAGAAAGAAAATCTGATCTTTCTAGCTGACCTCTCTCATTGCACATTCATCCAATCCAGTCTTTATCTCCAGCGAGACACTTCACTCTGCCTGTGCTGCATGGTATAGTATATTAGTACATTTTATACAATAGTCGGCCTATATCTTATTAGCACCTGATGGACTGGTTGGAATATGCTAATGCAACCATCTCAGCAGCATCATTATTGTACATCTTAATATGTGAATGCAAGCGAGGTATTGTGAGCACCTTAATTGATCATTGCATGAATGCAGCCCGTTTCAAGTGAATGTATGTCTGTCCTATAGTATCCACCGCTCTAGCTATGAGAGAGAAAGGGAGAGAGGGTGTGTGTGTGTTTGTGTGTGTGTGTGTGTGTGTGTGTGTGTGTGTGTGTGTGTGTGTGTGTGTGTGTGTGTGTGTGTGTGTGTGTGTGTGTTATAACTTTTGAGACTTTAATATGCTGTATATCTGTACGTTTTTGTGTGTGTGCCTGCGTCCATGCTTGTGTGCCTGCGTCCATGCGTGTATCTTGGTGTGCACGTGTGTTCATGTGCACATGCCTCTTGCCTTGTTCAGAGAGGAATCTAACAGAGAGCAACAGGAGGCGTGAGTGAGGAGGATGTGGTGGGGGACATGCAGGCCTATCAACAGAGCCGTGGCTGGCCATCAGGCATAGCAGTCATTTCCCGGTGGGCCCTGCACCCTCGTGGGCCCCTATTTTCAGAAATGTAAAAAAAAATAGGGGCCCACAAGGGTGCGGGGCCCACCAGTGAGTCAGTTCTGCTACGCTAATTATGAGGGACCCCTTTAAGCCAAAAGTGCCCAGGTCCTATAGCCTGGTAAATCAGCGCCACCCGCTGGGCGCCGAAATTTTTCAGCTGCGAGTGGGTCTGGCCTCGGATCTGAGAATGTTTTGAACACTGCTCCCTGAGTCTGAGATTTTTTTTTTAATCAAAAGCGGGCAGGGTTTTTAGGGAGTGACGACGAAGCTTGCAACACCGTTGGGAAAGCACATCAACGGCAAAGATAGCCGATTGGTCAGAGCGCCGGCACGGTTTTGAAAAAACGGGGGGGAAAATCGGGGCCAGACTAAATTACTCCGGTCTCACATTTAGGCTGGTTTATCTGGCTACATGTCCTATTTCTCCCCCAGTCCAGCCCTGCCTACCGACAGGGCCGTGGCAGGGAAGGGGCAAACGGGTCTAATGTCCTGGGCCCCAGGGAGAGTCGATGGTTCAGAATATTGGTGGTCCCAATTGCATGGTACGTATTGAGAGAGGTGCCCTTACCCTTTATGTCCTTTTGGCCAAGCAAAAGCATTCAGCCGTCCTGGGTACATGTCTAGGTGACTCCATTAAAGATTAAAGTTTTTGAAGATGCCTTCTCTTAGATATTTGATGGGATGTTCTTTATTTTCTTCTTGTTTTTATCTACCTTGCCTTGTGCTTTTATAATCTTTTACCGCACACCTTGATTTTATGCTTTTGTTTTTCTCTCTTCTCTCTTGTTTTCTGATTTTTTGCATGGTTTTCATCACTGTACAGCACATTGAATTACTGTGTATGAAATGCGCTTTAGAAATAAAATTGCCTTGCCTTGCCTATTATGGCACAAGGCCACTTGGCGGCCTGCTTTACTGTAATGAAAATGTCAGGACTCCTAATCTAATACGACTCCTGGCTGCAATGTCATTGCAATGGCCTGTTGACTATTAGACATGGACCATTACGATCAATTACTGCTGTATAAATATTTTTTTTCTTCATTTTTTTGTTCTCTTTCAGTTTTGTCATAACTCAATGCTCAATAAAAAAAAAATAGCAATGGACTTCGTTTTTAACTAAAATGTGCACAGTGGCATTCGTTAGGATTTTTTTCAGGAAAAAAAAACCTAGGATGTACAAGGGGCACCAGTGTGATTTCATACATGTATTCTGTGCCTGTTAGCAGTAGCCCCGACTGGTCCCTTCTTAATATGATGCTGCATGAAATGTTTGCAACTGGGGGAAAATAAGGCTACCGAAGTGTAGTATTGTAGTATACAGTATATCTTACCTTTGTTATTCTGGTGTAAATCCTGGTGTACCGTGGTATTCCAGCGGCAGTCCTTTTGGAAACAAGAGCCCCGTTTACGCTGCGGGCCATGCCCCTATACCCGTTTATACCAGAGAGGGTAGAGAGAGAGAGAGAGAGATTCCATTGGCCCACTGTTTCCGGGTTCTAATATTGTAATGGGGGGGGTGGGGGGGGGGGAAATCCCCCTTTAGGCAGACCTAAGGACTGTTCTATTCAATGCTTTAGGCAGACCGGAACCTGGTCATGTTAGGTGCCCATAGCAACCTATTACATTGGCATATATATACTTAAATAATCTCTGTTTATACTGCTTTTGCTAGGCCAGAACAGGGACAAACCGAGGTCTCTTGTCTAGGGCTTCAGTTCCTGCAGTATGAATAGGTTCTAATTTTTTTTCTCCTGACTGCGCGAAATTAGCTGCACACAGCTCAACCTCTGATTGTTGGAAACCGCTCAAGGAATTAGCTCACGTGGTTGGCTGCCAATGTCTTGCCCCTCCTCACAACACTGTGTTGATAAACAACAATAAAAAACATGTATAAACGGGGCTACTGAAGTTGAAGTTAACTGTCAATCACCTGTATTCCGCATGCTGCATTGCATTGGCTTGCTTTACTCATGTTACTTGCATCGTGCAACGTTCAACAATTTTTTTCTCGGATTCCGCCCACATCGCATCGCGTTTACTCTCCTCACCTCCTCACCATAAACATTCCACAAGTGGCGATGTGATGTGATGTGATGTGTGTGGATACGGCATAACTGTGTCTGAATTGACCGGATGGCACTCAGAAGAAATAGCCCCTATATGTCCTATGGGTCAGTACTGATAACTATGCCCTAACCTTTACTACAGAAACACACACACACACACACACACACACACACACACACACACACACACACACACACACACACACACACACACACACACACACACACACACACACACACACACACACACACACACACACAGACCGGCTAAGGACAGTTGTGTCAATTTGGAGTGGAAGGAATTCAAGGAAAGAAGAGGAATTCAAGGAAAGTCTATGGGGTGTTTTCGCTGCACTATAAGTTCTGCACTTCACTACAACCAATCCATGATTGGTTGTTAAAAAAAATAGCCTGTTGAGTAAGATACCTGCTGTTTTCTCAGGGCAGTTTGCCGTCAAATTAAGGATAATTGGTCAGCATGGGGTGAGATCAGTTGCCTGGCTCTTGCCCGACCTGTAGTTCTGCGCAGCTTCGTGAGCTCCACTAGGCTACTAGGTCTGGGAGCATGTAGCAGTATTCCATTTCTCCAGACAAAAAATAATGAGATCATTTATTGCTTCGATGTCAACAAATTCCTTCAAAAACGTTTTCTGTTGATCTCTAAAGCGTCAATATAGTCTACAATACGTCCTGCGACTACTCAATGTGAGTTGCCATTGGGGGGCAAAGCTGTCATCTGGCCAAGACGGCCCTGGTTCTCAGGAAAGATTAAATGTTCACTCACTGATCAGTCACTCTGACTTGTCATGTCAACGAGCCTGGATCCTCATCTTGACATGTACTCTATTCTAAGTCTTAAATCACACAAAAGGGGTTCCATGCGCTTCTGTTCTTTTCATCTGTTGCATCAATGGAAGGGAGGCAGGTAATCTTGAATGAAGAGAAGACACCGGAGCAGCTCAGATAGGATGCCTTTCTTTCCCTAACATCACACGCAAATCACACGCACACACAAAGACACACACACACACACACACACACACACACACACACACACACACACACACACACACACACACACACACACACACACACACACACACACACACACACACACTCCTATCTTCTTATTTACTAGTTATACTGTATGCCTGTTTCTGTATGCATGTTTCTTTACATTATAGTCATGTAGTAGTGGGGCATTGTATCAATAGCAACCCACACCTGTGACCTCCGATTTATTATCTGTCACTCATGCGTTGTCTGCATGATAACAGATAGTTGGTGGTCACAGTGCAGAGCCCTTATCTCATCTTAAATTCTCACCTTTCCCAAGTGTGTGTGTGTGTGTGTGTGTGTGTGTGTGTGTGTGTGTGTGTGTGTGTGTGTGTGTGTGTGTGTGTGTGCGTGCGTGCGTGCGTGCGTGTGCTTGTGTGCAGTGCTTAATTTGAGGGGGAGCAAGGGGGAGCTAGCTCCGGAACCTCATACGAGAGCTCCGGAACCTTGGATGGAACCTCAGGGAAAGACATCACCGATCCCCCCTCGGGGGGGAGCTACCCATCCTCTGCGCTCCGGGACCTCCCGCTTGACAAATTAAGCACTGCTTGTGTGCATTTGTGTGTGTGCGTGCGCCCATGTGTTATAATTCTGCATAGAATAGTGTACATACCCTACATGCATCGCAATAGATTTAAATAAGAAAAAAACACTGCAAAATGCATGGTCAGAGAGTTTAAAGATAGCTAACCAGCAATTTGGGATTGATAACTGAAAATTGAAGCAAATAATAGTATCTTCTTAACCCCTTAGCGCAGCACTATGACTCTCTGTAATGTCATAGCAATGATGTTATGATGTATCTAAGCATTTTCAGAAAGTGAATAGGGTCGCCGGTGACCCATGCTGCAGTAAGAGGCTACAGTTATTAGCCACTACTTTTATTACACCCATAGCCATGGTCCATAATTCTGAACTTTGCCCAGTTAATTACCTTAGACTGGTGTACCTTGCATAAGCAGAGTGCAGTAACTACATATTTTCTCAAATTGAGTTTAGACTGAAAATGGTCCTCATTACAGGTCCTTATCTTGTGACAAAGCTGCTTGATCAAAGTAAGTCCTGTTTTAGAGATATTGCTATGTCAATGTTGCAGTAACTACAATATTCAACCTTGAATGCATTTTTTTTCTCAGTTTCACTGTTGGCGTAGTTACTGCACTTTGCCGTAGGGCAGAGGTGGCGGTTACAGCGCACCTGGATACAACGCACCCAGCAACTCATTCTTCCTTTTCACTTCCTCTTACGCCTCTGGTGACTGCTTGTTTCGAATGACATTTCACTATACTTTGTGGCAATAAGGATTTCAACAAGTATTGTTGTAGCCTACTTCTTCAGAAAAAGACCTACTGTATGTGCACAGCACAGGTAAGCCATTTAGTATTTTGAAATGAATTGCCAAGGTTGTGAGATGAACTACCAAGGTTAGGTTTCACTGAAATGTACTTCTTCAACACCAAGTTACCTTTATTATTAGTAAATAATACACAGTGGTCATGGGACTGAAAATGTATGAATTGAAGAATGGAAACCTCATATCACATCATGAAATAAAAAGTAAATATAACAAATAGGTATAATAAATATATATACAATATATTTATACATGTATACAATATATATATATACATTTGTTATTAACATATAATAAATAGAATTCCGTACGATACAACATACATTGGTTGCTGAGATGTGAAAAACTACTCTATGAGTATATATACTGTGGTCCTTCATTTACATACACTCCAGAATGCATTTATCTGCAGGCAAACTGAGTTGCATAATTATTTGACAAGGATTCCACACTCAACAAGCCCAACTTTTTATTCAACCACTAAGCCGTACCTACCGTACTGTTTTTTCATTTTTTTTTAGTTCCTCCCAATTAGCAGTGATGAATACTTACATAATACAACTACTGTACTATAACTGCCACTTATATAAAGTATGGACAAGGAGAGAAAATAGAGAATGAGGAACAGAGAGAGAGAGAGAGAAATGATTTTAAAAAAAAGGACGGGGAGGATGGGAGGAGAAAAAAATGAACAAGGAAGAACAGCTGGGAAAAATATAGGCAAGAGAGGAAAGCAAAATGGGCATGCATAAGTCATTAACCATTGTGCCGTCGGTGATTGTGGTTTAGGTGCACAGTCCAATTTTGCAGTGTTCCTTCAATGCATTGTATTGATGAGAGTAGACATTTAACACTCCAGGTGTTTATCCTACTCTCTTAGTTTTGAATATAGACCAGGGGTGTCAAACTCAAATTCAATGAGACTCCAAAAACTAAATCTGGAACGAAGTCGCGGGCCAAAATCAACAATTTGTTTTTTTTAAATGGACTAAAATAGTGCACATACATTCTTTGCCATCATCTTTGTAAGTTAAAATGTGTCTGCACATCCTGTGACACAACAAATTTAGTGTTACACTATACATTAAGGGTGTATGTGGGACTGTTAAGAAATTCTCTGTATGTATTATTGAAAATATAAGCTTTCTGTTCTGTGAGCTCTTGCTGTGAGTTATGTGACATCTCTGAACCACGAGAAAACATCTCTCCCTGGGTTACCACTTCGCTGAACTATGAAATAAAATGGCTCCGCGGGCCAAATTTGCCCCCCGGGCCTGAGTTTGACATCCCTGATATAGACTGTGAAATCTACTGTGTTCCAGTGCGTGCTCAACCTGATTATACTAAATTATAGTGGTGTCAACAGTAATCTATTCAGCAATGCATCTCAATGCGGGGCAGGACGGGTCAATAATTGATTCAGGAAATGCCATAGTCGATGTAGCATATCCAGAGCAAATGAACTTGACATTAAATTAAAGCACTTCAAAGCATTGAAAACTGCAGGACTGATACACACAACTGACGATAAAATGTTGTTCAGTATCTGACTGCTTTTATTGGCTCATGACTGATGAAAATAGCTTTCAGTGGAAATAATGTATAATGCATTGCAACACATCGTAGAATCGGACTGAATCAAATTGGATCTAATTGTTACGTTGCAAATCGTAATCGAATCGTAAGGGCAGTGCCAATGCTGACCATTAGCAATTACTGAAGCCTAATAGCTGGGAGGTGTTTGGTGTTTCGATGAGAAGCCTACGGAGGAAATGAGTGTCTACTGGAAGCAGGCAGGGTTATACAGTATTTCTCAACAGCAGCTATCTTATCTCCAGGTGAAAATTGATCGCAACTCCTCACTTCATCTTAACGCGCTGATGACTACACACTGTATGTGCAGGATAAGGTTTTATGTTTACCACCGGCTTTATTCGATAGGACAGTGTGAGAGGTGGACGGGAAGCGAATTGGGACAGAGACGGGAAGAGGTCGGCAAAGGACCCGGGCCGGGAATCAAACATATAGGTCAACTCATTAGCCTACATTACATTACATTCAGTCACATGGTAGACGAGTGCCCTACCGGTTGGCCACAGCAAGGCCAGGTTATAGGCTATTATAGCCTACTGTATATTTCTAGCTCAACTTTAACTATCATAATGGCTGTTGTGCAACAACCAGGTCAGCATTTATGCAACAACCAGTAGTGAGCATTCTCTATGGGTTGTATTGTGAGGTGCTTTGCATCAAATTGCTATACAAATGCAAAGTGTTAGTTGTAAAAGCAACAGAGGAGACACTCCATTGTTAGGCTGAGCGAGTTTAGAGTAATCTGACAATGTGATTCACATTCACATCCATTGCTATCCCCCAGTATGGCTGTCCGTGCCTATTCTGGAAACCACTTCAAGGTCTCTAATCTATGCAAAACATGTTAAGGCAGACATTTAAATATCATATTTGTGTTGCCATGGTCTCAAATTGTTGTATTGAGGTAAGTTGATAAATCTGTTAAAACAATGTAGCCTAGTTGTTATGTTTCTTATGTGTTAGTAGGCCTATTGCACGTGCATTTTAACCACAGTAAATTCTCTATTACAGTTATGCCATTTCTGGCATGATCTGTTATAGCCTGTCTCCAATTATGGCCTGAATCCTAAAAATGCCTGCCTTTTAGCCTGCTAAACCAGACTAAATGTGAGATTGAATGTTTAATTTAGTCTGGCCCCGATGAACGATACATCCGAAGAGTGATGATAAGAGCAACCCGTTGTCTTTCAAACCATGTCTGTGCCTATAGGCCAACGTTCTGACCAATCAGAGCAACTGACAATTACTACCATCAAAGAACGTGGATCCACGTTTTTAGTCGGTAAAATGACGAAAAATTCTAATTCTAATTCTTCCAAAACTGATTCCAAAGCTGAGTCAAACAAGAGTGAGATACTTTTAGTTCTTGTGCTTTCCCCAGCGTCGCAAGCTTTGTTGCTCCCTCAAAACCCTGCCCGCTTTGATTCAAAACTAATCTCTGCGTTGTGATTGGTTTGTCAGATCCAGGGAGATCAGGCAGACCACTCCGACAATGCTTGGCTAGACCAGTCGCGGGCAGCCGTCCAGTGGGTGGCGCTAGTTTACAAGGCTACCTGCCTTTGTGCACTTGAGTAAATGATGGCCCTTTGCCTACATTCAGAGAATTTACGTACGCATGAACCCCTCATGCTCAATTGTACCCATAAACTGTATAGCTTTTTAGTACATACTACTGTCTGTATGTGCATAGCTTCCACTAGTTGCACTACACCTCTCAGCTGTCAATGTTTTTTCTTCTTTCTTTTTGCTTTCAGGATGGAGGCATCTCCTTCAGTGTTCAATCTGCTGTTCCTCTGCCTGCTTGTTGAAAATGCATGGACGAACGTGGCAAGCGGCCATTGTGTCATACCCGATGAAAACAGAATGGACGTCTCTTGGCAGAATCTCACCGCAGTGCCTTCAGGCCTTCCACAAAGCACCCAGTATTTGGATCTGTCATTCAACGCCATCTCCAACCTGACGTCAGAGGACCTGGTCGGCTTATCAGCTTTGTGCGTCTTTAAAATGACCAACAGCGGCCTGACCACAGTCTCAGCAGCCGCCTTCCAAGATAACCCTCTACTGGAGGAACTGGACCTGTCTTGTAACGCGCTAGCAATGATCCCCGAATTACAAGGACTGCCCAACCTCAGCGTCTTCGACCTTTCTGCAAACCCCTACAAGTCTTTGGCGTTGGGCGAGTCCTTTGAACGTCTGCTCAGTCTCTCTAGTCTCTCTCTGGGCGGTCCACAGGTGTCACGTCTGGAGCCGTCTGATCTTGGACATCTGAAAGGTTGCCCACTGCACGAGCTGGCGCTCAGACTAGGGGATGAGCTCACAAATTTCAGCACAGATTTTTTGGGGTATTTTTCAGAGCTGAAATCGCTAACCATTCGGATCAACTTTTGCGGATCACCACAGGTGTTTGGAACCATTCTTTCTCAGCTGCAGAAATCCACAGTAGAGTCTCTGACACTTGAGGAGTTTCTTCCGCAGTTCTGCGATGTCTCTGGCAATCTCACAGATGATCTGAGAAATTTGGGCAAGCTCAAGCACCTTACTTTCCAGAGTTCATGGTACAATGATTCACTTATGTCACAGGCCATCATCCACTCTCTTCAGTCTCAATTGCAGACACTGTCATTCTTGAATACTACATACAGTATGTACAATATACAGAAGAATAATTGTGTCTGTCCCAGACTATAGTAAAATTGGGAATCTTAGAGTTTTAACTATTAACAACCTTCACCACCATCAATACATTTACTTTAAGCATTTTGTGAACGTATCTCTATTTGAGGGTTTAGAAAAGGCCGAACTGATTGGATTGGGAATGTCAGGGCCACATCAAAACGTGAGGGGGGTCATAGGTGATATAACTACCTTGAAGGTTCTAGATATGTCCAATAACAACGTTTATTGCAGCACTCTGTGGAACAGAATACCTATCCATTTTCTGACAAATCTTAAAGAACTCATTCTTGCAGGGAACAGGTTGGAAAACCTTAACAAGGTAGCACACTATATACAGTTCTTCACACACCTAGAGATTCTGGACATAAGCTCCAACCAAATCAAGCTGCCTGGACAACATGAAAAGGTCATCTGGCCTACACACTTGAGTAAACTTTCTCTGAGTCTAAACCCCCTAGGTAATCCACTGTTTGATTTTGTGTCCATTTACCTTCACAGCTTGAATTTAACCAAGACATTTATCACGAGTCTGAACACAGATGTTCTCAGTGAAATGAAGGACCTGAAGGAACTCTTTTTGAGTTTCAATGCGATTGAGGAACTGCCCAGTAACCTTTCAATGCCAGAGCTCGAGGAGCTGCATTTGGATCACAACAACATAGTAACATATATGCCGGCGAGTTTCAAAGGCTTGCCAAAACTGAGGAGACTTAACGGTGGGCACAATCCATTTGTTTGTGACTGTGAACTTGTCTGGTTCGTGCAGAACTTCAATAAAACACTGCTGTTTGATTGGCCAGCAGCATATAAATGCTCTTTGCCCACCAGTCTCAGGGGAACACCACTTAAGAATTTCAATCCAGGTATAACATGTAACAAATTGCTCATGGGTATCATTACAACTTCCTCGGTTGTTGTTGGATTGATTATCGTTATCAGCATCTTATATGGCACAAGGTGGTACTTGAAGATGATGTGGTACCGTATAAGTAGTAAACTGAGAGGTCGAAATGCATACACACCCTTAGAGGGCTCCCAGTACCACTACCATGCCTTCATATCACACCGTAAGAAGACGCAGAGTGGGTGAGGAACGAACTGGTGCCTCATCTGGAGGATGAAAACCTTCACGTTCTCGCACTTGAATATGACCCCAGCAGCTTTAGGATCGACACAATCACAGACGCCGTGGAGAATAGCTACAAGACATTGTTTGTGCTGTCCCCGAGCTTCGTCAAGAATCAGTGGTGTGAATATGAGCTGTTCTTCGCACAGCATCGCGCCATCGAAAATCACGAGGACTCAGTGCTGTTGGTGCTGCTGGAGCCCATTCCGGCAGACTCGCTGCCCAGGAGGGTCATGCGGCTACGCTACTTACTCAGGGAACAGAGGTGCTTGGAATGGCCCGAGGAGGAGGGGAACAGAAGACAGCTGTTCTGGACTGCCCTGATAGCTCAATTCAAGGCTGGAGACGCGCATGTCAGGCGCCAAGAGGATGAGGAGGACATTGCAGGCCCGTGCGATAACGGCTCAGAGTCTGCAGATGATGAGCCAGCTGTGGCTCAATCAGTAGACTAGTGTAGACTACTACCAAAAATAGTCCATCAGAGCAAGATATCCCAAATCCCGCCCACCAAATGCAAAAAAAATGTGCCCAAGTCAGGTCTCCTAAGGGGGCGTTGTCCCCCCTTCTTCTTCTCTTGTGTTTGGTGGCAGCAACATAAATTGTGCACTACCGCCAACTAAGGGGCTGAGGGATCGAAGTTGCATGGCAAAGGGAATTGCGGTGATCCAAGGACTCATTTCCACATACTATGTACTCTAGGGGCGTAATTTATTCTCAAACCCTGCTGGTCTCCTAAAGGGGCATTCACCCGGAGTGAAATGGATCCCGGAAATGAATCATGATGATGTATCTTGATCTACTTAGAAAATCTTTGCTACTACACCGGCGACCCGGGTTCGATTCCGGCCCGAGGTCATTTGACCGAACTCTATACCCGTCTCTCTCTCCCAACTCATTTCCTGTCTCTCTGTAATTGTTCTGTCACAATAAAAGTGTAAAAAGAAAAGAAAAGAATCTTCAGATGATACATGAGGGCTTTGTATCCCCTTCACGTAAGCCAGCTATTATAAAATGGAATGTGATCAATGTATTTTAGTAGGCCTACTGTGCATAAAATTATGAGTGATGGCTATGCTCCAAACAGGGTTATAATCAATGTAATTAGTAGTTAATTTCATTTGCAGGAGCAGCTGTTTTTTTCCCCTTTTTTCTCTTTTTTGCTGTGTGTTACATGAGGCCGCAAGGTTGAATCATTTATTTGGTAGCCCTGGGGTTGAAATTATTAAATCGTGCATTGAAAAAAAAAGCTTTGGAGTGCAACCATCATCAGTACCGTAGCTGTACACAGTTTCTAGGCTCCAACTCAAAACTTGCTTCAAGGAGCTGCTCGCTACCCACATCATTTTATTTGACTAACAGGAATGACTATCTTTAAAGTCATACATTACATGTTTGTCTTCAGTAGGGGAAGGTGGTGATGAAGGTGGTCACAGGAAGAAATTGGGAGAAAGATGTATGTATTTAGGCCTACTCTTTATGTTCATTTTAAAAAGAAGAAGGTGGGTTGAGGATAAAGATTTAAACCTGCACTGTGTGAAAGGTTCATTGAAGAACTCTCATTTCCCACTGCTATGTGGAGAGACTTAGCAGGGGTGGGGAACCTATGTCGTTTACGGCCCTTGGAGGTGTTTATAGAATTTGAAGTGGCCCCTCGAATGAAAACAGTTCCCACCCCCTGGCCTAGAGGTTATCTGATGATAGGTGCTTGTAAGAACTCCAAGGTTCCTAGAAAATATGGTTTTCTGAGGACCCTTGGGCTTCTTCCAAGAACATTTAAAATGGTAAATGGACTGCATTTATCCAGTGCTTTTCCACTCCTTCGAGCACTCCAAGCACTTCATGCCTCACTTTCATCCATTCACTCGCCAGTGGCCGTGACTTCCACGCAGGGTACCACCTAGCCTTATTATCATCTACATCACTAGGAGGGCACAGCCTGGCTAAGTACCACCCTACCACCAGGAGCAATTTTGGGGTTAAGTATGTTGCTCAAGGACACATCGATGGCTGTTCAGGCACAGTGGGACTTAAACCAGTTTTTTCAGGAAACCTTTGGGTTGCCCGACAAACAAACCTTGTATCCCCATGAGCTCGACATATTGGTGTGCCCGCAGCGTAACTCTGTATCTGCACTGTATAAGAGGATAAAATCACAAAAAAGACACAAGGGACAGAAGCAACTGCAGTGAGAAACATGTATATACATACACGTATATATCACTGATGACCTGTGTGATGATGATGACATCAAGCATCAGTCCCATAAATTGTATGCTCAAGCCAATATGTTGGCGCGCAGGTTCTACATGTGCACAGTTAAGGTCAATGAAATCAACTGGGCATTTTACATACACATAAACATACAAGCCGTATTTGCACTATATCCATGACTCCTTGTACTGGTTATATTGAAGATGGACCACTGGGGTTCCACCTCTAAACTGTGGACCAGGCACTAAGGAAAAAACAAAGAAACAACACTATCGTCGGCCCCTGGAGACTGTTGGCCAGATTACCAGTCCAGCCCTGCACGTGTTGTTCACATTGGCTAAGGATGCACAATCAATAGCTGTGTTACTGAGGGGAATTGGTTTCTACATGTCTGTATACGTGGATGAGACTGGGATGTTAACCCCTTAAGACGCGGCTTTATACATCTGTTGTTACCAGCATGGTAATGACCAAGTCGTGGTGCATTCCTAAAGGGCCTGTGTTGTGTCATAGTATTGTAGTGCTATGGTAGTTACATTTCAATGATTATTACAGCGTGCCACAGGAGGTACGGCGCGCATTAAGGGGCTACGGGTTAATCGTTCATCTCACATCAGCCTTATACCACACAGATCTGATGATGTGTTTTATCCATGCACGACATCATGTTTGGCCGCTGTGAAGAACGCTTTTAATGGATTCTTTGGTTGGTTTATCTGCCCTTTCACCTGTTACTCTGCTTCCATCATCAAAGGAAATGAAACGAAAGGACAGGAAAGGAGGGAATGTGAAAAATGGTTCAAAATCTCAAAGTGAAATGAAATTTGCTGAAAGGGGAAATGAGAGGTTGAAATTCAGGTCCGAGAGTTTAGATGCAAACCCCCCTAACTCCATTTCTGAAGACCTGCGCTTCTATATTTTTAGAGAACCCTGTTGTTGGTTTGGTTTACATTCATGTACTTGATAATACATACAAATAGTTATATTACATAAATAAAATAAAAAAAATTCAAATTTGATAGCTTTGTATTAAATAAAAATGAATTAAGATTATTTTCTGAAAAGGCACTTAGGGGGTTTTGCATCTGAACTCTTCGGTTGCACAGATTCAGGGGCGCCCGCCCCATATAGGCAGTATAGGCAAGTGGGCGTGTCACGCCAGAAAATTGGGCATGGAAAAAATGCACTTCTCTCATATTTCATCAACACATTATCACAACGAACAGTCCTCCCACAGAACAAACGCAGTGAATAAACATGAAGACAAGCAAATATTGTGTTTGGACACCAGATGGAAATACCATCTATCTATAATCTGGCACATTTACATGTATGTATGTATCTACATGTATGTGTTCATTAATGTGCAATATCCTGAAAAACAAAAAGTAAAGTAACATGCTCAGGACGAAAACAGAAAAAAGGACTAGAAGAAGGAATAAAAGGTATATAGTGTTCGCAAACAGAAGCATGCTTTGGATTAACTCAGCAATGGGACATTATGAAAACATTTTAGAGGAATGTGTAAATTGGCTGGAAGACACTGTAAATTAAAATGGCGACCTTGTTTTGACTGAATTATTGGCAATTATTCTAGATTAGATGCTTAATGACGAAGACAGATGCCTTATTGAGCTACTGAGAATTCAATATTTAGATATGTTGTCTGTGGAAGTAAATACAATATGCCCTACTAAATGTTGCATTGTCAAGACAATTAGGTTGCCCATTTAAGATGCAGCCAATTCTCACATTCTTGTATTTAAATTTTTTTCCATAATGTCCTATTATTGAATTGCGTCTGTTGGTGAGCACACAAAATTCTGTTGATGCTGGTGTATAGCCTCACACCCCATCAAACAACCCCCAGACCATGAATACGAAATGAAATGGTAGTATTATGGGATGGTCAGCACCAGGTAGCCAAGGTAATATCTTCAATCATGCTACATTGAGCCATAATGTTTTAACCCTCTAGCTACCATAACGGCCGTGAACGTCCGGCTGGATCTGTACCAGAACGGCCGCGGCCGGCCGGAATATTTTCATATGAATTTTCATATATTTTCATATTTTCATGCAGTTTTTCCAGCTTTCAAACACTTTAGCTCAATATTATAGACCCTCCTCGATATACTTTCAGTATAAAAACTATATGTTTATATTATTTTATTTTTCAGTATTTTAGATTTTATTACGAGATGCGCCGCTTTATGCGATTTGGCAATCTGCCTTCAATTCAAATGACGGCCGTCCGAGATTGGATGGCTACAAACACAACCATTCTGTTTCTACAACCAATATACACTAAATATGAAAACTTCCAACCCTCTTCGATCTATTTTCATGGTCAACAGCACATGTTTATGACTATTTTAGGCTATTTTAGATCATGTTGTTTTATTAGGCTTATGAGATGGTGTTCAACTGTGATGAGTTCTGCCATGGTCCTAAATAGCAAACACAACTGTCCAGCCGATGTCTACACGCTACATATTAAAAATGTAAACCGTCTTCGGTGTGTTTTCAGAGTCAAACCATATGTTGGTATCCAACTATCTTAGTTTCCTGGAACAACGATGCGACAGCTCTGCGTAACAGCGCATCTGGAAGCGCAGCATGATAGGCTATTCATTTTGCGTGTCAGCTTTGGCAAAGCAGTCAAGGACTGTTACTACTGTGTCCTTCACAAAAATGTGCGTGAAGACGTTGAGTTGAATGCTAACTTCCAAAAATCGCCTACCAACGTGGTGTTTGTAACACTTCAATTCCGTATTACTCGGTGATGCCTGGCGCGTCTTACCTGTGCCAAATTGGGAGGGGAAACTTCCTTACAGCTCCATTCATGTCCTGGCTGCTATCGCTGACACTTCTCCGGTTATCCGTACACGTCTTTGGCATGGTTTAGTTCAAACATTATTAGCTAGTGTAGTCCATTACAGTTATACCGCTTGAAACCGCTTGAAACCGCTTGAAAACAGGACTTTTGGGTGAACGACATTTGTTGTCGTCACATGATCATTGTTCAACTTTGACCCTGGATGGATGGATGGATAGACCCAGGATAGATAGATAGATGGATAGAGAGATCGATAGATAGATAGATAGGCCTAAATATATAGATAGATAGATAGATAGGCCTAGATAATATCGGATTTTATCACATTTTTATCATTTAATCCACATCAAAGGCACTCTATGGGAATACTGAACAATTAATTACCCATAAATGATATACCATTTGAAAGTGTGTTTTCTCTACTTTAATATGAAAGTAACTTGTAATTGACACTTTTCATTTCTTTTCAAGTTATTTGACATTGTTTAGAATATGACAAAAATGTCAATTTTTCCTTAGAATTCCTGGTAGGATTCCGGCCTATTCAAAAAAAATTCTGGTAGCTAGAGGGTTAATATTAACAGCCTTCAGACACTTCAATGTTTCTCAATGGGGGCGTTACAGGCCCCCCGGGGGGTGTTGGGGAGTCCTACAGGCTTCTACATGTTGGGAGGGATACAGCTGAGTGGGGGCGGGGCTTAGGGTCCAATTAGTCCAATTTATTTTTCAACACTAAGGGGGGCGTTGGCAGACTTGTGATGAGGCAAAGGGGGCGTTCGTTCAAAAAAGGTTGAGAACCACTGATCTACACATTCACTTGCCAGGCATGAGCGGAGCACCCATTAATCTTGATGACTCACCATCTCCCATGGTCAGTAGACCATGCCAGTAGCCTGCATGCTGACATTGATGTTCCAAAAAGAAAGAAGTTCACATCATCTATAGATTTATGGTAACACTTCACAATAAACTTCCGCTAATAGATTAACTAATGGTTAACTAATGTTAACTAACGGTAAGGTATTATTATGTCACCCTGGAAATTGGGGGGTTGGGGGGCATAAGCTCTGCTGCATAATCGTGATTAATAATCATGATCGTGATTTTGATCTAAATAATCGTGATGATATTTTTTCCATAACCATGCAGCAAATGTTTAGTAAGTCTTATACAATTGTTTTAATAATGATATATTAATGCTTAGCCTATAATATCATTGTAGATGCACAACAAACCATTAGCTAACCATTAGTTAAGCCTTTAAATGCAGGTTATTGTGAAGTGTTACCGATTTATGAATACAGTAGGCCTATGTCTATGAAAATTAATTTTGTTACAAGTAAAACTGTTCTGATACCATATCTGTTTTCTGCTATGAAAATGTTGCCTCAAGAATGTTGTGAGGTAAATTGAAAACAACCAAACTGCAAAATTTAGGGTGTGGGGGGGACACTGAACTCATACTCGCCTAGGGCAGAAAATGGACAAGGGCTGGCCCTGCATATATTACTCATTTACCAACCTCAATATTTTATGAACAGTGCTTGAATTCCAATATCCATTTAGGGTTCTAAGTATTTCATACTCCTGACTTAAAGCACTGATAAACAAATACAGCTGGAGGGAGGGGAGAGCTCGCCCTCTCTCTCTTTCGCTCCCTCTCCCTCCCTCTTCAAGTCTGGTCAAAACTTCCACGCTGCTTCAGCTGTCACTGGCATTGCAGCGGCGGCACGGCTGCGCGCGTGGAGTGCAACGTTTCATCTCAGACAACAACATAAGCGGACGCTTTGCAAGGTGCGTTTGCTTAGTTTCCTTTTTTGTTATCTGGCTTGCTGTTGGCTGTGCAAACGAATGGTGTGCGTTTAGAGTATGACGTGTGAAATGTGAATAACTTCATCATTAAGAGAATGTGGATTAACCAGATCCTGGTTTTCAGGGATTGCGTGTCATCAGTTCTTCTGTAGCCTACCAACGAATCTATTTCATGTGTTATCGTGGCTGCTTTGGCGATGCTTGGTTAGATTAGGACCCAGTAAGCAGCGTTCATGTCATAAAGTTTTCAGTTAGGGTTACGATTTTAGAAAAAAAAGTGTTAATTTCCTAAACTTCTTTTCTTTTCAAATCGCCTGGTGGGTCTGTGCACCTAGTGATTTTGGAGAGCGTCTCTCCGTTGCCAAAACTTGGTTGTTTGAGCATCTCTCTGTCGAAAAAAATCCGTCCTTACATAGCCTAGAATTACATTTCCAACAAAACAGTGGCACCCTTCCTAAAGCGGGAAAGCGGCATGGGGTTAATGATACCCCCAGTCTGTCACAAAGCAACAAGTGCAGTGGTATACCCACGTTGATCACTAACCCTGTCAATAACCTCCCGCGGTCAGACCTCTCTCTCTGTATGGGGGAGAGCGAGTATGTGCTCTGACTGACGGTCCACTCGTTTATCCTGCTCTAATTCCCGCGGCAGTTTCCAGGGACAGGGGCAAGCAAGGACTGCTGTATAAAATGTGGTGATGCTTCGGCTGCTGAAGAAGAAGAAGAAGAAGAAGAAGATGAAGAAGAAGAAGAAGAAGAAGAAGAAGAAGAAGAAGAAGAAGAAGAAAACAGACTTCACAACTTGTAGGCTATTTAGTCTCAGTTTACCAGTGAATCCATTTTTGTTGGCTACTTTGTAGTCAGACTCATGATATGGGTTGAGTCTTATTTTAATCGCAGAGACTGGGAATGAGACATTGCCTTAATTTCCCCATACAGGATACCCTGGACAATATCTAATACAAGCAGCCTAAAGCTGTGTATATGAACGCTGTAGTATAGGCCAGCGGTTCCCAAACTATGGGTCGGGACCCACCTTATGGGTCGCCAAAGATCCACAGGGGGTCGCGGAGCCCTCTTGATTTTAAGGGGTTTCATTTTAAATATATATAGCCCATGTTGAATAAAAGACAAAGCATTTAACTAATAAATGCATAGACGCAACAAATTGTAAGTGCTGCATTAAACATTTATTCTATATTTGACCAAAGACGAATTGAGGACTAAAACTAAAATTAGTTTTCGCAGGAAACAGAGGGCATCTTGTGACTCCGTCTCGTGCGGGCGCTTGCGTGGTTGGGTCACCAAAGCTTACAATAGTAAAAACATGGGTCCCTTAAGAAAAAGGTTGGGAACCACTGCTTTAGGCTAATATCTCTACTAGAATGAACCTTGGAGGAGTGCATGGGGTTGGATTGGATGTATGAAGTCAGTTGGTAAGGTGTAGGCTAGGGCTGGGCAATATGACGATATATATCGTTATCGTGATATAAAAGTGTATATCGTGACCTTTCTCCTATATCGTTTATATCGTAATAGTAATTTTATCAATTTTATACAATTGAATATCATTTAATTACATTTCATGTTGTCACAATACACACTATAAGTTAATGTAACTGTAAAAATGAGAATAAAAAGATCCATTTTAAAGAAAGGTTGTTTTGCGACATGAAAAAATAAAGAGCAAATAAAGAGAATAACTGAAAACGTATGTAATTGTGCTATATCGTGATATACATCGTTATTGTTATATAAAGTAATCCATATCGTCATATTGTTTTTTTCCATATCTCCCAGCCCTAGTGTAGGCTACAGTTCTTTCCCTCAACTGTTTGAGGGTCTTCAGGCAGATTTATACTGATGAGGGAGCTGGGTCGTGTGTGTGCAGTCCTCTGGTTGTCAATCAAAGGAAATGCACAGTATTCATATCATAAGAGACTCCATGTTTTGCATAAATCGGTGTAGGATATATGAATAATCCTGAAGTGTTTCTTAAAGCCCCATAATGCATGCGGTTCTCCGTACCCTCTGGGGCACGCTGCAATATGGAAAGGTTCATTACCATAGCACTACTCTATGATAGCCTACAGCCTAACACAGGGCCTTTAGTCAAGCACTACGACTTATTCATTGGCATTCTGGTGGTCAACGCATTTAGGTTAGCCTGATAAACCAGCCTAAATGTACTGGATGTCTTAATTTAATACAAATTTTCAGCGTCCAGCAGGTGGCGCTGGTTTACCAGGCTACATTTAGGTATATTTCTGTGTTTTAACGGGTTAAGCAAGCCAAGTGTAACTACGTGTACTGTAAATGTTAATGTAATGTCAGCTAAGTGTAATGTAAAATGAAATTAAATTAAATTAGGCGGTCTGAGTGCACTGTCAGTGAAGAGGTTTTCTTAGAATAGATATAATACGCAGTGTAAACGGCAGAAGATTTGTACTCTGCGATGGTGAGTATTATCCTGCTGAGCACTAGATGTCTGCTGACTTGACATATGATGGCAAATCATTAATTTCCTGCTGTACACGGAAAACTTAAAACTAGAGATGCACTGGATCCGGTTCCGGTTCTGGATCCGGCAGGATAATAGGGTTTTTCAGAGGATCCGGGTCCAGCAGGATCTTAAGCAGTGGATCCGGTATCGAGCATGTTACCTAAAAATCAGGGTCTGGTGCATCTCTAGCCTAGGCTTTTCAGTCAGTCTTTCACAACCCCAATCACTGCATGGAGTGAAAGCCCTTTGGAAGCGGCCGTTGCAGGCAGTGTGACAATAAGCCAATGAGTCTAAAAAATAGTTTGAGCCAACATAATAAAAAGGGCCCACGT